>NW_027141873.1:780625-1088750 GCF_036365525.1 Heterodontus francisci | reverse complement strand
GATATCCACTGAGATTGGATTCTCCCCAGGATCAGACACTTCCACTCCACCATGATTGGATATCCACTGAGATTGGATTCTCCCCAGGATCAGACACTTCCCCTCCACCAAGATTGGATATCCACTGAGATTGGATTCTCCCCAGGATCAGACACTTCACCTCCACCAAGATTGGATATCCACTGAGATTGGATTCTCCCCAGGATCAGACACTTCCCCTCCACCAAGATTGGATATCCCCTGAGATTGGATTCTCCCCAGGATCAGACACTTCCCCTCCACCAAGATTGGATATACCCTGAGATTGGATTCTCCCCAGGATCAGACACTTCCCCTCCACCAAGATTGGATATCCACTGAGATTGGATTCTCCCCAGGATCAGACACTTCCCCTCCACCAAGATTGGATATCCACTGAGATTGGATTCTCCCCAGGATCAGACACTTCCCCTCCACCAAGATTGGATATCCCCTGAGATTGGATTCTCCCCAGGATCAGACACTTCCCCTCCACCAAGATTGGATATCCACTGAGATTGGATTCTCCCCAGGATCAGACACTTCCCCTCCACCAAGATTGGATATCCACTGAGATTGGATTCTCCCCAGGATCAGACACTTCCCCTCCACCAAGATTGGATATCCACTGAGATTGGATTCTCCCCAGGATCAGACACTTCCCCTCCACCAAGATTGGATATCCACTGAGATTGGATTCTCCCCAGGATCAGACACTTCCCCTCCACCAAGATTGGATATCCACTGAGATTGGATTCTCCCCAGGATCAGACACTTCCACTCCACCAAGATTGGATTTCCACTGAGATTGGATTCTCCCCAGGATCAGACACTTCCCCTCCACCAAGATTGGATATCCCCTGAGATTGGATTCTCCCCAGGATCAGACACTTCCCCTCCACCAAGATTGGATTTCCCCTGAGATTGGATTCTCCCCAGGATCAGACACTTCCCCTCCACCAAGATTGGATTTCCCCTGAGATTGGATTCTCCCCAGGATCAGACACTTCCCCTCCACCAAGATTGGTTATCCACTGAGATTGGATTCTCCCCAGGATCAGACACTTCCCCTCCACCAAGATTGGATATCCCCTGAGATTGGATTCTCCCCAGGATCAGACACTTCCCCTCCACCAAGATTGGATATCCACTGAGATTGGATTCTCCCCAGGATCAGACACTTCCACTCCACCAAGATTGGATATCCACTGAGATTGGATTCTCCCCAGGATCAGACACTTCCACTCCACCAAGATTGGATATCCACTGAGATTGGATTCTCCCCAGGATCAGACACTTCCCCTCCACCAAGATTGGATATCCACTGAGATTGGATTCTCCCCAGGATCAGACACTTCCCCTCCACCAAGATTGGTTATCCACTGAGATTGGATTCTCCCAAGGATCAGACACTTCCACTCCACCAAGATTGGATTTCCACTGAGATTGGATTCTCCCCAGGATCAGACACTTCCCCTCCACCAAGATTGGATATCCACTGAGATTGGATTCTCCCCAGGATCAGACACTTCCCCTCCACCAAGATTGGATATCCACTGAGATTGGATTCTCCCCAGGATCAGACACTTCCCCTCCACCAAGATTGGATTTCCACTGAGATTGGATTCTCCCCAGGATCAGACACTTCCCCTCCACCCAGATTGGATATCCACTGAGATTGGATTCTCCCCAGGATCAGACACTTCCCCTCCACCAAGATTGGATATCCACTGAGATTGGATTCTCCCCAGGATCAGACACTTCCCCTCCACCAAGATTGGATATCCCCTGAGATTGGATTCTCCCCAGGATCAGACACTTCCCCTCCACCAAGATTGGATTTCCACTGAGATTGGATTCTCCCCAGGATCAGACACTTCCCCTCCACCAAGATTGGATATCCACTGAGATTGGATTCTCCCCAGGATCAGACACTTCCACTCCACCAAGATTGGATTTCCACTGAGATTGGATTCTCCCCAGGATCAGACACTTCCCCTCCACCAAGATTGGATATCCCCTGAGATTGGATTCTCCCCAGGATCAGACACTTCCCCTCCACCAAGATTGGATTTCCCCTGAGATTGGATTCTCCCCAGGATCAGACACTTCCCCTCCACCAAGATTGGATTTCCCCTGAGATTGGATTCTCCCCAGGATCAGACACTTCCCCTCCACCAAGATTGGTTATCCACTGAGATTGGGTTCTCCCCAGGATCAGACACTTCCCCTCCACCAAGATTGGATATCCCCTGAGATTGGATTCTCCCCAGGATCAGACACTTCCCCTCCACCAAGATTGGATATCCACTGAGATTGGATTCTCCCCAGGATCAGACACTTCCACTCCACCAAGATTGGATATCCACTGAGATTGGATTCTCCCCAGGATCAGACACTTCCACGCCACCAAGATTGGATATCCACTGAGATTGGATTCTCCCCAGGATCAGACACTTCCCCTCCACCAAGATTGGATATCCACTGAGATTGGATTCTCCCCAGGATCAGACACTTCCCCTCCACCAAGATTGGTTATCCACTGAGATTGGATTCTCCCCAGGATCAGACACTTCCACTCCACCAAGATTGGATTTCCACTGAGATTGGATTCTCCCCAGGATCAGACACTTCCCCTCCACCAAGATTGGATATCCACTGAGATTGGATTCTCCCCAGGATCAGACACTTCCCCTCCACCAAGATTGGATATCCACTGAGATTGGATTCTCCCCAGGATCAGACACTTCCCCTCCACCAAGATTGGATTTCCACTGAGATTGGATTCTCCCCAGGATCAGACACTTCCCCTCCACCAAGATTGGATATCCACTGAGATTGGATTCTCCCCAGGATCAGACACTTCCCCTCCACCAAGATTGGATATCCACTGAGATTGGATTCTCCCCAGGATCAGACACTTCCCCTCCACCAAGAT
The DNA here is from genome assembly GCF_036365525.1 of Heterodontus francisci. NCBI lineage: Eukaryota > Metazoa > Chordata > Chondrichthyes > Heterodontiformes > Heterodontidae > Heterodontus > Heterodontus francisci. The sequence continues at coordinate 1,085,794 of NW_027141873.1, read as the reverse complement.
TGGATATCCACTGAGATTGGATTCTCCCCAGGATCAGACACTTCCCCTCCACCAAGATTGGATATCCACTGAGATTGGATTCTCCCCAGGATCAGACACTTCCCCTCCACCAAGATTGGATATCCATTGAGATTGGATTCACCCCAGGATCAGACACTTCCCCTCCACCAAGATTGGATATCCACTGAGATTGGATTCTCCCCAGGATCAGACACTTCCCCTCCACCAAGATTGGATATCCCCTGAGATTGGATTCTCCCCAGGATCAGACACTTCCCCTCCACCAAGATTGGATATCCACTGAGATTGGATTCTCCCCAGGATCAGACACTTCCACTCCACCAAGATTGGATATCCACTGAGATTGGATTCTCCCCAGGATCAGACACTTCCACTCCACCAAGATTGGATATCCACTGAGATTGGATTCTCCCCAGGATCAGACACTTCCCCTCCACCAAGATTGGATATCCACTGAGATTGGATTCTCCCCAGGATCAGACACTTCCCCTCCACCAAGATTGGATATCCCCTGAGATTGGATTCTCCCCAGGATCAGACACTTCCCCTCCACCAAGATTGGATATCCACTGAGATTGGATTCTCCCCAGGATCAGACAATTCCCCTCCACCCAGATTGGATTTCCATTGAGATAGGATTCTCCCCAGGATCAGACACTTCCCCTCCACCAAGATTGGATATCCACTGAGATTGGATTCTCCCCAGGATCAGACACTTCCCCTCCACCAAGATTGGATATCCACTGAGATTGGATTCTCCCCAGGATCGGACACTTCCCCTCCACCAAGATTGGATATCCACTGAGATTGGATTCTCCCCAGGATCAGACACTTCCCCTCCACCAAGATTGGATATCCACTGAGATTGGATTCTCCCCAGGATCAGACACTTCCCCTCCACCAAGATTGGATATCCCCTGAGATTGGATTCTCCCCAGGATCAGACACTTCCCCTCCACCAAGATTGGATTTCCACTGAGATTGGATTCTCCCCAGGATCAGACACTTCCCCTCCACCAAGATTGGATATCCACTGAGATTGGATTCTCCCCAGGATCAGACACTTCCCCTCCACCAAGATTGGATATCCACTGAGATTGGATTCTCCCCAGGATCAGACACTTCCCCTCCACCAAGATTGGATATCCACTGAGATTGGATTCACCCCAGGATCAGACACTTCCCCTCCACCAAGATTGGATATCCACTGAGATTGGATTCTCCCCAGGATCAGACACTTCCCCTCCACCAAGATTGGATATCCACTGAGATTGAATTCTCCCCAGGATCAGACACTTCCCCGCCACCAAGATTGGATAACCCTGAGATTGGATTCTCCCCAGGATCAGACACTTCCCCTCCAACAAGATTGGATATCCACTGAGATTGGATTCTCCCCAGGATCAGACACTTCCCCTCCACCAAGATTGGATATCCACTGAGATTGGATTCTCCCCAGGATCAGACACTTCCCCTCCACCAAGATTGGATATCCACTGAGATTGGATTCTCCCCAGGATCAGACACTTCCCCTCCACCAAGATTGGATATCCACTGAGATTGGATTCTCCCCAGGATCAGACACTTCCACTCCACCAAGATTGGATTTCCACTGAAATTGGATTCTCCCCAGGATCAGACACTTCCCCTCCACCAAGATTGGATATCCACTGAGATTGGATTCTCCCCAGGATCAGACACTTCCCCTCCACCAAGATTGGATATCCCCTGAGATTGGATTCTCCCCAGGATCAGACACTTCCCCTCCACCAAGATTGGATATCCCCTGAGATTGGATTCTCCCCAGGATCAGACACTTCCACTCCACCAAGATTGGATTTCCACTGAGATTGGATTCTCCCCAGGATCAGACACTTCCCCTCCACCAAGAATGGATATCCACTGAGATTGGATTCTCCCCAGGATCAGACACTTCCCCTCCACCAAGATTAGATATCCACTGAGATTGGATTCTCCCCAGGATCAGACACTTCCCCTCCACCAAGATTGGATATCCACTGAGATTGGATTCTCCCCAGGATCAGACAATTCCCCTCCACCCAGATTGGATTTCCATTGAGATAGGATTCTCCCCAGGATCAGACACTTCCCCTCCACCAAGATTGGATATCCACTGAGATTGGATTCTCCCCAGGATCAGACACTTCCCCTCCACCAAGATTGGATATCCACTGAGATTGGATTCTCCCCAGGATCGGACACTTCCCCTCCACCAAGATTGGATATCCACTGAGATTGGATTCTCCCCAGGATCAGACACTTCCCCTCCACCAAGATTGGATATCCACTGAGATTGGATTCTCCCCAGGATCAGACACTTCCCCTCCACCAAGATTGGATATCCCCTGAGATTGGATTCTCCCCAGGATCAGACACTTCCCCTCCACCAAGATTGGATTTCCACTGAGATTGGATTCTCCCCAGGATCAGACACTTCCCCTCCACCAAGATTGGATATCCACTGAGATTGGATTCTCCCCAGGATCAGACACTTCCCCTCCACCAAGATTGGATATCCACTGAGATTGGATTCTCCCCAGGATCAGACACTTCCCCTCCACCAAGATTGGATATCCACTGAGATTGGATTCTCCCCAGGATCAGACACTTCCCCTCCACCAAGATTGGATATCCACTGAGATTGGATTCTCCCCAGGATCAGACACTTCCCCTCCAACAAGATTGGATATCCCCTGAGATTGGATTCTCCCCAGGATCAGACACTTCCCCTCCACCAAGATTGGATATCCACTGAGATTGGATTCTCCCCAGGATCAGACACTTCCCCTCCAACAAGATTGGATATCCCCTGAGATTGGATTCCTCCCAGGATCAGACACTTCCACTCTACCAAGATTGGATATCCACTGAGATTGGATTCTCCCCAGGATCAGACACTTCCCCTCCACCAAGATTGGATATCCCCTGAGATTGGATTTTCCCCAGGATCAGACACTTCCCCTCCACCAAGATTGGATATCCCCTGAGATTGGATTCTCCCCAGGATCAGACACTTCCCCTCCACCAAGATTGGATAACCACTGAGATTGGATTCTCCCCAGGATCAGACACTTCCCCTCCACCAAGATTGGATATCCACTGAGATTGGATTCTCCCCAGGATCAGACACTTCCCCTCCACCAAGATTGGATATCCCCTGAGATTGGATTCTCCCCAGGATCAGACACTTCCCCTCCACCAAGATTGGATATCCACTGAGATTGGATTCTCCCCAGGATCAGACACTTCCACTCCACCAAGATTGGATATCCACTGAGATTGGATTCTCCCCAGGATCAGACACTTCCCCTCCACCAAGATTGGATATCCACTGAGATTGGATTCTCCCCAGGATCAGACACTTCCCCTCCACCAAGATTGGATATCCACTGAGATTGGATTCTCCCCAGTATCAGACACTTCCCCTCCACCAAGATTGGATAACCCCTGAGATTGGATTCTCCCCAGGATCAGACACTTCCCCTCCACCAAGATTGGATATCCCCTGAGATTGGATTCTCCCCAGGATCAGACACTTCCCCTCCACCAAGATTGGATATCCCCTGAGATTGGATTCTCCCCAGGATCAGACACTTCCCCTCCACCAAGATTGGATATCCACTGAGATTGGATTCTCACCAGGATCAGACACTTCCACTCCACCAAGATTGGATATCCACTGAGATTGGATTCTCCCCAGGATCGGACACTTCCCCTCCACCAAGATTGGATATCCACTGAGATTGGATTCTCCCCAGGATCAGACACTTCCCCTCCACCAAGATTGGATTTCCACTGAGATTGGATTCTCCCCAGGATCAGACACTTCCCCTCCACCAAGATTGGATTTCCACTGAGATTGGATTCTCCCCAGGATCAGACACTTCCCCTCCACCAAGATTGGATTTCCACTGAGATTGGATTCTCCCCAGGATCAGACACTTCCCCTCCACCAAGATTGGATTTCCACTGAGATTGGATTCTCCCCAGGATCAGACACTTCCCCTCCACCAAGATTGGATTTCCACTGAGATTGGATTCTCCCCAGGATCAGACACTTCCCCTCCAACAAGATTGGATTTCCACTGAGATTGGATTCTCCCCAGGATCAGACACTTCCCCTCCACCAAGATTGGATATCCACTGAGATTGGATTCTCCCCAGGATCAGACACTTCCCCTCCAACAAAATTGGATATCCACTGAGATTGGATTCTCCCCAGGATCAGACACTTCCCCTCCACCAAGATTGGATATCCACTGAGATTGGATTCTCCCCAGGATCAGACACTTCCCCTCCAACAAGATTGGATATCCACTGAGATTGGATTCTCCCCAGGATCAGACACTTCCCCTCCAACAAGATTGGATATCCACTGAGATTGGATTCTCCCCAGGATCAGACACTTCCCCTCCACCAAGATTGGATATCCACTGAGATTGGATTCTCCCCAGGATCAGACACTTCCCCTCCACCAAGATTGGATATCCACTGAGATTGGATTCTCCCCAGGATCAGACACTTCCCCTCCACCAAGATTGGATATCCACTGAGATTGGATTCTCCCCAGGATCAGACACTTCCCCTCCACCAAGATTGGATATCCACTGAGATTGGATTCTCCCCAGGATCAGACACTTCCCCTCCACCAAGATTGGATATCCACTGAGATTGGATTCTCCCCAGGATCAGACACTTCCACTCCACCAAGATTGGATATCCACTGAGATTGGATTCTCCCCAGGATCAGACACTTCCACTCCACCAAGATTGGATATCCACTGAGATTGGATTCTCCCCAGGATCAGACACTTCCCCTCCACCAAGATTGGATATCCACTGAGATTGGATTCTACCCAGGATCAGACACTTCCCCTCCACCAAGATTGGATATCCACTGAGATTGGATTCTCCCCAGGATCAGACACTTCCCCTCCACCAAGATTGGATATCCACTGAGATTGGATTCTCCCCAGGATCAGACACTTCCCCTCCACCCAGATTGGATATCCACTGAGATTGGATTCTCCCCAGGATCAGACACTTCCCCTCCAACAAGATTGGATATCCACTGAGATTGGATTCTCCCCAGGATCAGACACTTCCCCTCCACCAAGATTGGATATCCACTGAGATTGGATTCTCCCCAGGATCAGACACTTCCCCTCCAACAAGATTGGATATCCACTGAGATTGGATTCTCCCCAGGATCAGACACTTCCCCTCCACCAAGATTGGATATCCCCTGAGATTGGATTCTCCCCAGGATCAGACACTTCCACTCCACCCAGATTGGATATCCACTGAGATTGGATTCTCCCCAGGATCAGACACTTCCACTCCACCAAGATTGGATATCCACTGAGATTGGATTCTCCCCAGGATCAGACACTTCCCCTCCACCAAGATTGGATATCCCCTGAGATTGTATTCTCCCCAGGATCAGACCACCTGCCCTGGTCTGACATCCCGCCTCCCTGGCATTCAAACCCTGGGATCAGACCCCTCCCAGAAATTTATCACACCCACTAAGCAGGACTGGGTACTCACAAACCCCTCCCAGGATTGGATATTCTGGGATCAGAAGTCCCGAAGGGATTACACCACCCACACGGGACTGCAACACCACCCTTGGTTCGGACATCCCGGGTGTTAGGACCCACACAGCAAGTCTGGAATCAGACACTCCGCATGCCCCATCCACCTTTCCGGACTTGGACCACACTCCAGTATGGGAGACCCCTCCCGCTGTTCGGAAAATCTCTTCCCACCCCGCCCAGACCCTTCAATGTCCCAGTTGCCAGACCACACTCCAGTATGGGAGACCCCTCCCGCTGTTCGGAAAATCTCTTCCCACCCCGCCCAGACCCTTCAATGTCCCAGTTGCCAGACCACATTCCAGTATGGGAGACCCCTCCCGCTGTTCGGAATAACTCTTCCACCACCCCCCCCCCACCGGCCCAGTCCCTGCAATGTCCCAGTTGTCAGTCCACACTCCAGTATAGGAGACCCCTCCCTGTGTTTGGGAATCACTCTCCCTCCTCCAGACCCTTCTCTGTCTCCATTATCAGATCACACTCTAGCATGGGAAACCCCTCCCCAGTTTTGGGAATCACTCTCCCTCCCCCAGACCCTTCTCTGTCCCCGTTATCAGATCACACTCCAGCATGGGAGACCCCTCCCCAGTTTTGGGAATCACTCTCCCTGCCCCAGACCCTTCTCCGTCCCAGTTGTCAGACCACACTCCAGCATGGGAGACCACTCCCGCTGTTGGGAATCACTCTCCCTCCTCCATACCCTTCCCTGTCCCAGGTGTCAGTCCAATCTCCATCATGGGAGACGTTGCCCTGGATTTAAGGACCAGCCACTCTCTCTCCCTGACTTCAACTCTCAAGACTGGGACTGCACTGCCCGATAGGAGACGGCTCCAGGGTTTGTGGATCGACAGTCCAGTGATCAGTAATGTCTCCACCCTCCCCACCTCCGGAGTTGGTGATCGGATACTCCCCAATATCAGGGAGCTCCCTGTACCTCGGGCTCATTGTTTGGACAATCCTGGGCCTGGGTCCTGCTCCAGGTTCCCCCCCCCCCCCCCCCACTGTCCGACCGAAAGCCAAGCCAAGGCAATTAAAATCACCCTGACTTCAGACTTCAGGATGGGAACTAGTCAACGTAAATACAGACAGTCTGTGGAGCTAAAACTCTGGCAACTCGCACCCCACCTATGTCACTCACCTCTGTAATACCCAGGACTAATTACTGGATTAAAAATAAAATAATGGAATGGTTTTAAATCTGATAAAATTAGGAGAATGTTGAAAACACTCAGCAGGTCAGGCAGCATCTGTAGAGACAGAAAAGAGAGTTAACGGTTCAGGCTGAAAGCTTTTCATCGGAATTTCAATGTATTGCAGAATAACAGCTTGCAAGCAATGGTTAAAGCCAGTGAAAAGTGGGGTAGAGGGTGGAAATAGCAAAGGGGAATGTCCGTGATCGAATGGAGGGCAAAAGGATGATGGTGCAAGGCGAATGAGATAATTAAAGAGCAAGTGGCTGGGTCCAGAGGAGGTGTAAATGGTTACAGAATAACAGAGTGGGAGGGAAGTATGGAAAATCTGGCAACAAGCAGAAGGTTCCATTCGACTGGAGAAGTGACAGAGAATGGTGAGTGAACCCCAGGGGGATGGCCCAGTCTGCCAGCTGTGCTCCAAGAGGTGATCCCCAGGGAAATCTCAAGGTCACGTTTGCTGACAGACCGGAGGAGTCCAGCAAAGTGATCACACAATCTCCATTCGCTCCTCTCCCCAATGTCCAGGGAACTCTATTGCGTGCAATGAATACAATTACTAGCGTGTAAGAAGTGGGAGCAAATCCCTGTTTCACATGGAAGGAGTGCTTGTCCTTGGATAATGGGAAATGAGGAGCTGAAAGTCCAGGTGTTGCATCTCCTGCGCTCGCATGGAAAGGTGCTCCAGGAAAGGAAACAGTTATTGGGGGAATTGAGGAGTTGACCAGGGTTTCATAAGGAGCAGGGGGACGGGAGGGGAGCAGAATATACGGTTGTACATGGACATAGCCGAATGTGGCAGAAATCTGGCGGATGTTGCTTTGAATACGAAGGCCGGTAGGATGGAAGGCGAGGACGAATCGATCATTATTGTGGTCCTGGCACGGAGGGGAAGGGGTGATGGCAGTAACGTGGGAAACGGGATGGACACAGTCGAGGGCCCTGTTCACCACAGTGCAGGGGAATATCTGGTTGAGGAATAATGAATATATTCCGTAAGCACTGGTGTGGAAGGAAGCATCATCAGAAAAGATGTAATGGAGGTGGAGAAACTGGGAAAATGGAACAGAGTCTTTCCATTAATTTCTTTCGGAGGAAATATAGTCAAGGTAGTTGTGGGAGTCAGTGGGATAATAGCGGATATTAGTGGGAAGCCAATTTCCTGCAATGGAGGTGCAGAAGTCGGGGAAGAGAAGGGGAGTGTCAGAGATGGACAATTTGTAGACGGGGGATGGTTAGAAATTAGAAGCAAAGTTGACAGAAGATTCCAGTTCAAGGCAGCAGAAGGAAATGGCACCATCACAGTCATCAAAGTATCAGAAAAACAATATGTAAAGGGAAGAAGCTGAGTCGAATTGGAACAAAGAATGGTCCATTTATCCTGCACAAAGTCTCATCTCTAGGATCCAAACAGGCTTCCTTAACGACAGCATTTGAGTGTGGAATATTCCAATGTTTATACTCGGGACATCCACTGTACAACAGGGTCATTGCCTCCAGGTCAAGATCAGGATCCTGGGAGGATTTCCATTCCCAGATGAGAGCTGCAGAGGAAAAGAGGTGTTCCAACAGGAATAGCGAGTGAATGAAAGAAATCAAATACAAATGGGACCCTGGGAATGTATCAGCAGGAGATGGTGAAGGGAAACTGGCTTCAAATGGCCTCGTAGTGTCTGTCAGGCATCATCCCATCCACTATGACTTTAATGACAGCTCGAGTGTACTGGAATTTGGAACAGAGAGGGGCAGACTGACATGGACAGAAATGTAGATGGAATTCTGGAGCACACCTCTGAGCTCAGAAGGAAGTAAGGCTCGTGTGTCGTGGGACCATCGGGGCTGAATGAACCCGTGGATAAGGATTCTGAGCTTGAAGGAGGGATAGAGATCTCTCAGGGGTGGAAGTAAATTCTGAAATAAGAGTGAATAAATTTGACATAAAAATCTTTCAAGATATTCAGTGGGAGATATTTGGTCAAGTTATCAAAAAGAAGGTAAACTTTCTGATTTGGATGGATTGCATTCACAGACTGAAAAGATAGGGGAGAGATAGTAGAGGCACGATTATCTGTTCATTAATAATCATCAGAATAGGGAATACTAACAGAGGAATGATGAAAAGCTACTGTGAGCCTGGTATTTAAAAAAAGATCGAACAAGTTCAAGGAACAATATTCCAGTTCACATAACATCAATGGTAGGAAAAATAATGGAACCCTTATTCAAAGATGAAATACATAAACATCTAAAACAAACACATGACATAATGAAGAGAAGCCAGCAGGCATTCCAAAAGGGTATATATCCTTGGCCAACATGACAGAATTAATTGAATAAGTGTCAGAAATAATAGATACAAATATAATATGTTATATGTAATATACATTTGCATTCCAACGGCCTTCGATAAGGCACCACACAGCAGACTCATGACTAATCTCAGAGCAAGTGGAGTTAGGGGACAAGAAGCAGAATGGACTTCCAGCTGATGTTCTCACTTTGACAGAAGGATGTCATTGATATTCCCCAAGCATCGGCACTTGGACCACTCTTATTCACCCATTATAGAATTTACAGGGGATTGGGAAGAAAGAGTAAAATTCATAATTTACAGACAATTCACTGACTGACAGGTTACTGAAAGCAGATTAAATATTAACTTTCAATAAACAATAAACAACTGGATCAAAACTTCAATTACTCTTAGTTATAGTAGAGATCATACCAGCATAAACGAGATGTGAAAGAGAAAGATGCCATAACTTTAGTGATGACGAACTCAACAGAATTTATTAAGAGAGTTTTTATTTGTAAGTGATTGAGTTTTATTTGATGCAGTTGTTAATTTATGCATTACCGTTAATCACTCAAAATAATTATCCAAACAGGAAGCAGGTTAATGTTACAAGTGTTTAGATCGTTGCAAAATATCCATTTAACGCAAATTGGTTTTTTTTAGTTCAGCATCTCAAGTTTACAAAAAATAAATTGCACAAACTTGTGGAAACTTTCAAACCGTCAGCAACACAGAATGGCCCATCAGCAATAGCGCAGCATCGCCATCTGCTGGTGTTCCTGTCTCACTGCAGTTACTGTCCCCCTCTCACCATCTCCATCTGCTGGTGTCCCTGTCTCACTGCAGTTACTGTCCCCCTCTCACCATCTCCATCTGCTCGTGTCCCTGTCTCACTGCAGTTACTGTCCCCCTCTCACCATCTCCATCTGCTCGTGTCCCTGTCTCACTGCAGTTACTGTTCTCTCTCTCTCACTATCTCCATCTGCTGGTGTTCCTGTCTCACTGCAGTTACTGTCCCCCTCTCACCATCTCCATCTGCTCGTGTCCCTGTCTCACTGCAGTTACTGTTCTCTCTCTCTCACTATCTCCATTTGCTGGTGTCCCTGTCTCACTGCAGTTACTGTTCCCTCTCTCTCACCATCTCCATCTGCTGGTGTCCCTGTCCCATTGCAGTTACTGTTCTCTCTCTCTCACCATCTTCATCTGCTGGTGTCCCTGTCCCATTGCAGTTACTGTCCCCCTCTCACCATCTTCATCTGCTGGTGTCCCTGTCTCACTGCAGTTACTGTCCCCCTCTCACCATCTCCATCTGCTCGTGTCCCTGTCCCATTGCAGTTACTGTCCCCCTCTCACCATCTCCATCTGCTCGTGTCCCTGTCTCACTGCAGTTACTGTTCTCTCTCTCTCACCATCTCCATCTGCTGGTGTCCCTGTCTCACTGCAGTTACTGTCCCCCTCTCACCTTCTCCATCTGCTGGTGTCCCTGTCTCACTGCAGTTACTGTCCCCCTCTCACCATCTCCATCTGCTGATGTCCCTGTCTCACTGCAGTTACTGTCCCCCTCTCACCATCTCCATCTGCTGGTGTCCCTGTCTCACTGCAGTTACTGTCCCCCTCTCACCTTCTCCATCTGCTGGTGTCCCTGTCTCACTGCAGTTACTGCCCCCTCTCACCATCTCCATCTGCTCGTGTCCCTGTCTCACTGCAGTTCCTGTTCTCTCTCTCTCACCATCTCCATCTGCTGGTGTCCCTGTCTCACTGCAGTTACTGTCCCCCTCTCACCTTCTCCATCTGCTGGTGTCCCTGTCTCACTGCAGTTACTGTCCCCCTCTCACCATCTCCATCTGCTGGTGTCCCTGTCTCACTACAGTTACTGTCTCCCTCTCACCATCTCCATCTGCTGGTGTTCCTGTCTCACTGCAGTTACTGTCCCCCTCTCACCATCTCCATCTGCTAGTGTCCCTGTCTCACTGCAGTTACTGTCCCCCTCTCACCATCTCCATCTGCTCGTGTCCCTGTCTCACTGCAGTTACTGTTCTCTCTCTCTCACTATCTCCATCTGCTGGTGTTCCTGTCTCACTGCAGTTACTGTCCCCCTCTCACCATCTCCATCTACTCGTGTCCCTGTCCCATTGCAGTTACTGTCCCCCTCTCACCATCTCCATCTGCTGGTGTCCCTGTCTCACTGCAGGTACTGCTCCCTCTCACCAAGTCTCGTTGCATCTCCAGTGTTTCCAGTTTTTCCGCATCTATATAGTACTCTGTTCTGTTCTATTTTTCCCCTAACATTGAAGTCCATCCACCACAGCTTTGCCCATTCACTTAAGATATTAATATCTCTGTAAATGTCTGCTTCCTGCTACAATGCTCACAACTAGTATTAGAATTAGAACATTACAGCGCAGTACAGGCCCTTCGGCCCTCGATGTTGTGCCGCCCTGTGAAACCGTCTGACCTACACTATTCCATTTTCATCCATATGTCTATCCAATGACCACTTAAATGCCTTTAAAGTTGGAGAGTCTACTACTGTTGCAGGCAGGGCGTTCCACGCCTCTACTGCTCTCTGAGTAAAGAAACTACCTCTAACATCTGTCCTATATCTATCACCCCTCAACTTAAAGCTATGTCCCCTCGTGATTGTCATCACCATCCGAGGAAAAAGACTCTCACTATCCACCCTATTTAACCCTCTGATTATCTTATATGTCTCTATTAAGTCACCTCTCCTCCTCCTTCTCTAGAACGAAAACAACCTCAAGTCCCTCAGCCTTTCCTCATAAGACCTTCTCTCCATACCAGGCAAAAATCTTATCTGCAACCTTTCCATAGCTTCCACATCCTTCCAATAATGCGGTGACCAGAACTGCACGCAATACTCCAGGTGCGGTCTCACCAGAGTTTTGTACAGCTGCAGCATGACCTCGTGGCTCCGCAACTCGATCCCCCTACTTATAAAAGCTAACACACCATATGCCTTCTTAACAGCCCTATTAACCTGGGAAGCAACCTTCAGGAATTTATGCACCTGGAGACCAAGATCTCTCTGTTCATCTACACTACCAAGAATCTTCCCATTAGCCCAGTAATCTGCATTCCTGTTACTCCTTCCAAAGTGAATCACCTCACACTTTTCCGCATTAAACTCCATTTGCCATCTCTCAGCCCAGCTCTGCAGCCTATCTATGTCCCTCTGGACCCTACAACATCCTTCGGCACTATCCACAACTCCACCGACCTTCGTGTCATCTGCAAATTTACTAACCCACCCTTCTACACCCTCTTCCAGGTCATTTATAAAAATGACAAACAGCAGTGGCCCCAAAACAGATCCTTGCGGTACACCACTAGTAACTAAACTCCAGGATGAACATTTGCCATCAACCACCATAGCACTAAATCACCTTCTACCCCATACTTCCGTATTTTCTGCAATATCCTACCGTGGGGAACCTTATCAAATGCCTTACTGAAATCCATATACACCACATCCACGGCTTTACCCTCATCCACCTGTTTGGTCACCTTCTCAAAAAACTCAATAAGGTTTGTGAGGCACGACCTACACTTCACAAAACCGTGCTGACTATCTCTAATGAACTTATTCTTTTCAAGATGATTATAAATCCTATCTCTTATAATCTTTTCCAACATTTTACCCACAACCGAAGTAAGGCTCACAGGTCTATAATTACCAGGGCTGTCTCTACTCCCCTTCTTGAACAAGGGGACATTTGCTATCCTCCAGTCTTCCGGCAATATTCCTGTCGACAATGACGACATAAAGATCAAGGACAAAGGCTCTGCAATCTCCTCCCTGGCTTCCCAGAGAATCCTAGGATAAATCCAATCTGGCCCAGGGGACTTATCTATTTTCACACTTTCCAAAATTGCTAACACCTCCTCCTTGTGAACCTCAATCCCATCTAGCCTAGTAGTCTGAATCTCAGTATTCTCCTCGACAACATTTTCTTTCTCTACTGTAAATAGTGACGAAATATATTCATTTAACGCTTCCCCTATCTCCTCTGATTCCACACACAACTTCCCACTACTATCCTTGATTGGCCCTAATCTAACTCTAGTCATTCTTTTATTCCTGATATACCTATAGAAAGCCTTAGGGTTTTCCTTGATCCTATCCGCCAATGACTTCTCGTGTCCTCTCCTTGCTCTTCTTAGCTCTCCCTTTAGATCCTTCCTGGCTAGCTTGTAGCTCTCAAGCGCCCTAACTGAGCCTTCACGTCTTATTCTAACATAAGCCTTCTTCTTCCTCTTGACAAGCGCTTCAACTTCTTTAGTAAACCACGGCTCCCTCGCTCGACAACTTCCTCCCTGCCTCACAGGTACATACTAATCAAGGACACGCAGTAGCTGCTCCTTGAATAAGCTCCACATTTCGATTGTGCCCATCACCTGCAGTTTCCTTCCCCATCCTACGCATCCTAAATCTTGCCTGATCGCATCATAATTTCCTTTCCTCCAGCTATAATTCTTGCCCTGCGGTATATACCTGTCCCTGCCCATCGCTAAGGTAAACCTAACCGAATTGTGATCACTATCGCCAAAGTGCTCACCTACATCTAAATCGAACACCTGGCCGGGTTCTTTACCCAGTACCAAATCCAATGTGGCATCGCCCCTGGTTGGCCTGTCTACATACTGTGTCAGAAAATCCTGCACACACTGGACAAAAACTGACCCATCTAAAGTACTCGAACTATAGTATTTCCAGTCAATATTTGGAAAGTTAAAGTCCCCCATAACAACTTTTTTAGATTAGAGATACAGCACTGAAACAGGCCCTTCGGCCCACCGAGTCTGTGCCGACCATCAACCACCCATTTATACTAATCCTACACTAATCCCATATTCCTACCAAACATCCCCATCTGTCCCTATATTTCCCTACCACCTACCTATACTAGTGACAATTTATAATGGCCAATTTACCTATCAACCTGCAAGTCTTTTGGCTTGTGGGAGGAAACCGGAGCACCCGGAGGAAACCCACGCAGATACAGGGAGAACTTGCAAACTCCACACAGACAGTACCCAGAATCGAACCCGGGTCCCTGGAGCTGTGAGGCTGCAGTGCTAACCACTGCGCCACTGTGCCGCCCTGTTTCTGTCGCTCCTGTCGAGAATCATCTTCGCTATCCTTTCCTCTACATCTCTGGAACTATTCGGAGGTCTATAAAAGACTCCCAACAGGGTGACCTCTCCTCTCCTGTTTCTAACCTTTACCCATACTACCTCAGTAGATGAGTCCTCAAACGTCCTTTCTGCTGCCGTAATACTCTCCTTGATTAACAATGCCACCACCCCCCCTCTTTTACCATCTTCTCTGTTCTTACTGAAACATCCAGATCCCGGAACCTGCAACATCCATTACTGCACCCCCCCGCCCCCCTCTCACCATCTCCATCTGCTGGTGTCCCTGTCTTACTGCAGGCACTGCCCCTCTCACCATCTCCATCTATTGGTGCTCCAGTCTCACTGACGTTTCTGCCCCGCTCACCATCTCCATTTGGTGGTGCCACCGTCTCACTGCAATTTCCACCCCTCGCAACGTCTCCATCTGCTGGTGTCTCTGACTCACTGCAGTTACTGTCCCACTCACCATATCCATCTGCTGCTATCCCTGTCTCACTGCACTTGCTGCCCCTCTCACTCGCGCCATCTGCTGGTGTCCCTGATTCACTGCAGTTTCTGCCCCTCACTATCTCACAATCACTGCGATTTGCAACTTTGCCCAATTTGCTGTGGGTCCAAGGGGTGGTTTAGTTAAATTCAGCTGTGCATTCGAGTGAGGCATTTTTCAAAACAATTCATGAATCATCTGCAGAGGAAATCCCATCTCAATCGGTCAGATTATCAATAAAATATAATCTCAGAATCAGATTTAAAATATTTTCAGGGCTCTGTGCTGCGAATATAAAATGTGCTTTCTGTCCTGTGGGGGAGTGTAGTGAATGGAATATGAAATGGGATTTAGTTCCAGTGTTTATCTCTGTCTATGATTTCACTAATTTAACAATGAGATTGAGAGGATATTTCAGCGCCTTCTTCAGCTCCTCTCTGAATTTAGTCTGGGTGACAACGTAAATACACATGTTGGTGCAGGAACTGAGAACCTGCAGCATCATTGATGTGTAATTTATGGTATCGAGAGGCTCAGTGTCAGAGAAATTATCCCAAATATCTGCAATTCGCTTATAAATGACATACACAACCCAGGGCAGCCATAACAGTATAAAACTGCCAGATATACTGAAGAGTAAAACAATTGATTTTCTCCGATTCTCCATCACTGGGTCCTTGTAATTCTCTCCATTTCTGTGACTCCGGAATCCCCTGCGTACTTTACTGGAGAATAAAATATGTCTGATCGTCAGAATATTGAGCAGCAAAATCAGCAAGGCCGGCACACAAGGGGTTAAAATGCGGTGAAGACATTTAAATGCGGCCCATATGAGGGAAGTGAAGAAGCTCGGTTTATGAACACAAAGCATTGGAACATTATCAATAATGTACCTTGGTTTATATGCAAAGTAAATTGGGAGAGACTGTACACAGCCCAGCACACTCACTGTTCCTGCATCCACAGCTGCCGCTTTCTTGGTGCAATATTTTGTTTTTAGCTTCTTACAACAAATGGCCACAAATCGATCAAAGGTGAAAGAGACTGTGAGCCAGACAGAAATAGATGTGGATGCAGAAAGCAGAACGGCCATGAGACAACACTTGGGAGTAGTGTTCAGGAATGAATCTGGGAAATACATTAAACCAATCCACAACAGTATGGGACTAGACATAACGACCAGGAGATCAGGCACTGCCATTCCCACCAGGTACACAGTGATACATTTGGAGAGACCGCACTTTCCCCGGGACAGGATCACAATCGCCACCAAGTTAACTGGAACAGAGGGAAATTACTGATCAGACCTGGAGACAAAGCAGCAGTTTGACAGTATCTGGGCTGAAATTCCCAGCTTTGTTGCTGCATCGAGCAGTGAAAACTGATTCATTGACCTGGGCAGTGCTTTGTCATAGTGAAATGTTTAAAATACAATTATTATTGGTGAATTGGAAATTGATCTAGAAAGCGAATAAAGTCAGCACTGGAACGACTGAAAGTACTGACTGAGGATGCAGTACCGGTGGGGAAATGAGAAGGTGTTTTACAGAGATGGAATCCAATGTGTTAAATGGGGATTTATCTCCAGATTGTCGTTCGGGAAGGTTTGAGAACAGCTGGTTCGTTTCTGTGGGTTCAGAGAACAGACAGAGGCTGGTACAAAGTGGGAAAAGTCTGAGAGCTGCTGCGGTGAGTTTGAGGGTTGGGATTTATTTGGAAGAGGAAGTTGGAAGTGAAGCAAGTGAGTGAGATTGGGAGGGCGAGAAGGAAAAGGTCATGTTCGAGCTGGAGGGGAGACAGGAGCAGACGGTTTGGGAAAGTGGATAAATTGAAGCAATGGGCAGAGGATTCAATAAAGTGAGAGGAGAGGCTGAGCTTCAGGGGGAGAGACTGCAGCAAAGCGTTCGTGTAGAACTAATTTATAGATCCCAGCAACAAAACTCAATTAATTTATTAAAAAAATAATATTGGTGCTGGAGAACGTGTCATTGGTTATACAATATAGTCAATACATTTAGTTTGCACAGTCAATTAAATATCAATTTAAGCATATTTCTGTTATCAGCCTCGCTCTTTATTGAATTCAATCGTCACAGAAATTTTGAAGTATAGTATTTAAATAATGAATAACCATCAGCGAAGAACTGATTTTATTATGTTCATGAAGTCAATAAGTAAGGAATAGGAACTTTCTACAAAACAAAATGAAGACCTGACAGAAATAAATACTGAGGGACCAATTCCAACAGTAAAATTAACACAATCTGACAACTGACAACTTCAACTCTCAGTTTTTCTCAATAATTACTTTGAATATTCCAGCACTTTATGCGAGTGATTTATTCACTCTGCTTCTTCCTCTTTCACTTTCCTTCAGGTTATCTTTTCCCCTCTGTTTCATTCTTCCTGCTCCTTCTCTAAGTTGCCCTCCCGAGCTCTCTGGACTCCTCATATCCTGAAAACTGTTACTTAATACCACTTTTCACACGCGATTTGTTCATCACATTCTGTGCCTGTGTTCTCTTCACCAGCCCCATGTTCAATGATTCTATTTTAAGAGTCAGTTTGTTCAATGGTGAAACATCTTTGAATAATTTAGTGTGTCTACAGAGCACACAAGTCTCCACCTGTTCACCTGCACTCTTCACTTCATCTACAATACATGGAATAAACAGAATCAAAAGCTTCTTCCAGACAAACCTCAGAATCATTGAAATTCATTCTCCTGGAATTATAAAGTACACCGTTAGAATGTGGGGTAATTAAATTAATAAAACACCAACACCAGCGGTGCAGCTGATAATCTGCAGATAAATGAAAAGACTCTTGATTCAACTGATACAGTGTAAACCAATAAAACATCACATCAGTACTTTCTGTTTTACAATGTAGTTTAGTGACAGTGAAGACTCCACAGTGAAGCAGAGAAGGAGATGTGAAAGAGGCAGCAGCAAACTCAGTTCAGTAGCCAGACCTCTGAAGCAGCGTCAGACATACACACTATATTTTATAACAGTGATAACCAATAAATACATTGAAATCGCAGTTAAACTGAACCATGTTATTGGGTTGGGAGAATATTTTGCTGCCTCCTTGTAGCATTGACATTGTGGGTGGTCTCGTTATCAAACAGCGAAAGAAAATCATAAAAATATTCCAGGACCGGTTAGTTGCACATCACGAAACTGTGAAAATCTCCTGAAGCTCTTTTTCTTGATCTTAACCGAGACATCTGATTCAAATATATTAAATAAACACAATAATCCAGTAAGTATTCCAGGGTTACTAAAACCAATACCATTAAATATAATGCAGCTCCTGCAAGACTGAAAGAGTAGACAATCAGGAGATTCCATCAGTAAATCGCTGGTAAAGAACAGGTGGCTGGGTGAAACACAGTGAGAAATAATACCGTGTACAGCAGCACAGTAAACATCGAGTTACGCCATTATCAACTGATATACAGTCTTACCAGGAACTCCAATTGCAGCAAGTACAGGATAATAAATCAATGCGATCTGAAGTATTGCTGGATATCCCATTTCTCTGAGAAGCAGAGACTTCTGTTAGCCTGGAACCCACAGCTCCAGCACTCTGAGATGATCCATTCCAATGGGTGCTGATTTATACAGGGAATACGTCTCCACTAACACGGTTATACCCCTGATTATTGCTATTAGCTACACTCACCTGAACAAACACATTACTTCAGCAGCTTTGACTCTGATGTAAATAATGTGTTGCATAAAACACAATCATTTCAATGTCAATGACTTTTTCTTTCAGCCAATGTGAATACCTGACTTTTCTCCACAGTATATTCCATCAGCCACTTTCTTGCCCACTCACTGAAGAAGTCCATATTCCGTACTCCACCCCCTCTCTGTGTCCTCCTCACAGCTTACTGTCTCACCTCAATTTGTGTTACCAGCTAACTGGATACATTACACTCCATCCCTTCATCCCACAATCAAACAGCCCCACGATTAGCGACCTTGTCTTCATCTGTTTAAGACCAACAATCTATTTCAGATATTACTGCACTAAATCCTGCCTCTGCTCGTAAAGCGCGAGACCCTGCCTCCATTATTACTGCACTAGACAACGTCTCGGTTTGTTACACTCGGCCATGTCTCTGGTTCTGCTTTGTTTCACCCGGTCTCAGTTTGTACTACACAAGACCATTTCTATGTTCATAATACAACAGGCCCTGTCTTTACCCTGTATCTCACCCCAGGTTTCCCCTTCTGTGTTCCCATTGTGCTTGGCTTGGGAGTGTTTACTGGGACATTGTCGGTGGAGATTTACTCTGTATCCCTGGAATTTAGAAGGTTAAGGGGTGATTTGATCAATGTTTTCAATATCATAAGGGAAAATGATAATGTGTGCAGAGAGTAACTATTCCCACTGGCTGCGCAGTCAGGAACTTTGGGGCATAGTCTAAAAATTTAAACATAGCCTGAAAACCTTTTAAGCGTGAAATGAAGAAACGCTTCAACACACCAGGTGTGATATTTGTTTGGAACTTTCTGGACAAAAATGGCTGTGGATGTTGAGCCCCAGGTTTCATTTACTTTACATATAATGCTGTTGAAAAAATATTGCTAAAAAAACTGATACACTTTACAAGCAGGGAAGAAGGGAGACAGGGTGTAAGCAGAGCTTGACAGCACCTTAGTAATAATCCCCACGTTCTGTCCAATTCATTATTGAGGCTTTCGTGTGAGTGTTTTAGGGTGAGTATTGGATCTATGTTTGATATCTTCAAACTACATTGACTTTCCCAGCAAGGGTAAGAGTTACAGGTTCGACATTAACCACAAAATGACTGAAAGCATGGTTGTCCAAGGAGAGAGGGAAGGAGAGAGTGATTAAAAGAGGGAGAGTGAGAGATAGTGTGAGAGAGACACAGATAATGTCTTGGACAGAGTTGGAGAAAGAGAGAGAGAGAGGGCGAGAGACAGAGAGAGATAGACAAAGAGACTGGGGAGAATAGTGTGAGAATGAGGAGGATAGAAAGTGAAAAAACACATGGGAACAGGACCAACTGCAAGCTTCCCTTCAAGTCACACTCAATCCAGACTAGCAGTGAGATCACTGCTCTTTCACTGTCACTGGGTCAAAATCCTGGAACTGTCTTCTAACAGCTCTGCGGGTGTAATGACACTACATAAACTGCAGTGGTTTAAGGAGGAGATTCACCATCACTTTCTCAAGAGTGATTAGGGATGGGCAATAAATGCTGGCCCAGCCAGTAATGCACACATCCAACAAATAAATAAAGAAAATGCAAATTTGACGCTGAGTCACTTGAGGAGATATTAGACGATACGACCAAAAACTTGGTCAAATAGGTTGGTCTGAGGGAGCGTCTTCAAAGAGGAAAACAGGTAGTGAGATGGAGAGGAGTACGAAAGGAATTCCAGAGTTTGGGCCTTGGCAGCTGGAAGGCACGGCCACGAATGGTGGGACGATTAAAATTGGGGCTGCTCAAAAGGACAGAATTAGAGGATCACAGATATTGGAGGACTGTGGAGCTGGAGGAGATTACAGGGGTAGGGAAGGGTCACGTGTGGAAGACAGTTCCAAGCTGCTACCATGCTGTGTGTGCAGAAATATTTCTTAATTTCACTCTTGAAAGTGTTTTAGAATAATGTTCAATTTTTAGACTTTGCCCCTGGTCGAAGACTCTCCCAGCCAGTGAGAAGGGTTTCTCTTCATCGTCCCTTAGTTCCATTATTATCTTGTGAACTTTGATCAAGCCATCCCTTAACCATCTAAATTCCAGCGATATAGAGTAGATCTCCATCTACAGTGTCCCATCAAATACTGCCAAGCGGAGTGCAGCCCGTAGTCAGCTAGAGAGTAAATCTCCAACTTCTCTGTTCTATCAAACACCCCGGGGCAGGTAGACTGTGGCGTTCGATGCAGAGTAAAGCTGCCCGACAAGTGGAATGTAACACTGCACCGCACAGCACGACGAAAAACGGAAAGAAGGTGCCAACTCTTCATTTTGCAAGCTGGAACGTCAGAACTATGTGTCCCGGCCTGTTGGAAGACCTTACACAAATCAACGATTCTCGGAAGACCGCCATCATTAACAACGATCTCAGTAGACTCAATCTGGACATTGCAGCACTTCAGGAGACACGCCTCCCTGCGGACGGATCTCTAAGAGAGCAAGACTACACCTTCTACTGGCAGGGTCGGGATCCTGAAGAACCAAGACAACATGGAGTGGGCTACACCATCAGAAACTCATTGCTCAGCATGATAGAGCCTCCCTCACATGGCACAGAATGCATATTGTCCTTCCGACTGCTCACGCCTCTGGTCCAGTACGCCTGCTCAGCATCTATGCTCCAACACGCTGCTCCCCACTTGAAGTAAAATACCAGTTCTATGAGGAATGCCATAATATCATTAGCAGCATTCCCAATATCGAACATTTGTTCCTGCTGGGGGACTTTAATGCCAGGGTTGGAGCTAACCATGACTCATGGCTCTTCTGCCTTGGGCGTTATGGCATTGGAAGGATGAATGAGAATGGAGAGAGACTGCTGGAGTTGCGTCCCACTCACAACCGCTGCATCATTAACTCGTTCTTTCACACTAAACCCTGTCACCAGTTTTAGCCAGGGATTGCGAGAAATACAGAGTCTGTTACAAACTGCTGGATTGTTTGTGAACTATCGTAACCTGGAGCTTAGACACTGGCCTGTGCTGGTAAAAAACCAGTTTGAACTAATTAATTTATGTGACAAGACAAAGGCGAGAGCACAAGAAAAGAGACTTATTTGGGCACGGTATGATACCGGGGTCTTTGGGACTGGGCCAATTAGGAGAAGATATGAACGAGGTGAGCAAGCTTAAACCAACCAGAAAGAGACAGCTCCGTTTTGGAGAGATAAGAAGGAGAATAAGTATAGAATTTCTCGGGAACAGAGCCAGCGATAAACTCTGGAGACCAACCATCCGAAGACCCTGCGTCTGCAAAGCGGCTACGACGTAAAAGAGAGAGAGAATGGAACGCCTGGCCAGCGTCAGCTCTCCCCTTTTTCGGGTATTATCCTTTGTTTTCTGTGACTAGGTCAGGGAAAGGTCAGAGGAACCTAGTGGGTGTGCTTAGCAATTCTAGCTAACTTTGTTATTATCTGTATAACCCAGTTTGATTTGCATGCTTTTGTCTAACCAAGTGTATAAGCCTTATTTTTACATTGTACAACAACGTGAATAAAGTAAATTGATATTTAAAGAAAGGACTGATTTTTCTCCTCTTTGTACTAAGCCATTAACTGTAGCCGGTGGATTAGTTGGAGGGTGGCTCTCCTGCAACCCGATATCCCAAACACCCAGCCTGAGCCTGAATTAAGAGGACTTAGTCCCACGTGATGGCCAGGATCAAGTGGGTGATGGGAATAAAGGGGCCAAAGGGGAGTTGACTCCACGCTACGGTTTACACCAGATTTCATGGAGGCACCCAAGGTCACGTCGTTGGCAACAGCTGGACCTCATCATCAAAAGGCGAGCCTCTATGAACAGTGTTCAAATCACAGGCAGCTTCCACAGAGTGGACTGTGACACAGACCACTCCCTGGTGTGCAGCAAAGTTAGACTCAAACCAAAGAAGTTACATCACTCCAAGCAGAAGGGCCCCCATGCCCGCAAATCAACACAGCAGAATTTCTTATCTGCAGCTGTTTCACACGTTTCTAATTTCACTTGAAAAAGCCCTTCAAAACACTCCTACAGGGAATGCAGAAACCAAGTGGGCCCACATCAGAGATGCCATCTACGGCTCAGTAATGACCACCTATGGCAAACGTGAGAAGCAGAATGTGGACTGGTTTCAATCTTTGGAACCTGTCATAGCCGCTAGGCACATTACACTGTTGAACTACAAGAAAGGCCCCAGTGAGTTAAAATCTGTAGCACTTAAAGTAGGCAGAAGCACTGCAAAAAGAACAGCCAGGCGCTTTGCAAATGACTGCTGGCAACACCAATGCAGTCGTATTCAGCCGACCTCCGACGCCGGAAACATCAGAGGAATGTATAATGATATTAAGAAAGCGTTTGGGCCAACTATCAGGAAGATAGCCCCTCTCAAGTCTAAATTTGGGGACACAATCACTGACCAACGCAAGCAAATGGACCACTGGGTGGAGCACTACCGAGAACTGTACTCCAGGGAAAATTTTGTCACTGAAACCGCCTTCAGTGCAGACCAGTCTCTGCCAGTCATGGATGAGCTGGACGAACAGCCAACAAAATCGGAACTCAGTGATGCCATTGATTCTGTAGCCAGTGGAAAATCCCATGGGAAGGACGGCATTACCTCTGAAATAATCAAGAGTGCTAAGCCTGCTATACTCTCAGCAGTCCATGAAGTGCTTTGCCTGTGCTGGGATGAGGGAACAGTACAACAGGACATGCAAGATGCCAATATCATCACCCTCTATATGGACAAGGGTGACCTTGGTGACGGCAACAACTACCGTGGAATCTCCCTGCTCAGCACAGTGGGGAAAGTCTTCCCTCGAGTCATTTTAAACAGACTTCAGAAGCTGGCTGAGCATGTCTACCCTGAGGCACAGTGAGGCTATCGAGCAGAGAGATCCACCATTGACATGCTGTTCTCCCTTCACCAGCTACAGGAGAAATGCCACAAACAACAGATGCCCCTCTACTTTGCTTTCATAGATCTCACCAAAGCCTTTGACCTCGTCAGCAGATGTGGTCTCTTCAGACTACTAGAAAAGATCGGATGTCCACCAAAGCTACTAAGTATCATCACCTCATTCCATGACAATATCAAAGGCACAATTCAGCATAGCGGCTCCTCATCAGATCCCTTTCCTATCCTGAGTAGAGTGAAACACGGCTGTGTTCTCGCATCTACACTGTTTGATATCTTCTTCTCCCTGCTGCTCTCTCACGCACTCAAGTCATCAGAAGAAGGAATTTTCCTCCACACAAGATCAGGTGGCAGGTTGTTCAACCTTGCCCATCTTAGAACGAAGGTGAAAGTACGGAAGGTCCTCATCAGGAACCTCCTCTTTGCTGACAATGTTGCATTAACATCTCACACTGAAGAGTGTTTGCATAGACTCATCAACAGGATTGCGTCTGCCTGCAATGAATTTGGCCTAACCATCAGCCTCAAGAAAACAAACATCATGGGACAGGACGTCAGAAATCCTCAATCCATCAATATCAGCGACCATGCTCTGGAAGTGGTTCAAGAGTTCACCTACCTAGGCTCCACTATCACCAGTAACCTGTCTCTAGATGCAGAAATCAACAAGCACATGGGAAAGGCTTCCACTGCTATGTCCAGAGTGGCCAAGAGAGTGTGGGAAAATGGCGCACTGACACAGAACACAAAAGTCCGAGTGTATCAGGCCTGTGTCCTCAGTACCTTGCTCTATGGCAGCGAGGCCTGGACAACGTATGTCAGCCAAGAGCGACGTCTCAATTCATTTCATCTTTCCTTACTCTGGAAAATCCTTGGCATCAGGTGGCAGGACCGTATCTCCAATACAGAAGTCCGCGAGGTGGACAACATCCCCAGCATATACACCCCAGTGAGCCCGCGGCGCTTGAAATGGCCTGGCCATGTGAGCCATCTGGAAGATGGCAGGATCCCCAAGGACACATTGTACAGCGAGCTCGTCATTGGTATCAGACCCAATGGCTGTCCATGTCTCTGCTTTAAAGACATCTGCAAACAGAACATGAAGTCTTGTGACGTTGATCACAAGTCGTGGGAGTCAGTTTCCAGTGATCACCAGAGCTGGCTGACAGCCATAAAGGCGGGGCTAAAGAGTGGTGAGTTGAAGAGGCTTAGCTGTTGGCAGGAAAAAAGAGAGAAGTGCAAGGAGAGAGCCAACTGTGTAACAGCCCCGACAACTAATTTTATCTGCAGAGCCCACGGAAGAGTCTGTCACTGTAGAATTGGCCTTTATAGACACTCCAGGCGTTGCTTCACAAACGACCGACCACCTCTAGGCACTTACCCACTGTCTCTCGAGACAAAAAGGCCAAAGAAGAAGAAGAGAAGAAAGCTGCCTCTATATATACCTCTCTTTCGCCTCCTCCATCCAGATGGAGAGAGTAACAGTGAGAAAGAACAGGGACAGAGATGGAGAGAGGATAACAGAGAGAGGGAAGTATGGCAATGGGGAGAAAGAACCAGCGAGAAAGAGAAAGAGACAGGGAAGGAGAATGTCGCTCAGCTTTACTGCAAAACTCTTTGCAGCAATCTGGAAGGAACCATGCAGGTCTTGTTCTGTGATGCAGTGTATGTGTCTGCAAAGATTCTTGAACAATTTCAAGTGACTGTTCATGACAAAAAAAAACTGGGCACTCACAACAACTGAACTTTCACGGGAACATTGGAGCCAGCTGCGGATATGGGTTTCTTACCAGCCTGCATAAGAAAGTGCACTGTCTGCAGTTGTGGTGTCACCAAACGCAGCCAAACAGATGTATATGGGTTTTACAAAGTTTCGGAAAAGTGACAGAGAAAAAGGCATAGCCACACACACTCATAGAGGCACACTCACAGAAGCAGACACAGAAACACACACATATACACAGAAACACACACACAAACAAATGGAACACACACATGCACACAGAAACACATGCACACAGACACACGTTCACACAGAACATACTCACAGAAACACACGCACTAAAACACATAGAGAAACAGAGTGACTCAGAGACAGAGAGCGGCAGAACAAAATTTCAATTTCCAAAAGGAATTCGATGAGGTCAGCCTTAGATTTAAAAATGAACAATTTGTTTATCATCAAAGGACTAATACCACCTTATGTGTGTAGAAGTGTTGCCTAAATTCACTCCTGAAAGGTCTGCCTCTATTTTTTATACCGTGCTCACTGGTGCCAGACTCCCTGACCTGTCGAAATAGTATTTTTGACCCCAATATACCCCATCAGTTCCGCTTAATATCTCACCAAATTTGACCAAATCATCCCTCATCCTACAAAGTTCCAGGGAATACATACCTATTTGTTCCCCATTGCCCTGTAATTGAACCCTTGGAGCCCGGTAAACATTCCAGTAAATCTACACTGCACTCAAATTGACAGGGGCCCCAAAGTCATTTTGAAACTTGAGGGGAGAAATTGGTGGGCGATGAAATTGACGGAAGGGGAAAGTCAGAAAATGCCAAAGAAAGCGAGAGAAAGCAGAGAAAGAGACAGAGAAAGTCAGAGAGGGAGTGAAAGTCAGACACAGTGGGGTCAGTCTGATCTCTCCCGGGGTGAGTGACACAGAAACAGTGGGATCAGTCTGCTCTCTCCCGGAGTCAGTGATACAAACACAGTCTGGTCATTCTGCTCTCCCCGGGTCAGTGAAAGAGACACTGTGTGGTCAGTCTGCTCGCCCACAGGGTCAGTGATACAGACACAGTAGGGACAGTCTGCTTTCCCCGCGGGTCAGTGACACAGACACTGTGGGTTCAGTCTGATCCCCCCGGGGTCTGTGATACAGACACAGTGGGGTCAGTCTGCTCTCCCCAGGGTTTGTGATACAGACAGTATGGAGTCAGCCTGTTCTCCTTCAGGGTCAGTGACAAAGACACTTTGGGGTCAGTCTGCTCACCCACGGGGTCACTGATAGAGGCACAATGGGTTCCGTCTGCTCTCCGCGGATCAGTGATATAGACACAGTGGGGTCAGTCTGCTCTCCTTGGCTCAGTGATATAGACACATTGGGGTCAGTCTGCTCTCCCCGGGGTCAGTGATACAGACATAGTGGGGTCAGTCTGTTCTCCTTAGCGGTCAGTGATGCACAGCATTTTCAGATTGCCATACCCCTGGGGTCAGAGAAACAGGCACATTGGAGTCAATCTGCTCTACACAGTGTCAGTAATACACAGAGGGGCCAGTCTGTTGTCCCCTTGAGTCAGTGATAAAGACACAGTGGGGTCAGTCTGCTCTCCCACCGAGTCAGTGGTACAGAAGCAATGGAATCAGGCTGCTTTCCCCGGGGTCGGTGATACAGACACAATGCTGTCAGTTTGCTCATCCCGTGTCACTGATATAGACACATTGGTGTCTGTCTGCTCTCCCCGGGGCAGTGATGAAGGCAAAGTGGGGTCAGTCTGCTCTTCCTGGGGTCAGTGATACAGACACAGTGGGATGAAACTGCACAGTGATACAGACACAGTGGGATCAATCTGCACTCCACGAGGTCAGTGATACACAGTATTTTCAGATTACCAAACCCCTGGAGTCAGGGTAACAGGCACAATCTTCTCTCCACAGTGTCAGTAATGCACAGAGCGGCCAGTCTGCTGTCCCCTTCGGTCAGTGATACAGACACAATGGTGTCAGTCTGCTCTCCCCGTGCTCGATGATACAGACACAGTGGGGTCAGACTGCACTCCTGTTGGGTCACTGATGAAGACAAAGTAGGGTCAGTCCGCTTTCCTAGGGGTCAGTGATGCAGACACAGTGGGGACAGTCTGCTTTCCCCTCGGGTCAGTGATACAGACACAGTGGGGTCGGACTTGTCTCCCGGGGGTCAGTGACACAGACACTTTGTTGTCAGTCTGCTCTCCCCACGTCAGTGATGCAGACACATTGGGGTCAGTCTGCTCTCCCGTAGGGTTACTGATACAGATACAGTGGGATCAATATGCGCTCCGCGAGGTTAATGATACAGACACAGTTGGGTCAGTCTGTTCTCCACAGGGGTCAGTGATACACATTATTTTCAGATTGCCGTACCCCTAGGATCAGGGACACAGACACAGTGGGGCCAACCTGCTCTCCACATTGTCAGTGATACACAGAGGGGCCAGTCTGCTGTCCCTTTCGGTCAGTGATAGAGAGACAGTGGGGTCAGTCTGCTCTCCCCCGGTGTCTGGATACAGAGGCAATGGAATCAGACTGCTCTCCCCGGGGTCAGTGATACAGACACAATGGTGTCAGTCTGCTCTCCCGCGGGTCAGTGATAACAACACGGTGGGGACAGTCTGCTCTCCCCATGCTCGATAATACAGACACAATGGATTCAGACTGCACTCCTCAGGGCTTAGTAACACAGACACATTGGGGTCAGTCTGTTCTCCGGCTATGTCAGTGATAAAGACAGAATGGGGTCAGTTTGCTTTCCCAGGGGTCAGTGATGCAGACACAGTGGGGACAGTCCGCTTTCCCAGGGTCAGTGATGCAGACACAGTGGGATCAATCTGCTGGATCCTGGGTCAGGGATGCAGACAAAGTGGGATCAATCTGCTGGATCCTGGGTCAGTGATGCAGACACAATGGGGACAGTCTGCTTTCCCCTCCGGTCAGTGATACAGACAAGTGGGGTCAGTCTAGTCTCCCCGGCGTCTGTGATGCAGACATTAAGGGGCCAGTCTGTTCTCGTCCCGGGTCAATGACACAGACACTTTGGGGTCAGTCTGCTCTCCCACGGGCTCATTGATAGAGAAATCAGTGGGATCAGTCTGTTCTCCCCGGGTCAGTGATACAAACAAAGTGGGGTCAGTCTGCTCTCCCCGGGTTACTGTTACAGACACAGTGGGATGTAACTGCACAGTGAAACAAGCATAGTGGGGTCAATCTGCTCTCCACAGTGTCAGTGATACACAGAGGAGCCAGCCTGCTGTCCCCTTCGGTCAGTGTTACAGACACAGTGGTCTCAATCTGTTCTCCACATGGATCAGTGATACACAGTATTTTCAGATTGCTGTACCCCGAGGGTCATGGAAACAGGCACAGTGGGATCTATCTGCTCTCCACATTGTCAGTGATACACAGAGGGGCCAGTCTGCTGTCCATTTCGGTCAGTGATACAGACACAGCGGGACCAGTCTGCTCTCCCCCGGTGTCTGGATACAGAGGCAATGGAATCGGTCTGCACTCCTCGGGCACAGTGTTGCAGGCAGAGTGGTGTTAGTCTGCTTTCCCCGGGGTCAGTGTTAACGACACGGTGGGGACAGTATGCTCTCCCCATGCTCTATGATACAGACACAGTAGGATTAGACTGAAAAGTTCTGGGGTTAGTGACACAGGCACACTGGTGTCAGACTGTTCTCCGGCGATGTCAGTGATAAAGACAGAATGGGGTCAGTCCACTTTCCCAGGGGTCAATGATGCAGACACAGTGGGATTAATCTGCTGGATCCCGGGGTCAGCGACACAGTCACTTTGGGGTCTATCTGCTCTCCCCTTTGATCAGTGATGCAGACACAATGGAGTCAGTCTGCTCTCCACCGGGTTCCATGATAGATACTCACTGGGGTCAGTTCGCTCTCCCTGAGGTCAGTGATACAGAAACATTGGGGTCAATCTGCTACCCCCGGGAATATGTGTTGCAAACGTTGAGGGGTCAGTCTGCTCTCCCCGGGGTTAGTGTTACAGATACAGACAGGTCAGTCTGCTCTCCCGCGGGGTCAGTGGTACAGACACAGTGGGATCAGCCTGCTCTCCACGCGGTCTGTGATACAGACTCAGTGGGGTTGTCTGCTCTCCCCCGGGGTCAGTGAGACAGCCAAAGTGGTCT
Organism: Heterodontus francisci; assembly: GCF_036365525.1. Classification (NCBI taxonomy): domain Eukaryota; kingdom Metazoa; phylum Chordata; class Chondrichthyes; order Heterodontiformes; family Heterodontidae; genus Heterodontus; species Heterodontus francisci. Next base: position 1,056,481 of record NW_027141873.1, on the reverse strand, counting down.
CAGTCTGCTGTCCCCTTCGGTCACTGGTACAGATGCAGGGGTGATAAGGGGAAAAGATTACATAAAATATTATGATATATTAGCCTATGTTGTGGAAATTGGAAAAGAGAAAGCCGGAACGACGTTTTCTGAGTGTAGTCTGGAAAACCAGGTGGTCATATGTCCTCATCCTCAATCTAAAACAGCAGAGTCAAAATGTGGATGTAATGCCACTGTGAATTGCATCATGGAAACTAGAAAAGCATTGTCAGGGCTAACCCATGTGGTCGATATGGGAAAGGGGAGATATGTCTTAACCACTACGCAGAAGGAATACCAGTATAGACATAACAACACTTGTCCAGTGAGCAACAGTACGTTCTATTTCAACCCACAAATACCAACCAGAATAGGAATGATGGAGTTGGTAGACATACATAAACGAAAGACAGAAATTATAAGCGTGATAGAAAGTATTAAAGAGGACTTGATAACTTACCTCCAGGAATAGGAATATACTATTCAGCCATTGCCCACATGCTGGAGTAAAGAGAGAAAGCAGCTCGAATCCATAGCTGTAGTGTAAAACAATCTGGAACAACAGTCGAAGAAGCTACAAGATGAGGTTGATGAGATAAACGATTCTACTTGGTGGGAGGACTTATGGAACTGGGGGTCAAATGTGTAGACTCACTCCTGGTTGAACATTATCTTCCATGTCCTCACAGTGGTTTTAGGTATCATGGTGATATATGCGCCGTGCTTAATTTGAAAACATAAGGGAGTGCTGCACTATCGCAGGGTCGTACTGAGGGAGTGCTGCACTGTCGCAGGGTCTATTCTGAGGGAGCGCTGCACTGTCGTAGGGTCAGTACTGAGGGAATGCTCCACTGTCGGAGGGTCAGTACTGAGGGAGTGCTGCACTTCAGAGGGTCAATACTGAGTCACTACCGAGGGAGCGCTGCATTGTCAGAGGGTCAGTACTGAGTGAGTGCCACATTATCGCTGGGTCAGTATTGAGGGAATGCAGCAGCATCGAAGGGTCAGTACTGACTGAGAGCTGCACTGTCGAAGGGTCAGTACTGAGGGAGTGCTGCACTGTCGGAGGGTCAGTACTGAGGCTGTACTGCACTGTGGGAAGGTCGGTAGTGAGGGAGTGTCACGAGTGTCACATTGTCGGAGGATTAGTTCTGAGGGAATGCTGCAGTATCGGGGTGGGGGGAGTGTCAGTACTGAGGGAGCGCTGCACTGTCGGATGGCCAGTCCTGAGGGAATGCTGCAATGTGGAATGGTCAGTACTGAAGGGTGTGCCTCACTGCCAGAGGATCAGTACTGTGTAAGTGCCACATTATCGGAGGTGCGGGTTTTCACGATGAGACATTAATATGAGGCCCCCTCTGCCCTCTTGTGTGGATGTAAAAGATCCCAAGGCACGATTCCAAGAAGAGCGGGGAGTGGACTATTTTCCCTGGTGTTCCTGGGCCCAATATTTAACTCTAAGCAACATCAGTTCGAAATAAAAGCAGAAAGTACTGGAAATACTCAGCAGGTTTGGCAGTATCTGTGGAGAGAGAAATAGAGTTAATGTTTTAGGTCAGTGACAGAACTGTCAGTGGCATCTTGCTGTGCACTCAATGCCTGTCACGTTTCCTACAACACAACAGTGACCTCAGTTTCGATGGCCCTCATTGCTGTGAACAACTTTGGGATTACCATAGCTGGAAGCAGGATCAGTATCATTGGGAATTCTGTCTTTCTGATTGGCAGGTCAGAATTTGGGAATTCCGTCTTTCTGATTGGCAGGTCGGAGTTTGGGTATTCTATTTCTGTTTGACAGGTCAGAATTGGAAATTGTGTCTTTCTGATTGGCAGGTCAGAGTTTGGGAATTCTCTCTTTCTGATTGGCAGCTCAGAGTTTGGGATTTCTGTTTTTTCTGATTGTCAGGTCGAAGTTTAGGAATTCAGTTGTTATGATTGTCAGGTCGAAGTTTGAGAATTCTGTTTTTCTGATTGGCAGGTTAGATTTTAGTCAGTTTGTGGGCCACTGGCAACAGGAATCTGTTGTCAGGAATCTGTTCCAAAGTAAACCCAGAGCTGAACCTGGTGAAATATGCCGCTGCCTGTTTCTTCACACAGGCAGATGACTGGGATGACATGGCTTGACAATATCTGTGGAAAGATCTGCGGAATGACTCAGAGTTTGAGAAGATCTGGAACGAGGACAAAGACAAATCTCAAAGCCTGGGTGGGTCTCTGAGAGGACATGATCACGGTGACAGCTAACACCATTAACGGGAGCCTGGTGCAAGAACTTGAACAATGATCTGGAAAGCTACGGAGCCGTCAACACATACAACGCTGAGTTTAAACACAAGAGCTTCCACAATCTCCTAACCATCATCCTGAAGACTTTGAGAAAAGATTCCAGAGTGTCATAGAGCCATTCGCAGCATAGAAGGAGGAAATTCAGCCCATTGAGTCCATGCTGGCTCCCCATGGAACTATCCAGTCAGTCCCACTCCCCTGCTCATTCCCCGTAGACCTGCAAGTTTATTTCGTTAAGTGTTCATCCAATTTCCTTTTGAAATCATTTGGCTCCACTTCCATCACCCTCAAGGGCAGTGAGTTCCAGTCATTTCTGCACGCTGTGTAAAAAAATATTCCTCCCCCTCCTCCTTGCATCTTTCATCCTAAGCCTTCAATCTGCGTCCCCTAGTCCTTGTCCCAGCAGTTAATGGGAAGAGATTTTACTTGTCTAACTTATCAAATCCTGACATAATCTTGTAAACCTCTATCAAATTTCCCCTCAATCTCATTTGCTCTGAGGAGAACAATCCCAGCTTTTCCAATCTAACCTTGTAACTAAAATCCCTCGACCCTGGAACCATTCTGGTAAATCTCCTCTGCACCCTCTAAAGGGCCCTCACATTCTCCCTGAAGTGTTGTGAAGGAATATAGGTATAATAGGCTTGATTAAGTAGAATTTGGAAATAGTTGGTAGATTATACCTTTCGAGTTAAATATTTAATAAATGGTTAGTTTTCAGCGCTCACTGAGGTCCCCTTTAAGATGGTAGAGTTAAACATTTCAAGGTCTTTGTCAGAATAGAATCGCCATTACCAGGGACATGGGCGATAAACACACAGATTGAAATATCGTGTGTGACCTCAGTAAGAGGTAGCAATAAACCTTAATTAGAGTATAGGGTCGTTGTTCAGAGAGTGCGGCTCCTGCGGTTGCTTTGGAGTGCCTTGGAAAGGGTAATTAACAACAAATGGGAACAAAAGACATCAGGTAAACACCATTATAAACACTTTCACCAGATAAAAGCCCACAAACTGCAAATTCGAGTAAAACAAATATATGGATTTTCAAAGGAACGACAAAAAAGTCACATGCAAAATTCAAAAGTCATATGACACCTTAGACATAGTATAGAAATACAAGGTACGAAAGAAAACACTGAATGGTGTTGAATCCTCGACACCACTTCTCATCCCATGCCTTAATCGGGGATTTAAGGTACACGTTTACTTTAAATTTTGATGGATCTCCTGGATATTCTAAGATAATTTTGCTGTAGAATTAGCAAGACTAAACTTTTGGATTCTATGTTAGAAATAAGAATGTGTGTTGCATCTCTCAGTAATATTTGATATTGTGATATACTTATACACTTAAGAAGTTTATTGCAGGTTAAATATTTTAATAAATATATAAAAGTTAATAAATTGTCTCATGTAGTATTCTGTATACAATTGTAAGATCCACCTCTCTGTGTTTCTTTAAGTGGAGAGATACGTATTGAAGAGAGTTTCCCAGACCCTTATAATATGTGGACTATTTATGATTAAGCCACAAAAATATTAGAAAAAGGTTATCTGAAAGATGGTAAAATTCTCTGTTGGTTTTCTTTCTTTGTGGGAAAGCTGGTGCAATTCTTTGGACTCAAATAAGTGTTTGAGAGTTTGTCTGGTTTCAGCTTGCTTAAAGGAGATTCGTGGGGATGTGCTGCTGATTTGGTTTAGTCCCTGCAAGGGGTTAAAGTCATAAACCAGAGCTTTATCATGGTTCAGCACAATTTCCCTGTTTTTATACTCAATGCCTACATTTATGAAGCCCAAGATCCCAAATGCTTTGCTGACGACTCTCTCAAAGTGTATTGGGGGATGAGCAACTATCATTTTGATTGATGGAACAAAGAGGTGGGAGTTGGGAATTCTGCCTCCATTTCCCACAAGGAGACGGTGTCCAAGGGCGGCAGCAAGCACTTTCTTTGTTGTAACCACGTTTATTTTGTCGCACTCTGAATCGTCTTGCTTGATGAGATGCTGTCGGGGTAGGTGGTGTCGGCCTGTACATGTGCTGCTGTCTCAACTGCAGTATTGTGGCCAGTTCTGGAAACTACACTTTATGAAAGACATGAAGGCTTTAGAAAGGGTGAAAGAGGAGATTGACCAGAATGGGTGCAGGGATGTGTGACTTCAGTGAATGTGGAAAGAATGGAGAAATTGCGATTATTCACCATGGAGCAGGGAATGTTAAAAGGGAGATTGACCAGAAAATGAGCAGGGATGAGGGCCTCAGTTCATGTGGAGAGACTGGAAAAGCTGGGATTGTTATCCTTAGAGCATGAAGGGTGAGGTTGAATAGAATGGTCCCAGGGATGAGGGACCTCAGAGCCCATGAAGTTTCATGGTATCAGGTACAACATGGGCAAGAAAACCTCCTACTGATTAACACATACCACCCTTGACCCCCTCACTCAGCTGATGAATCAGTACTCCTCTAAGTTGAACAGCACTTGGAGGAGGCATTAAGTGTGGCAAGGGCACAGAATATACTCTGCTTGGGGGACTTCACTGTCCATCACCAAGAGTGGCTCGTTAGCACCACTACTGACTGTAGTGGCTGTGTACCAAAGAACATAGCTGCTCTACAGAGTCTGTGGCAGGTGGTGAGCGAACCAACAAGAGGGAAAAACATACTTGACCTCGTCCTCACCAATCTGCCTATCGCAGATACATGTGTCCATGGCAGCATTGGAATGGGCTGTGGCAGCAATGTGTGCCATCAGCAAGATGCACTGGAGTAGCACACAAAGGCTCCCCTGACAGCACCTTCCAAACCCACGACGTCTGCCACCTAGAAGGACAAGGACAGCAGATAGATGGGAACATGACCACCTGCAAGTTTCTTTCCAAGCCACAGACCATCCTGACTTGGACAATGTTGCTGTTCCTTCACTATCAATGATTTAAAATCCTGGAACACCCTTTCTAACAGCACTGCAGTGTACCTGACCCAGATGGACTGTAATGGTTCAATCTCACAACCAGCCTCTGAAGGGCAATTAGGGATGGGCAATAAATGCTGGCCTATCCAGCGATGTCTACATCCTCTGAACAAATAAAGAACAAAAAAGTTTCTCAGGTTCAATGTAAAACTAACTGCAGTTTTGTTTTCACTTTGTATTATTTATCAAGACCAATATAACAATGAACTGCAATATAATTCGCCAATACCTTATGAAGCCGAAGATAACAATCAACAATAACTTTATTCATCATCGTTTAGTAGCACAGAACGTGGGTATTGCTGAAAATAGAGACATGTTATTGCAGTTTTTCATCTTGCACTTAAATCAATAAATTAACTGTTTAATTAGAAGAACTAAACACTATGAAGATAAAAGCAACATTTAAAATGGAACAAATTGAGTCCTTGCAAATTTACAGTCCAATGTTGCTTCAAGTCATCACAGGATGTTGCTCGTAGTTCTCACAGGATGTTTGTTGTTTGAAGTCTTCATGGAATGTTGCTTTCCTTCTCGAGCGAATTGCAATAATTAATGACTTGCAAACTCTTTCAATGGAACCAAGCTGACTTTAGAGTTTTTGAGGGGTAAAATATTGTCACAGTCCAACTTCCCTTCCTTCAGTTTAAATGACCAGAGATCTCTATCTTGGCTTGAGTTTTTAGAATTTTGAAAGATAATAACTAGACTAAATTCCCATTCCTTCAGTTTAAATGGTTGAGAGCTCTTTTTCCAGGTGCTGACGCCACAGCGGTGTCTTCTGTCAATCTGTCTGTTAGAAAAAGACTGTTAGAAAATCTGTCTGTTAGAAAAAGCCAAAAGACTTGCAGGTTGGTAGGTAAATTGGCCATTATAAATTGTCACTAGTATAGGTAGGTGGTAGGGAAATACAGGGGCAGGTGGGGATGTTTGGTAGGAATATGGGATTAGTGTAGGATTAGTATAAATGGGTGGTTGATGGTCGGCACAGACTCGGTGGGCCGAAGGGCCTGTTTCAGTGCTGTATCTCTAATCTAATCTAATCTAATCTAATCTAAAAAAAACTGTCTTCAACTCATAAGCCAGTTCAAAACTGAATTGTAACAAATGTATTGCATCAGGTTCACTCCCAGTGTCTCTTTCTATGGTAACGAGAATGCACCCTTTAATTGCAGTCTCCAAATGGCTGTTTCTAAGGCAATGAAAATGCACCTTCCTCTAACTCCTAAGGTTTGCCGGCTCTTAAAGCAATACGGATCACTTGAAAGCCTCAAAGGCAAACTGCATATTCTGAAAAACTACAGGACCATGACACCTCCACCCCCAGTGGAATGAAACGCCATTCCCGAAATGTGTTTCATTACAATGACTAAAAAAAATACAAATTGAAAAAATGCTAGTATCTTTTTTCCACGCATTTACAGATTTACACATTTCTGGAAAAAAAAAGTTTAAACTACAGCAACAATTTCCACCAGAATATTTTGGCTTTAAATGTTCAAGAGGTTGTTCCAATTAACAAGCATCATCTTGCAACTGCTTCGTGTTTTCATTCCAATTCTGTCTATTGTCCATCACCTCAGCCAGGTGAGCTGCACAGCTAGGAGCACCGACCACTAATGGTTTCGCTATTCTCTGAGAAGTTGCTCGAGTGCCCCTTAACCTATATGGCATCAATTGACACTGAAAATCCCTGTCCGGTGTAACAGAAGCTGATTTTTTCTTACCCTGGGGTGTCAAAGGAATTTGATAGTATCCTTCCAACATAGCTGTCTCTTTAAGGCACATTGTGTTGCCCACTCTGTCCATACAGTCCTTTAAATCAGAATTTGGGTCGGAGTCTGCCTTCTTTACCACAGTGACGTTTCTAGAGTCTATGCAAGTTTGAGCCGTCCCACCAGGTTTAGTCATCAAGACCATGTAGGAATTCCAGCTGCCCTGACTAGGTTCATCTCAGCTGCCCTTCAGCATGCATTGTACCTCTGCTTCCACGTGGGCCTGTCTATCTGGACCGAAGCTCCAAGGATGTCAGTTTAAAGGAATGGCTCCCCATATACCCACATCATGTGTGGCTAAGGTTGTACATCCTGGCTTATCCCTACAAACTTTTTGAAACGTTGTGAAAACCCTGGTTAGGACCTCACACTGTTTTGCCTCTAACTGTAAAAGCCTATCGTTTAATTTTCCCTAGCCATTCTGCATTCGCTAATCGAATAGTTGGAGGTTCAATCTGAGAATTTCCTCGGCTTACTTCTGCCTCACCCTCACTATCCTTTTCCTTCTCCACAGACCTGATCACCTGACACACCTGTACTGGCTTATCCTCCTCCCTGCGGTAATATAGTTTGAGCATATTAACTTGACACAACCGATTCTTCACCCAGCGATCAGGGGTTTCAATCAAGTAGTCTACGTTACCCACTCTTTTGATCACTCTACATGGGCCACTAAACAGTGTTTTCACTGATTCTCCCTGTCTCGGTAACAACACTAATACCTCATCCCCTGGTTTTATGGTATTTAGAGGATTCCCCACTATTTGACAGGTGTAGCATGACCTACAAAATTGTCTCACATCCTTTGTAAGACCTGCCATTGATAATGTTGCTTATGTGTGATTTGGTCATCCGAATTCCCCTACATCCTGAAAAAGGAATATCGTGTGCTAACCTTAATAATCCTTATCAATATTTAAGTGGTACCACAATCTGTTCAACAACTGTCCAGTTTTCACTGGCAGGTCTATGAGGCAGTCTCCAATTCCTCCTCAAAACCTCGTTTGCTATATAATAGCTTTCCAGAACTCCTTTAACCTCATCTTCTGACAGAGCCATCTGTACTATTTGATAGATCTCTGGATCAGCTTGCTGTGCTGCAATGATAGATGATCTGTTAAACACCTCATTTGGATTGTCTAAATTCCCAAATAAGGTTGACGATGCCTGATTATCAATATGTGGTGCCCTATTTACCTCCGACAATGGATCCTGTTTAGCCATTGCTTGAGTAAGTAACAATGCAGGAAATATTCCAGGCAGTTGTTCCTGTAATTGGTCCTTTTCCTTAATTTCACATGATTCCTCTGTAACCAAAGGAGAAACTGATATTTTTGAACCGGCAAAATTCATTGCCTAGTAGTAGATAAATTCCGTTAAATGTTAAACTGTGGACAACACCTACAGTTACTATCTCAGATATGAAGTCACTGTCTCGGCGTACCTTATACAAAGGTACGGTAATACACATCCTCCAATTCCATGAACTAAAACTGTAGCGTTCGAGTCACTCTCTGGTGGAAACCTCATGTCTTTCCCCAGCAAGAGGGCTTGGGTCGCTCCTGAGTCCCTGAGTATAATGATAGGTTTTCCTGCCTCACTACCTGCCTTTGGCAGGAGGCGGTGGCGTCGTGCTATTCTCACTGGAGATCGTGAGAGGGAGACAGTAACTGTAGTGAGACAGGGACACCAGCAGATGGAGATGGTGAGAGGGGAGACAGTAACTGCGGCGAGACAGGGACACCAGCAGATGGAGATGGTGAGAGGGAGACAGTAACTGTAGTGAGACAGGGACATCTGCAGATGGAGATGGTGAGAGGGAGACAGTAACTGTAGTGAGACAGGGACACCAGCAGATGGAGATGGTGAGAGGGGAACAGTAACTGTAGTGAGACAGGGACACCAGCAGATGGAGATGGTGAGAGGGAGATAGTAACTGCGGCGAGACAGGGACACCAGCAGATGGAGATGGTGAGAGGGAGACAGTAACTGCGGCGAGACAGGGACACCAGCAGATGGAGATGGTGAGAGGGAGACAGTAACTGTAGTGAGACAGGGACATCTGCAGATGGAGATGGTGAGAGGGGAACAGTAACTGCGGCGAGACAGGGACACCAGCAGATGCAAATGAGACAAAACGGTAGGTGGTGGTGTCGCGGTGTTATCACTGGACCAGTAATCCAAAAGCCAAAAGTATTTCCCTGGCGACTGAGGTTCGAATCGCACCACAGCAGAAGTGGAATTTGAATGTAATTAATAAATCTGGAATTAAGCGCTAGTCTAATGATGGCCACGTAACCATTGTTTTGCTTTTGTAAAAACACATCAGGTTCACTAATGTCCTTTAGGGAAGGAAATCTCCTGTGCTTACCTGATCTGGCCTACATGTAACTCCAGACCCACAGCAATGTGCTTACATGCCCTCTGAAATGGCCCATCAAGCCACTTAGTTGTAACAAACCGCTGCAAAGCAATAAAAAGGAATGAAACTGGACGGACAACCCGGAAACGACAATGGCGTATCCAGCCCTGTCGACCCTGCAAAGCCCTCCTTACTAACATCTGGGGGATTGTGCCAAAGTTTGGAGAGCTGTCCCACAGACGAGTCAAGCAACAGCCTGACAAAGTCATACTCCCGGAATCAGACCTTACAGACAATGTCCAAGATACTGCAATCACTGTCCCTGGGTATGTCCTGTCCCACCGGCAGGACCAATGCAAGCAGTGGTGACGGGACAGTGGCCTACAGTACGGAGGAAGTTGCCCTGGGAGTCCTCAACATCAACACCGGGCCACATGAAGTCTCATGGCATCAGGTCAAACATGGGCAAGGTAACCTCCTACTGATTACCACCTACCGCCCTTCCTCAGCTGATGACTCTGTACTCCTCCATGTTGAACACCACTTGGAGGAAGCATTCAGGGTGGCAAGGGCACAAAATGTACTCTGGGTTGGGGACTTCTACCTCCATCACCAAGAGTGGCTCGGTCGCACCACTACTGACCGAGCTGGCCGAGTCCTAAAGGACATAGCTGCTAGACTGGGTCTGCGACAGGTGGTGGGGGAATGAACACCAGGGAAGAACATACTTGACATCGTCCTCACCAACCTGCCTGCCGCGGATGCTTCTGTCCAAGACAGTATTGGTAGGTGTGACCACCGCACAGTCCTTGTGGAGACGAAGTCCGACCTTCACATTGAGGATACCGTCCATCGTGTTGTGTGGCACCATCACCGTGCTAAATCGGATTGATTTTGAACAGATCGAGCAATGCAAAACTGGGCACCCATGAGGCGCTGTGGGCCATCATCAGCAGCAGAATTGTACTGAACCATAATCTATAACCACATGGCCCGGCATATCCCCCACTCTACCATTTACCATCAAGCCAGGAGACCAACCCTGGTTCAATAAAGATTGCAGGAGGGTTGCCAGAAACAGCACCAGGCATACCTCAAAATGGGGTGTCAACCTGGTGAAGCTACTACCCGGGACTACTTGCATGCCAAACTGCATAACAGCTTGCAATAGACAAAGCTAAGCGATTCCATAACCAACGGATCAGATCTAAGCTCTGCAGTCCTGCCACATCCTGTCCTGAATGGTGGTGGACAATTAAACTACTAACTGGAGGAGGTGGATCCACAAATATCCCAACTTCAATGATGGGTGAGCCCAGCACATCAGTGCAAAAAGTAAGGCAGAAGCATTTGCAACGATATTCAGCCGGAAGTGCCGAGTTGATGATCTATCTCGGCCTCCTCCTGAAGTCCCCAGCATTACAGATGCCGGACTTCAGCCAATTCAATTCACTCTGCGTGATATCAAGAAACGACTGAAGGCACTGGATACTGCAAAGGCTATGGGTCCTGACAATATTCCGGCAATTGTACTGAAGACCTGTGCTCCAGAACTTGCCACACCCCTAGCCAAGCTGTTCCAGTACAGCTGCAGCCCTGGCATCTAACCTGCAATGTGGAAAATTGCCCGGGTATTTCCTGTACACAAACAGCAAGACAAGTCCAACCCTGCCAATTGCCACCCCATCACCCTACTCTCAATCATCAGTAAAGTGATGGAAGGTGTCATCAACAGTGCCGTCAAGCAGCACTTGCTTAGCAATAACCTGCTCAGTGATGCTGTTTAGGTTCTGCCAGGGCCACTCAGCTCCTGATCTCATTACAGCCTTGGTTCAAAATTGCACAAAAGAGCTGAACTCAAGAGGTGAGGTGAGAGTGACTGCCCTTGACATCAAGGCAGCATTTGACCGAGTATGGTATCAAGGAGCCCTAGCAGAATTGGAGCCAATGGGAATCAGGGGGGGAACGCTCTGTTGGTTGGAGTCATACCTAACCCAAAGGAAGCTGGCTGTGGGTGTTGGAGGTCAATCATCTGAGCTCCAGGACATCACTGCATGAGTTCCTCAGGGTAGTGTCCTAGGCCCAACCATCTTCAGCTGCTTCATCACAGATCCTCATTTCATTTTGGAGAAAGTTCATTTTCTTTACATACTGACTGAATAAATAAACAGAACAGAATCAGTAATTCACTAATGGTGATTTGTTCATTAAATCTGTGCTTCACGATCACTGTGAATGATAAATTCAATAAAGACCGAGACTGATTTCATGAATACATTGCTATTTAAATTTAATTGAATGTATAAAGTAGATGTATTGAACATATTTTATAACCAATGAACTGTTCTCTATCATCAATGACGACAGAGATTAATGTTTCAATGCATTAATTGAGTTGTGTTACTGGGATCTCTCCATTACATTTCCTCTAACACGCTGCTGCAGTCTCTCCCTGTGAATCTCATCCTCTCCTCTCACTGTATTGAATCCTCTGTCTCCTCATCCAGTGCATCAGTTTATCCACTTTGCCAAACCATCTGCTTCTGTCTCCGCTCCAGCTCTAACATGTACTTTTCCTTTTGGCTTAAAGCTGTCATTTCGTTCTTTATACTTTCACGAGTGGGAACAGTTTCTCTCTATCCACTCTATCTGGACCCCTCATGATTTTGAATACCTCATCAAATCACCTCTCCGCCTTCTGTTCTCCACGGAAAACATTCTCATTTCTCCAATCTATCTTCAGAACTGAAATTCTTCATCCCTGGAACCATTCTAGGGAATATTTATGTTCCCACTTAAATGTGGTGCCCAGAACTCGACACAATACTCCAACTGAAGCCGAACTAGTGCCTGATATAATTTCAACATACCCAATGGAAGATGCTGCTATGGATACACAAATGGGTCCCTGTTATGGTGGTCTTTTTGTGGTGTATGTCGAAAATTCCTTGTTCCATTACTACTCATCCTCCTTCCCCTTTTTCCAGTACATTGATGAATGTATCAGTGATGTTTTCCGCTCCCGTTCTGAACTGGAAAACTTCAAACATCATCAACTTTGCGTCCAATTTCCACCTTTCTCTACCCTTCACATGGTCCGTCTCTGACACATGCCTTCCCTTCCTCGACTTCTCTCTCTCCAGCACTGGTGATCGCTTGCCCACTAATAATCAATATAAGCCCATCGGCTCCCACAGCTACCTCGACTACACTTCTTCACAGTGCCTCCTGTACGGACTCCATTCCATTATCCCAGTTTTGCCATTTCTGATGCATCCGTTTTTAGATTAGAGATACAGCACTGAAACAGGCCCTTCGGCCCACCGAGTCTGTGCCGAACATCGACCACCCATTTATACTAATCCGACACTAATCCCATATTCCTACCAAACATCCCCACCTGTCCCTATATTTCCCTACCACCTACCTAAACTAGTGACAATTTATAATGGCCAATTTACCTACCAACCTGCAAGTCTTCTGGCTTGTGGGAGGAAACCGGAACACTGGAGAAAACCCACGCAGACACAGGGAGAACTTGCAAACTTCACACAGGCAGTACCCGGAATCGAACCCGGGTCCCTGGAGCTGTGAGGCTGCGGGGCTAACCACTGTGCCACTGTGCCGCCCTCCAGCTTCCAACAACAGTGCTTCTGATAAGTCTTCTGATATCCTCAACCGAGGATTCACCGCCAATGTCGTTGATAGGGCCACGACCGTGTCCGACCCATTTCCCGCACTTCTTACCTCACGCCTTCCAGAACAGCAACAGGGTTCCCCTTGTCCTCATTTTCCACCCCACCAGCCTCCTCATTCAAAGGATCATCCTCTGCCATTTGCACCACCTCCAGTGCGATGTCACCGCCAAACTCATCTTCCCCTCTCCTCCCCGATCAAAATTCTGAACGGATCGTTCCCTCAGGGACACCCAGCTCCTCTCCTCCATCACCCCCACGAACTGATCGACTTCCCCCGACACCTTCCCATGCAATCACAGCAGGTGTAATAGCTACCCTTTTACATCCTCTCTCCTCACCACCCAGGGCTTCAAACATTCCTTACAGGTGAAGCAGCGATTTCTTGTAATTGTTTCAATTTAGTATACTATATTCACTGCTCGCAGTGTGGTCACCTCTACACTGGGGAGAGAAACCCCAGATTGCGTGATCATTTTGTAGAATATTTCCACTCTGGCTGCAGCAAGACCCCGAGCTTCTGGTTACTTGCTATTGCAATTGACCATCCTGCTCCCAGGTCAACATTTCAATCCTGGGCCTTCTGCAGTTTCCAGTGAACCTCAACACAAGCACCTCATCCTCTGATTAGGCACTCTACAGCTTTCTGAACTCAACATTGAGTTCAACAATTTCAGAACATGAATGTTTATTTTATTTTATTTTACATTGTTGTTAACTGTGTGGCTGTTTTAAACGTGTCTTTTCACCATTTTGCGTTTGGACAGAGTCGTTCATTATTCTGCCATTTGCATTTTTTCCGGACTTATGCTTTTGTATTTCAACACAACGGTTAGCACTCCCTTGGCCTTTGTTCCATGCCACCTTTGTTAGTTAATTTCTCCTGCCGTCACAAAGTCTCTCTTTTGTTCTTCTTCCCGTTCCCCTTTTTCACTTGTTCAATAACTACTATATTTCTAACTTTTGCCTGTTATAATGGAATGTCACAGACCTGAAACGTTAACTCTGTTCCTCTCTCCACAGATGCTGAGTTTTTCAAGCACTTTCTGTTTTATTTCAGCATAAACTCCTTCCTCTTGTACTCCATGCCCCCATTGATAAAGCCAAGAATACCGTATGCTTTATTGACTGCTCTCTGAACCTGTTCTACCACCTTCGGTGATTATGTACATATATCCCCAGGTCCCTCTGTTCCTGCACCCACTTTAGAGTTATACCCTTTACATTATACTGTTTTTCCATGTTCTTGCTACCAAAATGAATCACTTCACATTCCTTCGTATTGAACTTCATCTGCCACCTGTCCACCCATTCCACCGACTTCTCTATGACTTTTTGAAATTCTCCACTATCCACCTCAAAGTTCACAATGCTTCCAAGTTTTGTATCATCCGCAAACTGTGAAATTGTGCCCTGTACACCAAGATCTAAATCATTAATATATATCAGGGACATCAAACTGTCCCAAAGCTGATCCCTGGGCAACTCCACTACAACACTTCCCCTAACCCGAAAAAGATGCAGTAACCACTACACTCTGTTCCCTGTCAACCAGCCAATTTTGAATACATGTTGCCACCAATGTTGTTCCTTTGTTTAAGAAGGGTAGCAAGGATAATCCAGGAAATTATAGGCCGGTGAGAATTATGTCAGTGGGAGGGAAATTCTTAGCGAGGATTCTTCGGAACAGGATTTACTCCCATTTGGAAACAAGCAAACTTATTAGCGAGAGGCAGCATGGTTTTGTGAAGGGGAGGTCGTGTCTGACTAATTTGATTGAGTTTTTTGAGGAATTGATGAAGATGATTGATGAAGGAAGGGGAGTGGATGTCGTCTATATGGACTTCATTAAAGCCTTTGACAAGGTCCCTCATGGAAGACTGGTACAAAAGGTGAAGTCACACGGGATCAGAGATGAGCTGGCAAGATGGATACAGTTCTGGCTCGGTCATAGAAGACAGAGGGTAGCAGTGGAAGGGTACTTTTCTGAATGGAGGGCTGTGACTAGTGGTGTTCCGCAGGGATCAGTGCTGGAACCTTTGCTGTTTGTATTATATATAAATGATTTGGAGGAAAATGTAGTTGGTCTGATTAGTAAGTTTGCAGATGACACAAAGGTTGGTGGAGTTGTGGACAGTGATGAGGATTGTCAGAGGATACAGCAGGATATAGATTGGTTGGAGACTTGGGCGGAGAAATAGCAGATGGCGTTTAATCAGGACAAATGTGAGGTAATGCATTTTGGAAAGTCTAATGCAGGTGGGAAGTATACAGTAAATGGCAGAACACATAGGAGTATTGACAGGCAGAGAGATCTGGGCGTCCAGGTCCACAGGTCACTGAAAGTGGTAACGCAGGTGGATAAGGTAGTCAAGAAGGCATACGGCATGCTTGCCTTTAGCGGTCGGGGCATAGAGTATAAAAATTGACAAGTCATGCTGCAGCTGTGCAGAACTTTAGTTAGGCCACACTTAGAATATAGCGTGCAATTCTGGTCGACACACTACCAGAAAGACGTGGAGGCTTTGGAGAGGGTACAGAGGAGGCTTATCAGGATGTTGCCTGGTCTGGAGAGCATTAGCTATGAGGAGGGGTTGGATAAACTCGGCTTGTTTTCACTGGAACGACGGAGGTGGAGGGGCGACATGATAGAGTTTTACATAGTTCTGAGTGGCATGGACAGAGTGGTTAGTCAGAAGCTTTTTCCCAGGTTGGAAGAGTCGGTTACTAGGGGACATAGGTTTAAGGTGCGAGGTGCAAAGTTTAGAGGGGATGTGCGAGGCAAGTTCTTTACACAGAGTTTGGTGAGTGCCTGGAACCTGCTGCTGGAGGAGGTGGTGGAAGCAGGTACGATAGCAACGTTTAAGAGGCATCTTGACAAATACATAAATAGGATGGGACTAGAGGGATACGGTCCCCGGAAGTGCAGAAGGTTTTAGTTTAGGCAGGCATCAAGATCGGCGCAGGCTTGGAGGGCCGAATGGCCTGTTCCTGTGCTGTACTGTTCTTTGTTCTTTGTGCTTTGTTTGAGATGCACTTCCTGGCACCGGAAATGTTCACCAGTGTAGAGGTAGCGCAGGACAGCAGTCCCGTCTGCCTCCCGATTGTGGTCAATTAAAGTACAAGAAGCTCGTTGTCAGTTTGTTCGAGGGGCGGGTTTGAATTTTGAAGAGGATGCATGGGTTACACACACTGTCCATTGCTGACTAGCCAAATGGAGGTTGGTACAGAGTGAAGAGCTATCTATGTACAATTTTATCAAATTTACTTTCATTGCTTTTTAAGCAACTTCAATTTATAATATATACCACCAAATATATATCGGTAATATCATATATTCTCTGTTACATCATTTACTATTACTTTCCTTAGAAATTTTACATCCACTATCTTACTGTGAGCAAGGCCATGGGAGGTGCCTCAGTATTATCTATTTCTGTATTGCATTAATTTTATTTTTCTTGACAGTAAAATCATCTTTATTACTTATCCTCCTCTTTTACTTTCTCTTTATGTCATGATGTATTATCCTTGGCTGCGAGAGTAACTGGATGTGCCACCTGTTCTCAGGACTTTGCCAACATTGCTTTCAAATGTGCTGCTGGAATGCATGGTCGGCACTGCAGTTGATTTCTGACCTTACTTGTCTGTCTTCAGGGAAATATATAGGGAGATATTATCATCTCACAGTCACCTGCTTCCTCCTTGAAAACCGGGTGTACAGCAGTTGAAAATCCAGGGGAGGGGTGTGGGGGGGGGGGGGGGGGGCGGGAACCTTGGCCATCTCAAAGATGCCCAATGCCCATCTGATGCAGTTTTCAGAAACTCCTATAAATGGGCGAGGCACCCACCTGACTGAAACAGGCATAAAATTAAGGCTGCTTAAATAAGCAGAACAGGATCCTATGCCGGTTGCAGATCCTTGATTACAAACTTCTGTTAACAATGTGCACACTCTAACTGCATAACCAGTAGTCCAATTTCACACAAAGGACAGTGGAAATTTAAAACTCTCTCCCCCAAAAGACTGTGGATTGTGGGTCAATTTAAACTTGCATGACTGAGATTGTTAGAATGTTGTTAGGTATAAGTATCAATAGATATGGAGAAAAAGGCTTGTAAATAGAGCTGAGGTTAAGATCAGCCATGATCTAAAAGATTTAAAAGACAGTTGATAGGTAAATTGGACATTGTAAATTGCCCCTAGTGCAGGTAGGTGGTAGGAGAATTGAGGGAAGGTGGGGATGTGGTAGGGAATATGGGATTAATGTAGGATTAGTATAAATTGGGAGGTTGATGGTTGGCACAGACCCGGTGGGCCAAAGGGCCTGTTTCAGTGCTGTATCTCTATATGACTCTATGGCCGGAATTTTTGATTTGATATAGAGATGCAGCACCGGTGGCCCCGGGGCCGTTGCGCCCGAAGCGGATCAGGCCACCGATCCCGCTCTGCGTCACCTGGCCGCCGGCAGAACACGCTGATCACCTAATCAACGGGCCCGCGGCGTAACTCCGAAAAGAAATGGCGCGCGCAGGCGGGAACTTCAGCATCATGGGGGGCTGGGCCACATACGCAGAAGGCTGACTGTCAGCCCTACATAAAGGATTACTGATTTTAAACAGAGCAGTGAGTTCCCCATTTGATGTAAAGGAAGATCCAACTGCCTTAAGGTCTGGAGATTTTAAAGGCTCCCTACCTTGCAACACAGAAAGACCGGGAGACAACAATATTGCTCTTAGTGGTGATTGAGGGCAGAAGCAATCGCGTTGCCCCCCGATTCTCTGACGATTCACTGCAAGTCCTCCTGCAGGCCGTTGAGGAGAGGAGAGACATTCTGTTCAGCTCAGATGGCAGAAGGAGACCCTCCGACGTGACCAAGAGGGCTTGGCTGGTGGTTGCAGAGGAGGTCAGCAGCCGAGGCATTGTGAGGCATACATGGATGCAGTGCCGCAAGCGCCTCAATGACCTACTTCGCTCTGCCCGGGTAAGGGGCAGTCCTCATTCATCTAATCGGTTATGTGCCAAGGGAGTTTTTTACTGTACCATGATGCAATGTGGAAGCCCTGTATGATCAATGCCTGGCTGCTGCTTTGAAATGGGACACGTCATGGGCAAGTCTGAGATGAATGCTGATGCTGTGGTGGTAAAGTTGTGCCCAGCACTGTCACAGCAGTGAAATGCAATTCCAACCCTTTGGGTGACAGCGTCATATGCCATTGACTATGTATAAAATAAGTATCTTTGTTTATTCAGGAAAAGAGGGCACACAATGTCCGGGAGAGGTCATGTACTGGTGGCGGTGTAGCCACCCAGGCATTCCTCACCAGAATGGAGGAGGATGCTTTCATTATAGCCGGGGAGGAAGGAGGATGCGACGTGGCAGATGGCGAGGCCATGAGAGTGAGTGTTCCAGAATGTGGAGTAACTCTTCATTATTGGGATGGTGGTGGTGAGGCTGCGCTGCTGTGCCAATGATTTGGTGAATGTCAAATGCCCTGAATGTTGCCCTCAATTGTAACATCACCCAGATGTAACCTGCTGGAGGCACAGACTTGTGCTTAACTCTGGATTGATGATGAAACTGATCACTATGCTTTTCCCAACAGGCAAATCCCAGCATGTACCAGGAGGTGTTACTGTTGCCCGACCATCCACCTCTAAGGTGGAGGAGGGCATCTCAGAGGGTGCACCGTCACATCATCGCGACGCCCCAAGTACCTCAGCAGGTACTGACACTTCGGTTGGGATCACTGTGTCTGGGGAATCAATGTCACATACTGGTGTGAGCAGAGCACATTTGCCGGGCCAGACACCAGAGGCAGAATCGGCCGATGCATCACACACGTGGCTCTGAGATTATCCTTTCGTCGGGCGATGTTGCAGGTGCAGAATGTGGTCCATGAAAATCTGGCGGAGTTGCCTGAAACATTGTGCGCTATGACTCATACTCTGCAGACATCCATCCAGAGTATGAGTTCAGCAAACTCACAGGCATTTGAACATCTGGCTTCCTACATTGATAGACTGGCGGCTGCAGTGGAGGGACCAGTTTTCATATAATTCGGGACCTCAGAGTGAGTGTGGCCTCCCTGGACCAGAGTATCAGAGAGCATAATCTGACGTGACTTTGCCAGGTTGAGGACACTCAGCTCTCTGATGCCACCATTGAGGACCACCAGAGCCTCATGAGGGCACAGGGGCAGCAGATCGCAAATGGGAGCTCCTCTCACGGCACTTCTGATGCATCCGGCAGCTCCTTGCTCCTTCCGCCAGGGACATGTGAACCGCTAAATCCCGTGGTGATAGAGAGTGCTCATGATATTTGTCATGAGAATCCTGAGATGCCAGGGTCCACACGGCCACGAGCCTGCAGAGAACGTCCGCCCAAGTCATCAAAAGCAGCGCAGCAACAAGATCAGCCACCTGCCTCTGGTAAGTCTGTTGGTGAGGGATCAGGTACACGAATGAGCACGTGTAAATGGATTAAGAGAACACTTTAATATCACGACTGATGCACTGGGTGACTTGAAGTACATTTATTTGATTTGTAAAACAATAGTGTTTGATTAAATTTGAGATTTTACCAATGGACATGTCATTCCTGAAGTCAGATATTACATAGTTAGTCAACTCAAGTTGTCTCAAATGTGAGGCCACAATCTTGGGTTGCGTCCCTCATGATGTGGTGGATTGGTTATTCGCTTTGTCTCACCCCCTAAACGTTCGAGATTTTGCACTGTCAGATCCTCACAGTGATTAATGCCATAAAGCACTTTGAAATGTGTGAAGATTTATATCATTTCAACTGAAACGCATTCCTTTAGAGATTCCCTTGTTCCTCTAGCAGTTAGAGCCTAGTCACATTCAGCTTCCTCTCCACGATCATCATTAGACTGATGCCCATCTTCCACATCAGAAACATCGTCATCATCTGAGGACACATCGTGCTGACATTGATCATCCTCCAGAGCATCTCCATGTTCAATCGCCAGGTTATGCAAGGCACAGCAGACGACAATGATTCTGAGGGGTAGGCGGTGGCGGAGTGATATTATCACTGGACTAGTAACCCAGAGACCCAGGGTATTTTTTCTGGGGACATGGGTTTGAATCCCACCACAGCAGAAGGTGGAATTTGAATTTAATTAATAAATCTGGAATTAAAAGCTCGTCCAATGATGGCCATGAAACCATTGTCGATTGTTGTAAAAACCCATCTGGTTCACTAATGTCCTTCAGGGAAGGAAATCTGCTGTCCTTACCTGGTCTGGCCTACATGTGACTCCAGACCCAGAGCAATGGGGTTCACTCTGACATGCCCTCTGAAATGGCCTAGCAAGCCTCTCAGTTGTAACTAACCGCTACAAAGTCAATAAAAAGGAATGAAACCGGACGGACCACCCGGCATCGACCTAGGCACCGGAAACGACAACGGCAAACCCAGCCCTGTCGACCCTGCAAAGTCCTCCATACTAACATCTGGGGGCTTGTGCCAAAGTTGGGAGAGCTGTCCCACAGACTAGTCAAGCAACAGCCTGACATAGTCGTACTCATGGAATCATTCCTTACAGACAATGTCCCAGACACTGCCATCACCATCCCTGGGTATGTCCTGGCCCAGCAGCAGGACAGACCCAGCAGAGGTGGTGGCACAGTGGTATACAGTAGGGAAGGAATTGCTCTGGGAGTCCTTTACGTCTACTTCGGACCCCATGAAGTATCATGGCATCAGGTCAAACATGGGCAAGGTAACCTCCTACTGATTACCACCTACTGCCCTCCCTCAGCTGATGATACAGTACTCCTCCATGTAGAACACCACTTGGAGGAAGCACTGAGGGTGGCAAGCGCACAAAATGTACTCTGGGTTGGGGACTTCAACGTCCATCACCAAGAGTGGACTGGTAGCACCACTACTGACCGAGCTGGCCGAGCCCAAAAGGACATAGCTGCTAGACTGGGTCTGCGTCAGGTGGTGGGGGAACCAAGACGAGGGACGAACATACTTGACCTCGTCCTCACCAATCTGCCTGCTGCAGATGCTTCTGTCAAAGACAGTATTGGTAGGCGTGACCACCGCACAGTCCTTGTGGAGACGAAGTCTCACCTTCACTTTGAGGATACCATCCATCGTGTTGTGTGGCACTCGCACCGTGCTAAATCGGATAGATTTCGAATGGATCTAGCAATGCAAAACTGGGCACCCATGAGGCACTGTGGGCCATCATCAGCAGCAGAATTGTACTGAACCATAATCTATATCCACATGGCCCGGCATATCCCCCAGTCTACCATTACC
This sequence comes from Heterodontus francisci, assembly GCF_036365525.1. Lineage (NCBI taxonomy): Eukaryota > Metazoa > Chordata > Chondrichthyes > Heterodontiformes > Heterodontidae > Heterodontus > Heterodontus francisci. The sequence continues at coordinate 1,035,074 of NW_027141873.1, read as the reverse complement.
ATCAAGCCAGGAGACCAACCCTGGTTCAATGAAGATTGCAGGAACGTTGCCAGAAACAGCACCAGGCACACCTCAAAATGAGGTGTCAACCTGGTGAAGCTACAACACAGGACTACTTGCATGCCAAATTGCATAATAGCATGCAATAGACAAAGTTAAGCGATCCCATAACCAACGGATCAGATCTAAGCTCTGCAGTCCTGCCACATCTAGTCGTGAATGGTGGTGGACAATTAAACTACTAACTGGAAGAGGTGGCTCCATAAATATCCCAACTTCAATGATGGGTGAGCCCAGCACATCAGTGCAAAAAGTAAGGCAGAAGCATTTGCAACGATCTTCAGCCTGAAGGGCCGAGTTGATGATCCATCTCAGCCTCCTCCTGAAGTCCCCAGCATCACAGATGCCAGACTTCCGCCAATTCGATTCACTCTGCATGATATCAAGAAACGACTGAAGGCACTGGATACTGCAAAGGCTGTGGGTCCTGATAATATTCCGGCAAATGTACTGAAGACCTGAGCTCCAGAACTTGCCGCAACCCGAGCCAAGCTGTTCCAGTATAGCAGCAACCCTGGCATCTACCCTGCAATGTGGAAAATTGCCCAGGTATGTCCTGCACACAAAAAGCAGGACAAGTCCAACCCGGCCAATTACCGCCCCATCAGTCTAATCTCAATCATCAGTAAAGTGATGGAAGGTGTCATCGACAGTGCCGTCAAGCAGCACTTGCTTAGCAATAACCTGCTCAGTGATGCTCAGTTTCAGTTCCGCCAGGGCCACTCAGCTCCTGATCTCATTACAGCCTTGGTTCAAAATTGCACAAAAGAGCTGAACTCAAGAGGTGAAGTGAGAGTGACTGCCCTTGCCATCAAGGCAGCATTTGACCGAGTATGGTATCAAGGAGCCCCAGCAAAATTGTAGCCAATGGGAATCAGGGGGGTAAACGCTGTGTTGGTTGGAGTCATACCTAACCCAAAGGAAGCTGGCTGTGGTTGTTGGAGGTCAATCATCTGAGATCCAGGGCATCACTGCAGGAGTTCCTCAGGGTAGTGTCCTAGGCCCAACCATCTTCAGCTGCTTCATCAATGACCTTCCTTCAATCATAAGGTCAGAAGTGGGGATGTTCGCTGATGATTGCACAATGTACAGCACCATTCGAAACTCCTCAGATACTGAAGCAGTTAGTGTAGAAATGCAGAAAGACCTGGACTATATCCAGGCTTGGGCTGATAAGTGGCAAGTAACATTTGCGCCACACAAGTGCCAGGCAATGACCACCTCCAACAAGAGAGAATCTGACCATTTCCCATTGACATTCAATGGCATTATCATCGCTGAATCCCCCACTATCAACATCCTAGGGGCTACCATTGACCAGAAACTGAATTGGAGTAGTCATATAAATACCGTGGCTACAAGAGCAGGTCAGAGGCTAGGAATCCTGCGGCGACTAACTCACCTTCTGACTCCCCAAAGCCTGTCTACAATTTACAAGGCACAAGGCAGGAGTGTGATGGAATACACTCCACTTGCCTGTATGGGTGCAGCTCCAACAACACTCAAGAATCTCGACACCATCCAGAACAAAGCAGCCCGCTTGATTGGCACCCCATCCACAAACATTCACTCCCTCCACCACCGACGCGCAGTGGCAGCAGTGTGTACCATCTCCAAGATGCACTGCAGCAACGCACCAAGGCTCCTTACACAGCACCTTCCAAACCCGCGACCTCTTTTACCTCGAAGGACAAAAGCAGCAGATGCATGGGAACATCACCACCTGCAAGTTCCCCTCCAAGTCACACTCCATCCTGACTTGGAACTATATCATCATTCTTTCACTGTCAGTGGGGCAAAATCCTGCAACTCCCTTTCTAACACTACTGTGGGTGTACCTACCTCACATGGACTACAGCAGTTCAGCAAGGCAACTCACCACCACCTTCTCAAGGGAAATTATGGATAGGCAATAAATGCTGGCATAGCCAGTGACGCCAAAATCCCGTGAATGAATAAAAAATAAACTTACAGGATACGGAGTTATTCTCCCCTTTGACAAAAAAAATGATTATAACTCTCAGGTATTTTATTCTTCACCTCTACATTCCTCTTAGTTTTAGTATTTGGTTTCACATTCACAGCTGTGGTTAAAGCTATAGACTGGTCTGCCAGACGCTCAGTCAGTCTTTTTCTCTGCACGAACTTTGCGTACCCCAACAAGTCCTCTGGGTTCACCTCGCAATTTCCAGCACTCTGAATGAAGATGACCCGTTTTGCTGCAATGATGAAACTTGAGCTTGCAAACCGCACTTCTATCCTCAGCATCTTCCTTTCTAACATGAGTAGGCAGTTCAAAATGAATTGTAACCAATGTATCGCATCGGGTTCACTCCCATTGTCTATATCTATGGGCGGCACAGTGGTGCAGTGGTTAGCACCGCAGCCTCACAGCTCCAACGACACGGGTTCAGTTCTGGGTACTGCCTGTGCGGAGTTTGCAAGTTCTCCCTGTGTCTGCGTGGGTTTTCGCCGGGTGCTCATTTCCTCCCACCCCCAAAGACTTGCCGGTTGATAGGTAAATTGGCCGTTGTAAATTGCCCCTAGTGTGAGGAGGTGGTAGGAGAATGGTGGGGATGTGGTAGAGAATATGGGTTAATGTAGGATTCGTATAAATGGGTGATTGTTGGTCAGCGCAGACTAGGTGGGCCGAAGGGACTGCTTCAGTGCTGTATCTCTAAAAAAATAAGTAAACGAGAATGCACCCTTTGAATCGCCGTCTCCAAATGGCTGTTTCTAAAGCAACAAAAATGAACTTCCTATAACTCCTCGGGCTTGCCGGCTCTTAATGCAATAATGATCCCTTGCAAGCCTTAAAGGCAAACAGCATATTCCGCAAAAAGACTACAGGGCCATGACACTATAAACAATCAGTCTGCAACATGAATGCAAACAGGCACACACTGTTTAGTTTAGTTTAGAGATACAGCACTGAAACAGGCCCTTCGGCCCACCGAGTCTGTGCCGACCATCAACCACCCATTTATACTAATCCAACACTAATTCCATATTCCTACCACAGCCCCACCTGTCCCTATATTTCCCTACCACCTACCTACCTATACTAGGGGCAATTTACAACGGCCAATTAACCTATCAACCTGCAAGTCTTTGGCATGTGGGAGGAAACCGGAGCACCCGGAGAAAAGCCATGCTGACACAGGGAGAGCTTGAAAACTCCACACAGGCAGTACCCAGAATTGAACCCGGGTCGCTGGAGCTGTGAGGCTGCGGTGCTACCCACTGCGCCACTGTGCTGCCCATTCCTGAAGGTCCAGCTTTTCATAACCAGAACACCATGGAAAATGGTCAGTAACAGAAAACATCTTTATATACAATAATAGAAACTTTATACCACAGGAAATACCTCCGGACAAGTGGAGTACAACAGTAGGCCAATCCAGCACCAAATACGTTTGCACAACCAAAACATCTCGACACAACAGGAAACACAATAATGCAAATGCTTTGTTTCTCCATCTCAGGCCATTTCTCTGTGCCTCTCTCTCTCTTTGACCCTTCCACCCCATCTCCCTCCCTCCATCCCTGTCTCTGTCTCTCAATCTCTCTCTCCCCGCTGTCTCTCCCTCTGCTTCTCTCTTTCAGTCGCTTTCTCTCCCTCTGTCTCTCGCCCTTCCCCTCAGTTTCGATCTCACTCCATCTGCCTCGCCCTAACATTCGCTCTGTCTTGCCCTATGCGAGGTAGTTCAATCTGAAGCCAGGGTGTTAAATTTGAACAAAGGAAATTATGAAGGTATGAGGGGCTGAGGTGGATTGGGAAAATACATTAAAAGGTATAACAGTACATCGGAAATACATCGCCTTTAAATAAATATTGCATAGTTTAGAGCAATCCTTCAAGGCACAAAAACCCAAAAGTAAAGGCAGTCAAAAGTGGATAACAAAGGAAGTTAAGGATTGTATAAGATTAAAGAAAAGGCCTTTAAAGTTGCCAGAAATAGTAGTAAACCTGAGGATTGGGAGAATTTTAGAATACAGCAAAGGAGAACGAAGAAACTGATAAAGAAAGGGTTAATAGAATATGAATGTAAACACGCAAAAAAAAAAAACATAATAAAGGACTTTAAAAACGTCTACAGGTATGTAAAAAGGGAATGTTTGGCGATGACAAATGTGGCTCCATTGCAGGCAGAATCAGGTGAATTTATAATGGGGTATAGAGAAATGGCAGAGAAGCTAAATGATTACTTTGTGTCTGTCGTCACTGAGGACGATACAAGAAATCTCCCAGAAATTGATATCCAAGCGATTAGGAGGAATGAGGAATAGATGGGAATAAGTATTAGTAAGAAGGTTGTATTGGAGGAATTAATGGGGCTGAAGGTTAATAAATCCCCAGGACCTGATATTCTACATCCCCATGTATTGAAAGAGTAACTATGGAGATAGTGGTGATTATCTTCCAAAATTCTACAGACTCTGGAGCGGTTCCTGCAGTTTCGAAGGTTGCAAATGTCACCCCACTATTTAAACAGGGAGGGAGAGAGAAAACAGGGAATTACAGTCCTGTCAGCCTTACATCAGTCGTTGGGAAAATGCTGGAATCTATTCTAAAGGATTTGTTAAATGGACACTTGGTTAATAATGATCTGATTGGGCATAGTCAACATGGATTTATGAATGGGAAATCAAGTTTGACGAATCTGATGGACTTTTTAGTACCCAAAGACTATCGCCAAAAGTTTAGAACCTTTAAGAAGAAGTGAATCAAACCTATCTGGAGGTTGAAAGAAGCAAGCAGCTGGATTTTGACCAGTGACTGAGGGCTCTTAAAGTACAGCTCAGCGATGAGAATCTCAGAGAATTAATTCTGTTAGAGGCATTTACAAACTCTCTCCAACACTTAATAAAGTCCCATGTGGAGGAGCAACGGGTTCATAGAGCCCGGTAAGCGGCCCTTTTAGCTAATGAGTTCCCTTTAATTTATAATTCGGTTACCCAGGGGAGAACCTATCCTAGTCACCCCCACAAAACTGAAAAGGATGACGGGTGAGAAGGTGAGAGGAGCTCAGGCAGTCCTGGGAGAGAAAGAAAAACTGCAATGAGAAAGGGACACCAGCAGATGGAGACGGTGAGGGGAGCAGTAACTGCAGTGAGACAAGGACAACAGCAGATGGAGATGGTGAGAGGAGTAGTAACTGTACTGAATTGGACAGGAGCGTATGTTCACAAGGGGAGTTAGACAGGAGGAGGGTGTTCACAGAGGGAATTTGACAATAGGGGGTCTCACAGTATGAATTAGACTAGAGGGATGTATTCACAGGGGAAATTAGACAGGGGGTTGTGTTCAGAGGGGGAATTAGACACAAGGGGAGTTCATAGTGGGAATTAGGCAGGAGGGTCAGAGAGCAGAATATCATAGGGTATTTTGAATGCACGGCAATGGGTGCCTTCAACCCTTCCCCTCCCTCCGAGGGCACAGTGGCGCAGTGGTTAGCACCGCAGCCTCACAGCTCCAGGGACCCGGGTTCAATTCTGGGTACTGCCTGTGTGGAGTTTGCAAGTTCCCGCTGAGTTTGCATGGGTTTCCTCTGGGTGCTCCGGTTTCCTCCCACATGCCAAAGATTTGCAGGTTGATAGATAAATTGGCCATTATAAATTGCCCCTAGTATAGGTAGGTGGTAGGGAAACAGAGGGACAGATGGGGATGTGATAGGAATATGGAATTAGAGTAGGATTAGCATAAATGGGTGGTTGATGGTCGGCACAGACTCGGTGGGCCGAAGAGCCTGTTTCACTGCTGTATCTCTAAATAAAAAATAAATAAAAAAGGACAGCGATAGGGTTCCCCTTGTCCTCATTTTCCAGCCTCCACATCCGCCATTTTGCACCTCCAGCGTTTTGCCAACACCAAACGCATCTTTCCCTCTCATCCCTGTCATCATTCCAAATGGATTGTTCCCTCTGCAACACCCTGGTCCACTCCTCCATTACCCCCGATACCTTGTCCCCTTCCCGGACACCTTCCCGTCCAATTACATGATGCGGAATACCTGCCCTTTTACCACCAGCCTCTTCACCATCCAAGGTGCCAAACACTCCTTCCAGGTGAAGCAGCGATTGACTGGTACTTCTTCCAATTCAGTATATTGCATTCATTGCTCACAGTGCGGTTTACTCTACAGTGGGGAGATTAAACGAAGATTGGGGAACTGCTTTGCAGAACACTCCACTCAGTCTGCAAGCATGATCCCAAACTTCTGGTTCAATGTCATTTTAATTCTCCACCTTTTTCTCAAGCCCACATTTCTGTGCTGGGCCTGCTGCAGTCTTCCAGTGAACATCAACACAAGCTCGAGGAGCAGTACCTCATTTTCCGATTGCACACTTTACATCCTTCTGTACTCAATATTGAGTTCAATAATTTCAGACAACGAGCCCCATTATTTTGTATTTACTTTCTAATTTATTTCTGTATTTTATTTTATTTTTAAACATGTTCTAGTCTCAAACATATTTTTCATGTTTTTGCTCTCGTGCAGACCTATTCATTTTTCTGCGATTAACACTCTAACTGGACTCATGCTTTGTCTTTTGCTCCAACGAGTTACCTCTCCAGTTGCTTTCTGCTCCATGACAACTGTCACCTAGCCTCTCTCCTCTTCCCCCATCACAGACCTTCCTTCTTGATCTACTTCCCCGTCTCCCCTCTCACTTGCTCTAGCTTTTTCCAGTTCTGAGGTAGGATCGCAAACCTGAAATGTTAACTCAGTTTCACTCTCTGCAGATGCTGCCAGACCTGCTGAGTATTTCAAACACTTTCTGGTCTCATTTCACTGAACACAAGGCGACGTTCACATGGGGAATTAGATAGGAGGGGGTGTTCACGGGGGAATTAGACAGGAGGGGTGTTCACAGAGGGAATTAGACAGGAGGGTGGTTTTCACAGTGGGGACTTATATCGGAGGGGGATGTGCAAAGTGGAAATTATAGAGGAGGGGGTATTTAGAGGTGGAATTAGACAGGAGGGGGCGTTGAACAGCGTGGGAAATTATACATGAGGGCGTGGTGTCCTTTGGGCAATTCGACAGCAGTACGGTTTTCACGGTTGTGGGGAATTACACAGCAGGGCTGGATGTTCACCAGGGCTGAATTAGACAGGAAGGGGTTAGAAAGAAAGGTTTTCTTCAAAGACGTTCTGAAGATTGCAGGCACTGCAGGAAAGGTGTGAGGGCATTGGCGTGGGTATGGAAAAGATTCATGAGAATGGTTCCAGGGATGAGGAACTTCAGTTATGAAGATAGATTGGAGAAGTTCCGATAGGCTTAATGAGAGAGGAAGTAGAAGAGGGCCTGAAATCCTTAAAAATGGACAAATTATCAGGGCCGCATGGAATGTATCCCAGACTATTAACAGAAGTCAGTGAGGAAATAGCAGCTGTTCTGAGGGTCATCCTCACAGGTGACGTACCAGAGGATTGGAGGTCTGCAAAGGTTTTACCATTGTTTAGAAAGGGTGCGAGGGATAGCCCAAATAATTATAGGCCTGTCAGTCAGAACTTGATAGTGGGCAAATAATTAGAGACAATTATGAAAGAAAGAATAACTGTTGCATAGAAAGGCACGGATTACTCAGGGATAGTGAGTGTGGATTTGCTAAGGGAAGGTCGTGTCTTTCTAATTTTATTGAATTTTTTGAGTAAGTAACAAGTAGGATTGATGAGGGTAGTTCAGTAGATGTTGTCCATATGGATTTTGTAAGGCATTTGACAAGGTCCCACATGGCAATTTGTCGGAACGTTTATAGATTATGGGACTCCGGGGAATGTGGCGAGTTGGATCCAAAATTGACAGGAAACAACGAGCAATGCTCGACGTATGTTTTTGCTAATGGAAAGCGGTTTCCAGTGGTGTTCCACAGAGCTCAGTGTTGGGTCCCTTGCTGTTTGTGGTATATATTAATGATTTGAGACTTAAATGTGGGAGGAAAGATAGGGAAAGTTGCAGCTGACACAAAAATTGGCCGTGTAGTTGTTAGTGAAGAGGACAGCTGTGGACCCCAGAATTATATCAATGGTCTGGTTGAATGGGAAGAAAAGTGGCAAATGGTATTCAATCCAGAGAAGCGTGAGGTAATGTATTTGGGGAGCGCGAACAAAGTGAGGGAATACACGGGAGTATATTGAGAAGGCTAGAGTAAGTGAGAGACCTTGGAGTGCTGGAACTATATAAAATACGGGTTTGACCACAGTTGAAGGATTGTGTACAGTTCTGGTCACCATATTGCAAGAAGTACATAATTGCTCTGAAGAGAGCACAGAGGAGATTTACAAGAATGTTGCCAGGGCTCGGAGGTTGCAGCAATGAGGAAAGATTGGTTAGGCTAGGTTTCTTATCCGTAAAACAGAGGAGGCAAAGGAGTGACTTAATAGATATGTACAAAATTATGAGGGGACTAGATAGAGTAGACAGGCAGGGTCTGTTTTCCCCAGCGGAGAGGTCACTTACCAGGGGACACAGATTTAAGGTGATTGGTTGAAGGATTAGAGGGGACATGAGGAAAAGCTTTTTACATCCAGAGGGTTGTGGGTGTCTGGAATTAACTGCCAGAAATGGTGGTGGTCGAAGAAACCTTCGATTCTTTTAAAAATTACCTGGACATGCACCTGAAGTGCTGTAACCGGCAAAGCTATGGACCAGGTGCTGGAAAGTGGGATTAGATTGGGCAGCTAGTTTTTTCGGCCGGCACAGACACGATGGGCTGAATGGCCTCCTTCTGTGCCATAATTTTTCTCTGGTTCCATGGTTCTAATGGAACCAAGCGATGTCAGTCGCAGTGAAAGAGGCCAAATTCAGAGGTATGAAAAGGTTTGCTGCAGGTTTGGCGGAGAGGCTAGTGATGGGGAGGTGTGAGGATGCAGAGGTATTTTAACTCAATCGTAAGAACTTTAACTATAAGGTGTTAGAGAAATGGGAGCCAAAGCGGCTGAGTGAAGGTGAGGGTGATGGGTGAGCGGGACATGGTAAAGAGTGGACATCAGCAGCATAGTTTTGGACTGGTTGACCTTGACATGTGGCCGGTTAGAATTGTGGAAATTGAGTCAGAAGGAGGCACAGTTCTAATTTTACTGGAGACATTACCTAATGTAGAAGAAACAGGTAAATGTACGAACATATGGACATACGAATTAGGAGCAGAAGTAGGCCATTCGGTCCCTCGAGTCTCCTCTACAATTCAATAAGGACATGGGCGATCTGTTATGTCTTGAATTCCACAAGCCCATCTACCCGCGATAAGCTTCGATTCCCTTGCCGAACAAGAATCTATCTCCCTCCGCCTTAAAATTATTAATTGACCCCGCCTCCACGACATGCTAACGCAAAAAATTCCAACGTCGCACAGCCCTTTGACAGAAAAAAAAATCTCCTCATCTCGGTCCAAAAAGGGCGAACCTCGAATTTTAAAACAGTGCCCCCTAATTCTGGACTCGCCCACAAGAGGAGACATCCTTTCCACATCCACCTTGTCAAGACCATTGAGGATCTTATGTACGACAATCAAGTCTCCCCTCACTCTTCAAAACTCCAGTGAACACAAGCCCAGTCTGCCCAAACTTTCCTCATAAGATAACCAGCTCATTCCAGTATCAATCTAATAAACCTCCTCTGAACCGCCTCCAAAGCATTCAATGCTGCTGATGTAATGTGTTTGTTCAGGTGAATGTAACTAATAGCAATGATCAGGGGTATAACCGTGTCAGTAGAGACCTATCCCCTGTATAAATCCGCACCCATCGGAATGGATCAGCTCAGAGTGTCTGCTGGAGCTTTGCTTTCCCGGAGAACAGAAGTCTCTGCTTCTCACAAAAATGGGATATCCATTATTGCCTCAGGTCCTATCCATTTATTATCCAGTAGTTGCTGCAATTGGAGTTCCTGGTAAGCCTGTATATCAGTTGTGAATGGTATAAATCATTGTAAACTGTGCTTCTGTACTTGGTATTATTTCTCACTATGCGATTTACACAGCTTCCTGTTCCAGCAGTTGATTGATGGCACCTCCTAACTTGCAGCTCTTTCAGTCTTGTGGGAGCTACATTATTTCTGTCATGACCTTCGTTTATCCAAATCCGGTATTGTTACTGGATTATTCTGTGTAATGAATGCATTCGAATCAGATGTCTCGGCTCAGAGCAGGAATCAGACTATCAGGAGCTTTGAATAGTTTCATGTTGTGGGTCTAACCTGTCCTGCAATATTTTAATGAATGTGTATTCAGTGACTGATAATGAGATAGCTCATGGATTCTGTATTACAAGGGGACAGAGAAATCTCCTCCCTCCCTAATGACATGGTTCAGTTTAACGAGGATTTCAAACTATTTATTCGTTACCACTGATATAAAATATTATTTTATATTGTGTGTATCCGACGCTGCTTCAGAGGTCTCACCACTAAACTGGGTTTGCTGCTGGCTCTTTCACATCTCCTTCTCTGCTTCACTGTGGAGCCTTCACTGTCACTGGACTACATTGTAAAATAGAAAGTATTGATGTGATGGTTTATTGGTTTACATTCTATCAGTTGGAAGCAAGAGTATTTCCACTTAACTGTAGGTTATCAGCTGCAGCACAGATGTTAGTGTTTTATTAATTAAACAATCCCACATTCTAACGGTGTACTTTATAATTCCAGGAGAAGGAATTTCAATGACTGTGAGGTTTGTCAGTAAGAAGCTTTCGATCCTGTTTATTCCATGTATTGTAGATGACGTGTAGGTGCACAGGTGGAGACTTGGGTAATCTGTAAATAGATCAAAATATTCACAGAGGCTTTATCATTGAACAAACCGACTCTCAGAATAGAATCATTCAACACAAGAACAGATCCGCCATTCAATACGTTGCTGGCTGATCTTCTGATTCAATTCCCATTTCCTGCCTGCTTACCATATCCCTTGATTCGCTGAGAGAACAAAGATCTGTTAATCCTATTGAATTTGGGGCTGGTGTAGAGAATACAGGTGTGGGATTTTAAGATTAAATAGGATGTGAGAAAGAAACAGTTTGCAGAGGGGGTGTGATCCAGAGTGCTGGAGATGGCGACTGAGAGAAGAAAGGAGAGAAGGAGAAGGGAGAATGAAACAGAAAGAGATAAACAGAAGGACAGAGAGAGAAGGAGAGACAGAGAGAGAGAGAGACAGAGAGAGAGAAGTAGCGGTGTGAATAATTCACGAGGATAAACTTCTGGAAAGTCCAGAACAATTAGTGAGAGAAAGTGTGAGTTGAAGTTGTTATTAGGATGTTGTCAGATTGGGGGAGTTCTATTGTTGATATCGCTGCCTTTGTGTTTATCCCTCTCAGACCCTAATTTCATTTTGGAGAAAGTTCATTTTCTTTACATACTGACTGAATAAGTAAACAGAACAGAATCAGTTATTCATTAATGGTGATTTGTTCATTAAATCTGTGCTTTAAAATCCCTGTGAATGATAAATTCAATAAAGACCGAGACTGATTTGATGAATACATTGCTATTTAAATTTAATTGAATGTATAAAGTAGATGTATTGAACATATTTTATAACCAATGAACTGTTCTCTATCATCAATGACTACAGAGATTAATGTTTCAATGCATTAATTGAGTTGTGTCACTGGGATCTCTCCATTACATTTCCTCTAACACGCTGCTGCAGTCTCTCCCTGTGAATCTCAGCCTCTCCTCTCACTGTATTGAATCCTCTGTCTCCTCATTCAGTGCGTCAGTTTACCCACTTTGCCAAACCATCTGCTTCTGTCTCCGCTCCAGCTCTAACATGTACTTTTCCTTTTGGCTTAAAGTTGTCATTTCGTTCTCCATACTTTCACGAGTGGGAACAGTTTCTCTTTATCTACTCTGTCTGGACCCCTCATGATTTTGAATACCTCATCAAATCACCTCTCCGCCTTCTGTTCTCCGCGGAAAACGCTCTCATTTCTCCAATCTATCTTCAGAACTGAAATTCCTCATCCCTGGAACCATTCTAGGGAATCTTTTCTGTACTCTCTCCAATGCCTTAACATCTTTCCTTAAATGTGGTGCCCAGAACTCGACACAATACTCCAACTGAGGCCGAAATAGTGCCTTATACAATTTCAACATAACCAAATGAAAGATGCTGCTATGTATATACAAATGGGTCCCTGTTATGGTGGTCTTTTTGTGCTGTATGTCGAAAATTCCTTGTTCCATTACTACTCATCCTCCTTCCCCTTTTTCCAGTACATTGATGAATGTATCAGTGATGTTTTCTGCTCCCGTTCCGAACTGGAAAACTTCAAACATCATCAACTTTGCGTCCAATTTCCACCTTTCTCTACCCTTCACATGGTCCGTCTCCAACACATGCCTTCCCTTCCTCGACTTCTCTCTCTCCAGCACTGGTGATCGCTTGTCCACTAATATTCAATATAAGCCCATCGGCTCCCACAGCTACCTCGACTACACTTCTTCACAGTGCCTCCTGTACGGACTCCATTCCATTATCCCAGTTTTGCCATTTCTGATGCATCCGTTTTGATGATGAAGCTTCCAACAACAGTGCTTCTGATAAGTCTTCCATTTTCCTGAACCGAGGATTCACTGCTCACTGTCGTTGATAGCGGCCACGACCGTGTCCGACCCATTTCCCGCACTTCTTACCTCACGCCTTCCAGAACAGCAACAGGGTTCCCCTTGCCCTCATTTTCCACCCCACCAGCCTCCACATTCAAAGGATCATCCTCTGCCATTTGCACCACCTCCAGTGCGATGTCACCGCCAAACTCATCTTCCCCTCTCCTCCCCGATCAAAATTCTGAATGGATCGTTCCCTCAGGGACACCCAGCTCCTCTCCTCCATCAGCACCACGAACCCATCGACTTCCAACGACACCTTCCCATGCAATCACAGCAGGTGTAATAGCTACCCTTTTGCATCCTCTCTCCTCATCACCCAGGGCTTCAAACACTCCTTACAGGTGAAACACCGATTTCTTGTAATTGTTTCAATTTAGTATACTGTATTCACAGCTCGCAGTGTGGTCACCTCTACACTGGGGAGAGAAACCCCAGATTGCGTGATCATTTTGTAGAATATTTCCACTCTGGCTGCAGCAAGACCCCGAGCTTCTGGTTACTTGCTATTGCAATTGACCATCCTGCTCCCAGGTCAACATTTCAATCCTGGGCCTTCTGCAGTTTCCAGTGAACCTCAACACAAGCACCTCATCCTCTGATTAGGCACTCTACAGCTTTCGGAACTCAACATTGAGTTCAACAATTTCAGAACATGAATGTTTATTTTATTTTGTTTTACTTTATTTTTAACTGTGCGGCTGTTTTAAACGCGTCTTGCTTTTGGACAGAGTTCTTCATTATTCTGCCATTTGCACTTTTTATGGACTTATGCTTTTGTATTTTAACACAACGGTTAGCACTCCCTTGGCCTTTGTTCCATGCCATCTTTGTAATTTAATTTCTCCTGCCATCACATAGTTTCTCTTTTGTTCTTCTTCCCATTCCCTTTTTCACTTGTTCAATAACTACTATATTTCTAACTTTTGCCTGTTATAATGGAATGCCACAGACCTGAAACGTTAACTCTGTTCCTCTCTCCACAGATGCTGAGTTTTTCAAGCACTTTCTGTTTTATTTCAGCATAAACCCCTTCCTCTTGTACTCCATGCCCCCATTTATAAAGCCAAGAATACCGTATGCTTTATTGACTGCTCTCTGAACCTGTTCTACCACCTACAGTGATTATGTACATATATCCCCAGGTCCCTCTGTTCCTGCACCCACTTTAGAGTTATACCCTTTACATTATACTGTTTTTCCATGTTCTTGCTACCAAAATAAATCACTTCACATTCCTTCGTATTGAACTTCATCTGCCACCTGTCCACCCATTCCACCGACTTCTCTATGACTTTTTGAAATTCTCCACTATCCACCTCAAAGTTCACAATGCTTCCAAGTTTTGTATCATCCGCAAACTGTGAAATTGTGCCCTGTACACCAAGATCTAAATCATTAATATATAGCAGGGACATCAAACGGTCCCAAAGCTGATCCCTGGGAAACTCCACTACAACACTTCCCCTAACCCAAAGAAGATCCAGTAACCACGACACTCTGTTTCCTGTCAACCAGCTAATTTTGAATACATGTTGCCACCTTCTCTTTTATTGCATGAGCTGTAACTTTGCTCAAAAGTCTGCTTTTTTGGCATTGTATCAAATGCCTTTTGGAACTCCATGTACACCACATCAACAGCATTTCCCTCATCAACCCTCTCAGTTCCCCCTTCAAATAACTGTAGCAACTTATTTAAACAGGGTTTTTTGTAAATATATATCATGTTGGCTTTCTTTAATTAACCTTCATTTGTTTATGTGACCATTAATTTTGCCCAAAATCATTCTTTCTAGAAGTTTCCCCAACACCCGAGTTAAACTGACTGGCCTCTAGCTGCAGGCGTATCTTTAAATACTTTTCTGATCCAGGGTGTAATATTTTCAATTCTCCAGTCCTCTACTACCAACCCTGAGTGCAAGGAGGACTGAAAATTTATGATCAATGCCTTCACAATTTCCACTCTCATTTCTGTCAGTATCCTTGGATGCATCTCATCCGGCCTGCTGCGTTATCAACTTTATGTATTGACAACCTTTCTAATACCTCTTCCTTCTCAATTGCAGATCATTCTAGTGTCTTAATTACCCCCACTTTCACTGTGATTTGGGTAGCATTTCTTTTCCTTTGAAAAGGCAGTACAACGTATTCATTTAATACCTCAGCTTTTCCCCATGCCGCCATATGTACATCCCCATTTTGGTCCCGAATCAACTTTAATCACCTTTTACCACCCTTTTGCTATTTATATTCCTATCGAAGAATTTAGGATTCCCTTTTATGTTAGCTGCCAGACTCTTTTCATACTCTCTCTTCGCTTCTCTGAAATGCTTTTTCACTTCTACTCTGCACTTGATATAATCAGCCATGTTCTCCATTGTACTATATACCTGAAGTCCGTCATAAGCTCACTTCTTTATTCTTCATCTTCATTCTTATCTCCTTTGTCATTTTGGGGGTTTTGGATTTGTTTGCCGGATCTTTCCCCTTCGAGGGAATATAGCTTTACCGTGCCTGAAGTGTCTCATCTTTGATAGGTTGAATTAATGACCTCATAGTTAGGGCGCCCCTAGATAACAGCGATCATAGTATGATTGAATTTTACACTCAGTTTAAGGGTGAGAAGAGTGGGTCCAAGACCAGTATTTTAAATTTAAAATGGACAATTATAAGGGCATGAAAAGAGAGCTAGATAAAGTGAACTGGCAAATCAGGTTAAAGGATAGGCCAATAGAGATGCAGTGGCAGACATTTAAGGGGATATTTCATAATACACACAGAATAGATATATTTCAACGAGAAGGAAAAATTCCAAAGGTGGGACCCACCATCCGTGGTTAACTAAAACAGTTAAAGTTAGCATCAAACTGAAAGAAAAAAGCCTATAATTGCGCAACGATGGGAGGCAGGTTAGAAGATTGGTCAGAATATAATAAACATCAAAGAATGCCGAAAAGATTGATAAGGAGTGTAAAATTACAATACGAGAGCAAACTAGCTAGAAGTAAAAAAGCCAGATAGTAAGAGTTTCTGTCGATATTTAAAGAAAAGAGGTAACAAAGTAAGCGTTGGTTTGGTAAAATGTGAGTCTGGAGAATGAATAATGGATAATAAGGAGATGGCAGATGAACTGAACTATTATTAAAAGCAGGGAATTTAGAAAAATATCAAGGTAATCAGGCAAAATCAACATGGTTTAGTGTAAGGAAAATCATGTTTAACCAATTTAATGCAGTTCTTTGACAGAGTTACATGTGTTATGGATAAAGGGGAACCGGTCAATATATTGTATTTGGATTCACAGAAGGCATTTGATAAGTTGCCACATCAAAGGCTATTGCAGAAAATAAAAGTTCATGGTGTTGGGGTATCATATTGGCATGGACAGAAGATTGCTTAGCTGACAGAAAACAGAGAGTAGGCATAAATGGGTCATACTCTGGTTGGAAAGATTTAACGAGTGGTGTGTCACAGGGATCAGTGCTGGGGCCTCAACGTTTTACAATTTATATAAATGACTTAGATGAAGGGCCCGAAGGTATGGTTGCTAAATTTGCTGATGACACAAAGATAGGTAGGAAAGTAACTTGTGAAGCAGACATAAGGAGTTTACAAAGGGATATAGATTGGTTAAGTGAGTGGGCAACCACTTATACATGGAGTATAAAGTGGGACAATGGGAAATTGTCCACTTTGGCAGGAAGAGTAAAAAATAAGCATACATTTTTTCTTTTATATCATGTCTTTCACAAAGGTTTCAAGCTGCTTCACAAAAGGAACTATGGACAATAAACAGGGCGGCACGGTGGCGCAGTGGTTAGCACCGCAGCCTCACAGCTCCAGCGACCCGGGTTCAATTCTGGTTACTGCCTGTGTGGAGTTTGCAAGTTCTCCCTGTGACCACGTGGGTTTCCCCTGGGTGCTCCAGTCTCCTCCCACAGCCAAATACTTGCAGATTGATCGGTAAATTGGCCATGAGAAATTGCCCCTGGAGCAGATGAATTGGGAAAGTGGATAAACTGAAGCAATGGATGAGGAGACTGAGGATTCAATACAGTGAGAGGAGATGCTGAGATTCACAGGGTAAGACTACAGCAGAGTGTTAGAATTAGAATTAGAATTAGAATTAGAATATTACAGCGCAGTACAGGCCCTTCGGCCCTCGATGTTGCGCCGATCATCTGACCTACACTATTCCATTTACATCCATATGTCTATCCAATGACCACTTAAATGCCCTTAAAGTTGGCGAGTCTACTACTGTTGCAGGCAGGGCGTTCCACGCCCCTACTACTCTCTGAGTAAAGAAACTACCTCTGACATCTGTCCTATATCTTTCACCCCTCAACTTAAAGCTATGTCCCCTCGTGTTTGCCATCCTCATCCGAGGAAAAAGACTCTCACTATCCACCCTATCTAACCCTCTGATTATCTTGTATGTCTCTATTAAGTCACCTCTCCTCCTCCTTCTCTCTAACGAAAACAACCCCAAGTCCCTCAGCCTTTCCTCGTAAGACCTTCCTTCCATACCAGGCAACATCCTAGTAAATCTCCTCTGCACCCTTTCCAAAGCTTCGACATCCTTCCTATAATGCGGTGACCAGAACTGCACGCAATACTCCAGGTGCGGCCTCACCAGAGTTTTGTACAGCTGCATCATGACCCCGTGGCTCTGAAACTCGATCCCCCTACTAATAAAGGCTAACAAACCATATGCCTTCTTAACAGCCCTATTAACCTGGGTAGCAACTTTCAGGGATTTATGTACCTGGATACCAAGATCTCTCTGCTCATCTACACTACCAAGAATCTTCCCATTAGCCCAGTACTCTGCATTGCTGTTACTCCTTCCAAAGTGAATCACCTCACACTTCTCCGCATTCTCCGATCCCAGGAAATCTAATCTATAGATCCCAGTAACACAACTTAATTAATACATTCAAACAAAAATATCTGTGGTTATTGGTACTGGAGAACTGTTCATTTGGTAAACAATATAGTCAATGTATTTAGTGTTTACAGGCAATTAAATATAAATTTAAATACATTACGATGACAGCCTCACTTGTTATTGAATTCAGCAGTCACAGAGATTTTAATGTGCAGTATTTAAATAATGCATTACCATCAGTGAAGAACTGATTTTATTATGTTTATTTAGTCAGTAATTAAGCAATAATAAAAGCAAAATACTGCGGATACTGGAAATCTGAAATAAAAACAAGAAATGCTGGAATCACTCAGCAGGTCTGGCAGCATCTGTGGAAAGAGAAGCAGAGTTAACGTTTCGGGTCAGTGACCCTTCTTCATTAGTAACTAAGCAATGCTTCGTTATGCTCCATCCATCAATATTGGTGACCACGCTCTGGAAGTGGTTCAAGAGTTCACCTACCTAGGCTCAACTATCACCAGTAACCTGTCTCTCGATGCAGAAATCAACAAGCGCATGGGAAATACCGAATGTTTCAAGCCTGTATCCTCAGTACCTTGCTCAACAGCAGCGAGGCCTGGACAACGTATGTCAGCCAAGAGCAACGTCTCAATTCATTCCATCTTCGTTGCCTCCGGAGAATCTTTGGCATCAGGTGGCAGGACTGTATCTCCAACTCAGAAGTCCTTGAGGCGGCCAACATCCCCAGCATATACATCCTACTGAGCCAGCGGCGCTTGACATGGCTTAGCCATGTGAGCCACATAGAAGATGGCAGAATCCCCAAGGAGGCATTCTACAGCGAGCTCGTCACTGGTATCAGACCCGCCGGCCGTCCGTCTCTCCGTTTTAAAGATGTCTGCAAAAGCAACATGAAGTCCTGTGACATTGATCACAAGTCGTGGGAGTCAGTTGCCAGTGATCTCCAGAGCTGGCGGGCAACCATAAAGGCGGGGCTAAAGAGCGGCGAGTCGAAGAGACTTAGCAGTTGGCAGGAAAAAAGACAGAAGTGCATTGGGAGAGCCAACTGTGTAACAGCCCCAACAACAGCGGAAGAGGAGTGGACTGGTAAAGCAGCAAAACCTGGTGAATTAGAGAGGGGCAGTGGGAGAGGAGTTTATATTCATTCATGGGATGTGGGCGTCGCAGGCCAGGCCAGCATTTATTGCCCATCCCTAATTGCCCTTCAGAAGATGGTGGTGAGCTTCCTTCTTGAACCACTGCAGTCCATTTGGGGTAGGTATACCCACAGTGCTGTTAGGAAGGGTGTTCCAGGATTTTGACCCAGTGGCAGTGAAGGAACGGCGATATAGTTCCAAGTCAGGATGGTGCATGACTTGGAGGGGAACTTGCAGGTGGTGGTGTTCCCATGTATTTGCTGCCCTTTTCCTTCTAGTTGGTAGAGGTCGTGGGTTTGGAAGGTGCTGTCTAAGGAGCCTTGGTGCATTGCTGCAGTGCATCTTGTAGATGGTACACACTGCTGTCACTGTGTGTCGGTGATGGAGGGAGTGAATGTTTGTAGATGGGGTGGCAATCAAGCGGGCTGCTTTGTCTTGGATGGTGTCGAGCTTCTTGAGTGTTGTTGGAGCTGCACCCATCCAGGAAAGTGGAGAGTATTCCATCATACTCCTGACTTGTGCCTTGTAGATTGTGGACAGGCTTTGGGGAGACAGGAGGTGAGTTACTCACCTCAGGATTCCTAGCCTCTGACCTGCTCTTGTAGCCACAGTATTATTATGGCTACTCCAGTTCAGTTTGTGGTCAATGGTAACCCCTAGCATGTTGATAGTGGGGAATTCAGCGATGGTAATGCTGTTGAATTTCAAGGGGACATGGTTAGATTCTCTCTTTTTGGAGATAATCATTGCCTGGCACTTGTGTGGTGCGAATGTTACTTGCCACTTATCAGCCCAAGCCTGGATATTGTCCCGGTCTTGCTGCAATTCAACACGGACTGCTTCAGTATCTGAGGAGTCACGAATGGTGCTGATTTAAAAAGAACCAAAAGCTGGTCAATAAGAGAGGAGCAGCGGGAGAAGAGTAGATTAAAAAAAAGCACCAAAACATCACAGAATAACAGAATTGTTACAGCGCAGAAGGTGGCCATTCGGCCCATCATGTTTGCACTGGCTCTCTGAAAGAGACATTCCCTCAGGTCCATTCCCCTTCCTTCTTCCCATAACCCTGCACATTCTTCCTTTTCACATAACTATCTAATTCCCTTTTGAATGCTTCAATTGAAGCTGCCTCCACCAGGTTCCCAGGCAGCACATTCCAGACCTTAACCACTTGCTGCGTGAAAAAGTTTTTCCTCATGTCACTTTTGCTTCTGTTGCCAAATACTTTAAATCTGTGCCCTCTAATTCTTGATCCTTTCACGTGTGGGACAGTTTCTCTCTATCGACTCTGTCCAGACACCTCATGATTTTGAATACCTCTATCAAATCACTTCTTAGCCTTCTGTTCCTCAAATAAAATTGTCCTAACTTAGAATTAGAATTAGAACATTACAGCGCTGTACAGGCCCTTCGGCCCTCGATGTTGCGCCGACCTGTGAAACCATCTGACCTACACTATTCCATTTTCATCCATATGTCTATCCAACGACCACTTAAATGCCCTTAAAGTTGGCGAGTCTACTACTGCTGCAGGCAGGGCGTTCCACGCCCCTACTACTCTCTGCGTAAAGAAACTACCTCTGACATCTGTCCTATATCTATCACCCCTCAACTTAAAGCTATGTCCCCTCGTGTTTGCCATCACCATCCGAGGAAAAAGACGCTCACTATCCACCCTATCTAACCCTCTGATTATCTTATATGTCTCTATTAAGTCACCTCTCCTCCTCCTTCTCTCCAAAGAAAACAACCTCAAGTCCCTCAGCCTTTCCTCGTAAGACCTTCCTTCCATACCAGGCAACATCCTAGTAAATCTCCTCTGCACCCTTTCCATAGCTTCCACATCCTTCCTATAATGCGGTGACCAGAACTGCACGCAATACTCCAGGTGCAGTCTCACCAGAGTTTTGTACAGCTGCAGCATGACCTCGTGGCTCCGAAACTCGATCCCCCGACTAATAAAAGCTAACACACCATATGCCTTCTTAACAGCCCTATTAACCTGGGTGGCAACAGTCAGAGATTTATGCACCTGGACACCAAGATCTCTCTGTTCATCTACACTACCAAGAATCTTCCCATTAGCCCAGTACTCTGCATTCCTGTTACTCCTTCCAAAGTGAATCACCTCGCACTCTTCCGCATTAAACTCCATTTGCCATCTCTCAGCCCAGCTCTTTAGCCTATCTCTGTCTGTCTGAACCCTACAACATCCTTTGGCACTATCCACAACTCCACCGACCTTAGTGTCATCCGCAAATTTACTAACCCACCCTTCTACACCCTCTTCCAGGTCATTTATAAAAATGACAAACAGCAGTGGCCCCAAAACAGAACCTTGCGTACACCACTGGTAACTAAACTCCAGGATGAACATTTGCCATCAACCACCACCCTCTGTCTTCTTTCAGCTAGCCAATTTCTGATCCAAAGCTCTAAATCGCCTTCAACCCCATACTTCCGTATTTTCGGCAATCGCCTACCGTGGGGAACCTTATCAAACGCCTTACTGAAATCCATATACACCACATCCACGGCTTTACCCTCATCCACCTGTTTGGTCACCTTCTCGAAAAACTCAATAAGGTTTCTGAGGCACGACCTACCCTTCACAAAACCGTGCTGACTATCGCTAATGAACTTATTCTTTTCAAGATGATTATAAATCCTGTCTCTTATAACCTTTTCCAACATTTTACCCACAACCGAAATAAGGCTCACAGGTCTATAATTACCAGGGCTGTCTCTACTCCCCTTCTTGAACAAGGAGACAACATTTGCTATCCTCCAGTCTTCCGGCACTATTCCTGTCGACAATAACGACATAAAGATCAAGGACAAAGGCTCTGCAATCTCCTCCCTAGCTTCCCAGAGAATCCTAGGATAAATCCCATCTGGCCCAGGGGACTTATCTATTTTCACACTTTCCAAAATTGATAACACCTCCTCCTTGTGAACCTCAATCCCATCTAGCCTAGTAGTCTGAATCTCAGTATTCTCCTCGACAACATTTTCTTTCTTTACTGTAAATACTGACGCAAAATATTCATTTAACACTTCCCCTATCTCCTCTGATTCCACACACAACTTCCCACTACTATCCTTGATTGGATCTAATCTAACTCTCGTCATTCTTCTCCGATCTATATTCGTAACTGAAATTCTTCACCTCTGGAACCATTCTCACGAATCTCTTTGGTACTCTCTCCAATACCCTCATGTCTTTCCGAAAGTGTGGCACACTGAAATAGACCCAATACTCCACCTGAGGACGAACTAGTGTCTTGTACAAGTTCAACATAACTTCCATGCTCTTGTACTCTATGCCCCTATTAATAAATTCCAGGATACTGTATGCTTTATTAACTGCTCTCTCAGCCGATCCTGCCACCTTCACTGACTTATGCACAATTACACCCAGGTCCCTCTGCTCCTGCAC
Source organism: Heterodontus francisci (assembly GCF_036365525.1). Lineage (NCBI taxonomy): Eukaryota > Metazoa > Chordata > Chondrichthyes > Heterodontiformes > Heterodontidae > Heterodontus > Heterodontus francisci. The sequence goes on along the minus strand of NW_027141873.1, from coordinate 1,012,910 downwards.
CCCTTTAGAATTGTGCCCTTTATTTTATATTGTCTCTCTATGTTCTCCCTACCAAAATGAATTACGTTACATTTCTTGGCATTGAACTTCATCTGCCACCTGTCTGCCCATTCCACCAACTTGTCTATGTCCTTTTGAAATTCTACAATCTCTTCCTCACAATTCACAATGACTCCAAGTTTCGTATCATCTGCAAACGTTGCATTTGTGCCCTGTACACCAAGGTGTAGTTTATTAATATGTATCAGGAAAAGCAAGAGTCCCATCACGGATCTTTGTTTCCTTCCTATCAAGACAATTCCGTATCCATGTTGCGAACATCCCTTTTATTTCATGAACTACAAGTTTTCTCACAAGTTTGTTGTGTAGTACTGTATCAAGCGCCTTTTGAATGTCCATGTACACCACATCAACAGCATTGCCTTCATCAACCCTCTCTGTTGCCTCCTCACAAAATTCCAGCAAGTTGGTTCAGCATGATTTTCCATAGGAACTCCATGCTGGATTTCCATAATTAACCCACATTTATCCACGTGACTATTGATTTTGTCCCGAATTATTTTTTCTCGATGTTTTCCGACCACTGAAGTTAAAATGACTGTCCTATAGTTGCTGGGTTTTTCTCTAGTCCCTTTTGTGAACAAGGGTGTAACCTTTACAACTCTCCAGTCCTCTGGGGACAGCCCTGATTCTAAGGAAGATTGCCTGAGTTGCATCTTCTTCCTTGGGAAAGACAGATGCAAAGCATTCATTTAATACCTCAGCTATGCCCTCTGCCTCTATGTGTAAATCCCCTTTCTAGCCTCTAATCGGCCCCACCCCTCCTCTTACCACCCTTTTACTACTTACATGCCGAAAGAAAACTTCGGAATTTCATAGAATCGTAGAATGTTTAAGACAGAGAAAGAGACCACTTGACCCATCGTGTCTGTGCCGGCTGAAAAACTATGCACCTATTCGAATCCCACCTTCCAGCATTTGCTCCGTAGCCCTGCAGATTGCGGAACTCGAGGTGCATATGCAGACTCACTTTGAAAGAATTGAAGGTCTCTACTTCAACTACCCTTTCAGGCAGTGAGTTCCAGACTATCACCACCCTCTGGGTGAAAATGTTTTTCCTCATATCCCCTCTAATTCTTCGATAAATCAGTTTAAATATATGCCCCCTCGTCACTGACCTCTCTGCTAAGGTGAAAAGACCCTTCACCTCCATTCTATCCAGGCCCCTCATATTTTTGTCCAGTTCAATCAGATCTCCACTCAGCCGTCTCTGTTCCACGGAGAACAATCCCAGCCTATCCAATCTTTCATCTCAACTGCATTTGTCCACTCCTGGCAACATGCTCGTAAATCTCCTCTGTACCTTCTCTTGTGCAATTACATCCTTTCTGCAATGAGTGACCATAACTGCACACAGTACTCAATTTGTGGCCTGACCAATGAGTTAAACAGCGCCAGCATAACCTCCCAGCTCTTGTCTTCTATACCTCGGTTAATAAAGGAAAGGATTCCATATGCCTCCTTAACCACCTTATCGACCTGTTCTGTTGTCTTCAGGGATTTGTGGGCATTCAGTCCAAGATCCCTCACTTGCTCTACACTTCTCAGTATTTTCCCATTAATCAAATACTCCTTTGCCTTTCTTGACCTCCCCAAATGCATCACCTCACACTTCTGCAGATTGAACTCCATTTGCCACTTTTCTGCCCATTTGAACAGACCATCAATATCTTCCTGCAGCCAACAGCTATCCTCCTCGCTCTCTACCACACGGCCAATCTTTCTGTCGTCCGCAAATTTCTTGATCATGCCCCCTACATTTATGACCAACTCGTTAATATACACCACAAAAAGCAAGCGACCCAGTACTGAGCCCTGTGGAACGCCACTGGAAGCAACTCTCCAGTCACTGAAATAGCCGTCAACAATTACCCTTTGTTTCCTGTCACTGAGCCAATTTGCTGCATTTCTATGGATTCACGGGATTTTATTTTTTAACCAGTCTGCCATATAGTATCTTGTCAAAAGCCTTGCTAAAATTCATATAGACCACATCAACTGAACTACCCTCATCTGTCTTCCCTGTTAATCCTTCAAAAAATTCGATCACGTTGGTTAGACGAGATTATCCCTGAACAAATCCATGCTGACTCTCCTTGATTAACCCATGTCTTTCTAACTGACAGTTTATCCTGTCTCTCAGAGGAGATTCAAATAATTTTTCCACTCTTGAGGTTAGACTGACCGGCCTGTAATTATTTGGCTTTGGTGCTTTGGATACCTGGAGAGGAGCAGTGAGAGAGGAGTGGATTTAAAAAGCACCAAAGACTGGAGACCTGGAGAGAGGGAGAGTGGAATTGCAGATTTAAAAAGCACCAAATCCTCATGAACGGATGAAGCTAGCTGTTTGACACTGCTGCTATGCAGCAACAACACGCGTAGTGTTCTCAACCAACAGGATGATTCCGTCAAGCCAAAAACAACGCCCTGCCTATCACACAATTGAATAATGTGAAATATGGATGTCAATGCCAGTATGATGCGAGGTAAACAGGCCTTACATCCCAAAGACTGGTGGATCATATCAAAGAACACATCTCTTCCGATGTTCGCAAAGGGCAAAGTACAGGCTGTACCCAACCCACTGCAATTCTGCAATTGGACAACATTTGCTAAATAATCCTCAGTGTGCCAAGAATTACGCTGACAATCAATTTAAGATTGTCAGTGGAGTTCGCAGTGTGGTGCTTTTGTGTGGACTGGAAGCTACATATATTAACACACAGGACCCTGTTCAAAACACATTACAATTGTTTCAGTGAAACAAATAAGTGGCAGCCATTCGCTGGTTCATTCCTTAGGGCAATGCCTCCAACAATCAGAGACAACCTGCCTGATTTCAATTTCAAAAAAGGTTGGGAGTTAACTATCAGTCAGAACAAGCTAATTCATTCTCCATGGCAACGCCTCTACCAGTTAGAGTGCACTTTCTCACAAATCAGCATTCTCTTTTCATACGGTATAAATTAGTAGCTTTCCCTTGCATCTGTATTCATGTGATTTGTCCAAATGAGTGCAAGATAAAGGCTTCAACAAAATGCTTCTATTTACAGGAAAACTCAAATGATAGAGTCGTTATAATGGGGAACTTGAATTATCTGAATATAGACTGGGATGCTTGTCCTGCAAATGTTTCAGAGGAACTGTTCATAGACAGTGTTTAGGAAAAAGAATTCTGCAGCATTATGTTTCTGAAAGGAAGCTCTGCTCGACCTGGTTCATGGGAATGAGGTGGGACAAGTTGATCAAGTGACAGTCGGAGCATATTTAGAGGACAGTGATCATCGTATCATAAGGTTTAGGTTGGCTCTGGGAAACGACAAAGAGCAATCCAGAGTCTTCTTCTTTGGCCTCCTTGTCTCTAGAGACAATGGGTAAGCGCCTGGAGGTGGTCAGTGGTTTGTGAAGCAGCGACTGGAGTGGCTATAAAGGCCAATTCTAGAGTGACAGACTCTTCCACAGGTGCCGCAGATAAAATTCGTTGTTGGGACTGTTACACAGTTGGTTCTCCCCTGGCGGTTCTGTCTTTTGTCCTGCCAACAGCTAAGTCTCTTCGACTCAGCAATCTTTAGCCCCGCCTTTATGGCTGCCCGCCAGCTCTGGCGATCACTGGCAACTGACTCCCAAGAATTGTGATCAATGTCAGAGGACTTCATGTCGCATTTGCAGATGTCTTTAAAGCGGAGACATGGACGGCCACTGGGTCAGATACCAGTGACGAGCTCGCTGTACAATGTGTCCTTGGGGATCTTGCCATCTTCCATGCGGCTTACATGGCCAACACATCTCAAGTGCCACTGGCTCAGTAGGGTGTATATACTGGGGATGTTAGCCACCTCGAGGACTTCTGCGTTGGAGATATGGTCCTGCCACCTGATGCCAAGGATACTCCGGAGGCAGCGAAGATGGAATGAATTGAGACGTCGCTCTTGGCTGGCATACGTTGTCCAGGCCTCGCTGCCGTAGAGCAAGGTACTGAGGACACAGAAACAAGAAATGCTGGATTCACTCAGCAGGTCTGGCAGCATCTGTGGAAAGAGAAGCAGAGTTAACGTTTCGGGTCAGTGACCCTTCTTCACTGACCCGAAACGTTAACTCTGCTTCTCTTTCCACAGATGCTGCCAGACCTGCTGAGTGAATCCAGCATTTCTTGTTTTTGTTTCAGATTTCCAGCATCCGCAGTATTTTGCTTTTATATTACTGAGGACACAGGCCTGATACACTCGGACTTTTGTGTTCCGTGTCAGTGCGCCATTTTCCCACACTCTCTTGGCCAGTCTGGACATAGCAGTGGAAGCCTTACCCATGCGCTTGTTGATTTCTGCATCTAGAGACAGGTTACTGGTGATAGTTGAGCCTAGGTAGGTGAACTCTTGAACCACTTCCAGAGCGTGGTCGCCAATATTGATGGATGGAGCATTTCTGACATCCTGCCCCATGATGTTCGTTTTCTTGAGGCTGATGGTTAGGCCAAATTCATTGCAGGCAGACGCAAACCTGTCGATGAGACTCTGCAGGCATTCTTCAGTGTGAGATGTTAAAGCAGCATCGTCAGCAAAGAGGAGTTCTCTGATGAGGACTTTCCGTACTTTGGACTTCGCTCTTAGACGGGCAAGGTTGAACAACCTGCCCCCTGATCTTGTGTGGAGGAAAATTCCTTCTTCAGAGGATTTGAACGCATGTGAAAGCAGCAGGGAGAAGAAAATCCCAAAAAGTGTGGGTGCGAGAACACAGCCCTGTTTCACACCACTCAGGATAGGAAAGGGCTCTGATGAGGAGCCACCATGTTGAATTGTGCCTTTCATATTGTCATGGAATGAGGTGATGATACTTAGTAGCTTTGGTGGACATCCGATCTTTTCTAGTAGTCTGAAGAGACCACGTCTGCTGACGAGGTCAAAGGCTTTGGTGAGATCAATGAAAGCAATGTAGAGGGGCATCTGCTGTTCACGGCATTTCTCCTGTATCTGACGAAGGGAGAACAGCATGTCAATAGTCGATCTCTCTGCACGAAAGCCACACTGTGCCTCAGGGTAGACGCGCTCGGCCAGCTTCTGGAGCCTGTTCAGAGCGACTCGAGCAAAGACTTTCCCCACTATGCTGAGCAGGGAGATTCCACGGTAGTTGTTGCAGTCACCGCGGTCACCTTTGTTTTTATAGAGGGTGATGATGTTGGCATCGCGCATGTCCTGGGGTACTGCTCCCTCGTCCCAGCACAGGCATAGCAGTTCATGTAGTGCTGAGAGTATAGCAGGCTTGGCACTCTTGATTATTTCAGGGGTAATGCTGTCCTTCCCAGGGGCTTTTCCGCTGGCTAGGGAATCAATGGCATCACTGAGTTCCGATTTGGTTGGCTGTATGTCCAGCTCATCCATGACTGGTAGAGGCTGGGCTGCATTGAGGGCAGTCTCAGTGACAGCATTCTCCCTGGAGTACAGTTCTAGGTAGTGCTCAACCCAGCGGTCCATCTGTTTGCGTTGGTCAGTGATTATGTCCCCCGATTTAGATTTGAGGGGGGTGATCTTCTTGATGGTTGGCCCAAGAGCTCTCTTCATGCCATCATACATTCCTCTGATGTTTCCGGTGTCTGAGGCCAGCTGAATATGACTGCATAGGTGTTGCCAGTAGTCGTTTGCGCAACGCCTAGCTGTTCTTTGTGCAGTACTTCTGGCTGCTTTAAGTGCTGCGGATGTTAAATCGCTGGGGGCTTTCTTGTAGTTCAAAAGTGCAATGCGCTTAGCGGCTATGACAGGTTCCAGCTCTTCATTATGAGATTGAAACCAGTCTGCATTTCTCTTCACACTTTTGCCGTAGGTGGTCAAAGCTGACTCATAGATGGCGTCTCTGATGTGGGCCCACTTGGTCTCAGCATCCCCTGTGGGAGTGTTTTGAAGGGCTGTTACAAGTGAACTTAGAAATTTTTGTAACAGCTGTGGGTGAGAAATTCTGCTCGTGTTGATGCGCGGGTGGCCCTTCTGCTTGGAATGATGCAACTGCTTTGGTCTGAGTCTAACCTTGCTGCACACCAGGGAGTGGTCGGTGTCGCAGTCTGCACTGTGGAAGCTGCGTGTGATTTGAACACTGTTTAAGGCGGCTCGCCTTGTGACAATGAGGTCTAGCTGGTGCCAACGACGTGATCTTGGGTGCCTCCATGAAACCTGGTGACAGGGTTTAGTGTGAAAGAACGAGTTGGTGATGCAGAGGTTATGATAGGTACACAACTCAAGCAGTCTCTGCCCGTTCTCATTCATCCTTCCAACGCCATAGCGCCCAAGGCAGGAGGGCCATGAGTCATGGTCGGCCCCAACCCTGGCATTAAAGTCCCCCAGCAGGAATAGGTGTTCGGTGTTGGGGATGCTGCTAATGATGTTATGGAGTTGTTCATAGAACTGGTCTTTAGCTTCAGGTGCGGAACAGAGTGTTGGAGCATAGATGCTGAGTAGGTGTACTGGACTAGAGGTGGTGAGCAGTCGGATGGACAGTATGCGTTCCGAGCCATTTGAGGGAGGCTCTATCATGCTGAGCAAGGAGTTTCTGATGGCGAAGCCCACTCCATGCTGTCTTGGTTCTTTAGGATCCCTGCCCTGCCAGAAGAAGGTGTAGTCTTGCTCTGCTAGAGATCCACTCGTGGGGAGGCATGTCTCCTGAAGTGCTGCAATGTCCACATTGAGTCTACTGAGCTCGTTGTTAATGATGGCGGTCTTCCGAGAATCGTTGATTTGTGTAAGGTCTTCCGACAGGCCAGGACACATAGTTCTGACGTTCCAGCTTGCAAAGCGAAGGGCTGGTACCTTCTTTCCTTTTTTCATGTTGTTTGGTGCGGTGTATCAGTCCACCTTTCGGGCAATGACCCTGAGCTCCAAGCACCCATTGAAGCAGGCAGACTGTGGCGGGACAGAACCTTATTGACCGGGGGCTGCCCGGTTTGAAGCGGGCGGTAGCTGTCCAGTGAGGTGCAATGACCTCTCCCACCGACAAAGGCAACCCGTGGCGCCCAGTTTCTACGCCAATTTATCTGGACTTATAACCCGTAACTGCTGCCTTCCGTGTTGTTTTAGTCGCTGTGAGGCAACTATGGAGTGACCTCTCCATGGCGCATGACTGGGCAAATTTATGGAGGTTGAGAGTTGCCCAGTCGTCAAAACCCCCCTCTCGGCCTTTCTGATGGGGTCCAAAGGAGTGCAGAACACGACGTTTGGCACCAGTATGGCTGCAGGAACTGCCGGAAACATGCCAAAGGTGACACATGACCGCCTACGGGGTTCCGCTCTGGATTTTCTGTTAGGGTTTACTCTCTTAGCCTTAGTCTCTCCCGAGACGCCCACAAGGCAGTGGGGTTGTTGGGGCCCCTACACAGGTGTAGGATGGTGCCGGTGGGAGGAGGGGATGTAAGGGGGAGGGGTAGAGGGAGGGGGTGGGGGGGGTGCAGGGGAAGGGGGTGCGGGGTGAAGATGGTGCGAGGGGGGGGCGGGCTGGGACGGGGTTGTGAGGGGGTGAGCTGAGAGGGTGGAGCAGGGAAGGGGACGGGGGTGGGGGGGTGGAAGGGGGGTAAAGGGGGGGGGAGGGGGGTGGAATCTGGTGCAGGTAATAAGCCATTTCCTCAGTGCCCACCATCGACGTCCGGAAAGCTCATCCACGTCCTTTGGGAGGTGAAGCATCTTTTGGCAGACTTCGAGGTGATTACATTCGCTATCGGGTTTTTTTTTTGCAGTGGTTTAAATAAAGGCATGCAGCATTGCCGACAGTGCGTTGCAGATGCTCTCTGAGCCATCTCCCGCGGGCGCTTTGAAGTTGCGGCCGGAGGGGCCGTTCGTGGATTTTTTGGGTGTTCGGGGCACCTTTTCACAGGACTTCTCTCGGGTCCCGCAGCTCCTTCTTCACCTCAATGGACTTACCGCATGCCGTGGCTGCAGACACTCTGGACTGTGAAGACAGCAGGATCGGAGATTAAAGTATCGGCAGCTGTTCTCGTCAGTTTCATCCGGATCAATTTCATTGAGAAAACAAAGAGCAGGTGTGGCTGGGGGAGGGCAGTGGGCCCAGGTAACATACACTAAACTAACTGTTAACTTTTAGATAGGGCTAAGATGAACTGATTTAAAGAGCCAGGGGAATTTAAACAGTTTAAGAGGGCAGATTGGGGGAGAAAACGTTAGGGATGGGAGCAGATGGCCATGGATAGATTTGAACAGCAAGGGAGCTTCCAGCCCAGGAGCCATCTTGTCCATCCCAGGCTGAGGGCAAAGATAGACATGTGGCAGTATGATATCATAGTTATTACAGAAACATGGCTTAAGGAGGGACAGGAATGGCAGCTCAACGTTCCTGGTTACAGGGTTTTCAGATGCAATAGGGAGACGGTTAAGAAATGAGGGGAATGGCAATTTTGGTCAAGGAATCTATTGCAGCTGTGAGGAGGGATGATATGTTTGAAGGTTCATCAACTGAGGCGATATGGATTGAGCTAACGAACCAAAAAGGGGCAATCTCACTGCTGGGAATGTGATCCCGTCAGCCAAACAGTCCGAGGGAGTTAGAAGCAGATATGTAGGCAAGTCTCTGAGAAGTGCAAGAACAATAGGGCAGTAATAGTAGGGTATTTTAATAACCCCAATCTTTACAGGGATAATTTTAGTATGAAAATAATTAAGGGAACAGAAATCTTGAGGTGCATTCAGGAGAACGTTTTTGGCCAGGATGTAGCAAGTCCAACAACAGAGGGTGCAGTTTTAGACATTGTTTTTGGAAATGAAGATGGGCAGGTGGAAGGAGTGGCAGGGAAGAGCATTTTGGTGGGAGTGATCATAATTCAGTTAGTTTTAACTTAATTATGGAACAGGACAAGAGATATATCAGGAGTTAGAGTTCTCAATGGGGAAAGGCGAATATTACTAAACTGAGGAGCGAAAGTGGACTGGAAACAGCTGTTTGAAGGTAGTTCAGTCTCAGAGCAGTGGGAGGCATTCAAAGGGGAGATTACAGAAGTTCAGGATAAACATGTTCCCACAAAGAAAAAGGGTGAGGGGGCCAAATCTCGAGTCCAATGGCTGTCAAGGAGCCGACAGGGTAGGATAACGCAGAAAAGGAAAGCTTCTGTCCGACACTGAGAACTTAATACTGCAGAAAGCCGAGAGGAGTATAGAAAGTGGAGGGGTCAAATCAAAAAGGAAGTGAGGAATGGAAAGTGAGGGTATGAAAGAATATTAGCAAGCAAAATCAAGGTGAACCCAAAGATGCTTTCTCAATACATTAAGAGGAAGAGGATAACTAAGTGTAGAGTAGGACCCATAATAGATCAGAAAGGTAACCTTTGTATAAGGGTAGAAGATATTGGTATGGTTCTTATTGAGCACTTTGCGGATGTCTTCAGAAAAGAGGGGGGATTTAGATATTGTCGTTAAGGACGAAGAGTGTGAATTATTGGATATGATAAACATAGGGAGAGAGGAAGTATTAATGGGATTAGCATCCTTGAATGTTGAAACATCACCAGAGCCGGATGAAGTGTACCCCAGGCTGTTCAAAGAAGCAAGAGAGGAAATAGCAGAGGGTCTGCCTACCATCATTTCCCAATCTCACTAGATACAGTTGTGGTGCCGGAGTATTGGAGAATTGCTAACATTGTACCTCTGTTTAAAAAGGGAGCGAAGGATAGTCTGAATAATTACAGGCCAGTCAGTCTAACCTCAGCAGTGGGCAAATTATTGGAATCTATTCTGAGAGACGGGACAAACTGTCATTTAGAAAGGCACAGGTTTATCAAGGATAGTCAGCATGGATTTGTTAAGTGACTCTCTTGTTTGACCAAATTGATCGAATTTTTTGAAGCTGTTACAAGGAATATAGATGAGGGTGGTGCAGTTGATGTGGTCTACATGGATATTAGCAAGGCTTCTGACAAGTTCCCACATGACAGCCTGGTTCAAAAAATAAAATCCCATGGCGTCCAGAGAAATGCAGCAAGGCGGATACAAAATTGTCTCAGTGGCAGGAAACACAGGGTAATTATTGACAAGTATTTTTGCGACTGGAGGTCTGTCCCCATTGTCATTCCACAGGGCTCAGTAATGGGTCCCATGCTTTCTGTGGACTATATTAAAGATTTAGACGTAAATTTAGGGGGTATGATCAAGACTTTTGCAGACGACACAAAGATTGGCCATGTGGTGGATAGCGAGAAGGATAACTGTAGGCTGCAGGAAGATATTGACGGTCTGGTCAGATGGGCAGAAAAATGGGAATCGACCTGGATAAGTGTGAGGTGATGCTATTGGGAAGCTCAAACAAGCAAAGGAATACACGATTACTAGGACAATACTGAGAAATGTAGAGGAAGTAAGGGACTTTGGAGTGAATGCCCACAGATCCCTGAAGATAGCAGGACAGGTAAATAAGGCAGTTAAGAATGCATATGGAATCATTTCCCTTTTTAGCCTAGGTAGAGAATGTAAGAGCTGGAACTGTATAAATCATTGGTTAGGCCACAACTTGAATACTTTGTGCAGTTCTGGTAACCACATTACAGAAAGGAGGCAATTGCACTTGAGAGGGTACAGAGGAGATTTACGAGGATGTTGCCAGGACTGGAAAAATGCAGCTATGAGGAAAGATTGGATAGGCTGGGGTTGTTCTTCATGGAACAGAGAAGGCTTGAGGGGAGATCTGATAGAAATGAACAACAGTTTGTGGGGCCTGCATTGAGTGGAGGTGAAGGGTCTATTCACCTTAGCAAAAATGTCATTGACGAGGGGACATAGATTGAAAGTGATTGGCAGAAATATCAGAAGGGAGTTGAGGAAAAACATGTTCACCCAGAAATACAAACTTTTCTCGGTGACAGTAAGCAAAGGGTAATTGTTGACGGGTATTGAGTGGAGGACTGTTACCAGTCGTGTTCCAGAGGGCTTGGTACTGGGTCCCCTGCGTTTAGTGAGGGTCTGTAACTCACTTCATGAAAGGATGGTTGAGGCAGAAACCCTCGACTCATTCAAAAGGAGTCTGGATGTGCATCTCAAGTGTCATAATCTGCAGGGCTACGGATCAAATGATGGAAGGCGTGATAAGAATAGTTGGATAACTTTTCGGCTGGCACAGCCACGATGGGCCAAGTTACCTCTTTCTGCGCCTTAAATTTTCTACGATTCTATGATTCTATAACACGAAACACGCTATCCTCGTTAACACTCACAATTCTGTCAACAAACTATCAAGGTTATCACAAATGATTTTCCATGAAGCTATCAGTGCTGCTTGTCATTTATTAAGATATGATTTTACAAGTAAGAAATATTTTTGTGATGGGTTATGGCCTCCAGAATTTTCCAATAATCAACATTAGGCTGATAGTTACAAGGCTTATCCAACCTCCCCTTCTTTAAACAGGGTGTAACATTTACAGCCCTTCATATCTCTGGCATTTTAAAAAATTCATTCATGGGATGTGGACACCCCTGGCCAGGCCAGCATTTATTGCCCATCCCTAATTACCCATGCGAAGGTGGTGATGAGCTGCCTTCTTGAACCACTGCAGTCCATGTGGGGTCGGTACACCCACAGTGCTGTTAGGAAGGAAGTTGCAGTATTTTGACCCAGCGACAGTGAAGGAACGGCAAGATAGTGTCAAATCAGCATGGTGTGTGGCTTGGAGGGGAACTTGCAGGTGGTGATGTTTCCATACATCTGCTGCCCTTGCCCTTCTATATGGTAGAGGTTGTGTGTTTGGAAGGTGCTGTCTAAGGAGCCTTGGTGTGTTGCTGCAGTGCATCTTGTAGATGGTACACACTGCTGCCACTGTGCGTCGGTGGTGGAGGGAGTGAATGTTGTGGATGTGGTGCCAATCAAGCCGGCTGCTTCCCCTAACTATGGAGTCCCCAATGACTAATGCTCTGCTCCTCTTCCCCTTTCCCTTCTGAGCAACAGGGACAGACTCTGTGCCAGATACCTGTACCCCATTGCTTACCCCTGGTAAGTCGTCCCCCGCAACAGTATCCAAAACGGTATACCTGTTGTTGAGGGAAACGGCCACAGGGGATCCCTGCACTGCCTGCTGGTTCCCTCTCCTTCCCCTGACGGTAACCCATCTACCTACTTCTTTTACCTGAGGTGTGACTACCTCCCCATAACTCCTCTCAATAACCCCCTCCGCCTCCCGAATGATCCGAAGTTCATCCAGCTCCAGCTCCAGTTCCCTAACGCGGTTCTCGAGGAGCTGGAGTTGGGTGCACTTCCCACAGATGCAGTCAGCAGGGACACTCTTGGCGACCCTTACCTCCCACATTCTGCAGGAGGAACATACAACTGCCTTAACTTCCATTCCCTCTATTCTAAATTCCCAACAAATCTACTGAAAAACCAAAAAAAACAAAATGTCAGAACTTGTTAGGTTAGCAATCCAATGGACAGAACTTCTTAAATAAAAAGCTTACCTTATCAACACAACAGAGTCCTTTTTTTTTTTGGTTAGCGGAGGAGGGTGGGTGGAAGACACTACACGTGTAGTGTCTCGGATACAGCCACCACCCAAATATATAGTTTTTACTTACCCAGCAGTCCCCTGGTCCTCCGAAAACAAAAGGGAATTAACTTTTAAACTTCCACTGAAATTGACTTCCCAGCTGTTAGCTCGCTCTCGCACCTCCGCTACTGTCAAGCTGCAGTCACCAAAACTGTGCTAAAATATGTGACAGGTGAGTATTTCCCCCAGGACCTGCGTTTAAAGTTGTGACAACTCAGCATTTCCCCCAGGACCTGTCTTTGAAGTTGTGACAGCTCAGTATTTCGCCCAGGCACTTTATCGACCATTGTGACAGTTCAGTGTGTCCCCCAGGCCCTGTGATTACGTTTGGGACAGTTCAGTATTTCCTCCAGGGCATGTGTTTAAAGTTATGACAGCTCAGTATTTCCCCCAGGACCTGTTTTTAAAGTTGTGACATTTCAGTGTTTCCCCCAGGCCCTGTATTTAAATCTGTGACAGCTCAGTATTTCCCCAGGACCTTTCTTTAAAGTTGTGACAGATTAGCTTTTCATCCAGGCCCTGTGTTTACAGTTGTGACAGCTCAGTATTTCACCCAGGGCTGTGTTTACAGTTGTGACAGTTCAGTAATTCCCCCAGGCCCGGTGTTTACAGTTGTGACAGCTCAGTATTTCCCACAGGACCTGTGTTTAAAGTTGTGACAGTTCAGTATTTCCCCCAGGACCTGTCTTTAAAGTTGTGACAGATCAGTATTTCCCCCAGGACCTGTCTTTAAAGTTGTGACAGATCAGTATTTCCCCCAGGACCTGTCTTTAAAGTTGTGACAGATCAGTATTTCCCCCAGGACATGTCTTTAAAGTTGTGACAGATCAGTATTTCCCCCAGGACCTGTCTTTAAAGTTGTGACAGATCAGTATTTCCCCCAGGACCTTTCTTTAAAGTTGTGACAGATTAGCGTTTCATCCAGGCCCGGTGTTTAAAGTTGTGACAGTTCAGTGTTTCCGCAAGGACCTGTGTTTAAAGTTGTGACAGTTCAGTATTTCCACCAAGACCTGTGTTTAATGTTGTGACCGCTCAGAATTTCCCACAGGAACTGTGATTAAAGTTGTGACAGCTCAGTATTTCCCCCCGGACCTGTGTTTCAAGTTGTGACAGTTCGGTATAACCCCGAGAACCTGTGTTTAAAGATGTGACAGCTCAGTATTTCCCCCAGGACCTGTCTTTCAAGTTGTGACAGTTCAGTATTTCCCCGAGAACCTGTGTTTAAAGATGTGACAGCTCAGTATTTCCCCCAGGACCTGTGTTTCAAGTTGTGACAGTTCAGTATTTCCCCCAGGACCTGTGTTTAAAGATGTGACAGCTCAGTATTTCCCCCAGGACCTGTGTTTCAAGTTGTGACAGCTCAGTATTTCCCCCAAGACCTGTGTTTAAAGATGTGACAGCTCAGTATTTCCCCCAGGACCTGTGTTTCAAGTTGTGACAGCTCAGTATTTCCCCCAAGACCTGTGTTTAAAGTTGTGACAGTTCAGTATTTCCCCCAGGACCTGTCTTTAAAGTTGTGACAGCTCAGTATTTCCCCCAGGACCTGTGTTTCAAGTTGTGACAGTTCAGTATTTCCCCCAAGACCTGTGTTTAAAGTTGTGACAGCTCAGTATTTCCCCCAGGACCTGTGTTTAAAGATGTGACAGCTCAGTATTTCTTCCAGGCCCTGTGTTTACAATTGTGACAGCTCAGTATTTCCCCCAAGACCTGTGTTTAAAGTTGTGACAGCTCAGTATTTCCCCCAAGACCTGTGTTTAAAGATGTGACAGCTCAGTATTTCTTCCAGGCCCTGTGTTTACAATTGTGACAGCTCAGTATTTGCCCCATGACCTGTCTTTCAAGTTGTGACAGCTCAGTATTTCTTCCAGGAGCTTTGGTTAAAGTTGGGACAGCTCAGTATTTCGCCCAGGCACTTTGTATACCATTGTGACAGTTCAGTGTTTCCTCCAGGCCCTGTGTTTACAATTGTGACTGTTCAGTATTTTCTCCAGGGCATGTGTTTAAAGTTATGACAGCTCAGTATTTCCCCCAGGACCAGTCTTTAAAGTTGTGACAGCTCAGTATTTCCCCCAGGACCTGTCTTTAAAGTTGTGACAGCTCAGTATTTCCCCCAGAACCTGTCTTTAAATCTGTGACAGCTCAGTATTTCCCCAAAGACATGTGTTTAATGCTGTGACAGCTCAGTATTTCCCCCAGGACCTGTCTTTGAAGTTCTGACAGTTCAGTATTTCCCCCAGGCCCTGTGTTTAAAGCTGTGACAGCTCAGTAATTCCTCCAGGCCCTGTGTTTACAGTTGTGACAGATCAGTGTTTGCCCCAGGCCCTGTGTTTAAAATTGTGACAGCTCAGTAATTCCTCCAGGCCCTGTGTTTACAGTTGTGACAGATTAGTGTTTGCCCCAGGCCCTGTGTTTAAAGCTGTGACAGCTCACTAATTCCTCCAGGCTCTGTGTTTACAGTTGTGACAGATCAGTGTTTGCCCCAGGCCCCATGTTTACAGTTGTGACAGTTCAGAAATTCCCCCAGGCCCTGTCTTTACAGTTGTGACAGCTCAGCATTTCCCCCATTACCTTTCGTTAAAGTTGTGACAGATTAGCGTTTCCTCCAGGGCCTGTGTTTACCGTTGTGGCAGTTCAGTATTTGACCCAGGCCCTGTGTTTACACTTTTGACAGCTCAGTATTTCCTCCAGGATCTGTGTTTACAGTTGTGACAGTTCAGTATTTGACCCAGGCCCTGTGTTTACACTTTTGACAGCTCAGTATTTCCTCCAGGATCTGTGTTTACTGTTATGACAGTTCAGTATTTCCTCCAGGCCCTGTGTTTACAGTTTTGACAGCTCAGTATTTCCTCCAGGATCTGTGTTTACAGTTATGACAGCTCAGTATTTCATCCACGCCCTGTGTTTAATGCGGTTACAGCTCAGCATTTCCCCCAGGACCTGTGTTTAAAGTTGTGACAGCTCAGTATTTCCCCCAGGCCCTGTGTTTAATGTTCTGACAGTTCAGTATTTCCTCCAGGACCTGTCTTTAAAGTTGTGACAGCTCATTAGTTGCCCCAGTACCTGTGTTTAAAGATGTGACAGTTCATTGTTTCCCCCAAGACCGGCCTTTAATGTTGTGACAGTTCAGTATTCCTTCCAGGCCCTGTGTTTAAAGTTGTGACAGTTCAGTATTCCATCCAGGCCCTGTGTTTAAAGTTGTGACAGTTCAGTATTTCCCCCCGGACCTGTAATTAAAGTTATGACAGTTCAGTATTTCCCCCCGGACCTGTAATTAAAGTTATGACAGTTCAGTATTTCCCCCCGGACCTGTAATTAAAGTTATGACAGTTCAGTATTTCCCCCCGGACCTGTAATTAAAGTTATGACAGTTCAGTATTTCCCCCCGGACCTGTAATTAAAGTTATGACAGTTCAGTATTTCCCCCCGGACCTGTAATTAAAGTTATGACAGTTCAGTATTACCCCCCGGACCTGTAATTAAAGTTATGACAGTTCAGTATTTCCCCCCGGACCTGTAATTAAAGTTATGACAGTTCAGTATTACCGCCCGGACCTGTAATTAAAGTTATGACAGTTCAGTATTTCCCCCCGGACCTGTAATTAAAGTTATGACAGTTCAGTATTTCCCCCGGACCTGTAATTAAAGTTATGACAGTTCAGTATTTCCCCCGGACCTGTAATTAAAGTTATGACTGTTCAGTATTTCCCCCCGGACCTGTAATTAAAGTTATGACAGTTCAGTATTTCCCCCCGGACCTGAAATTAAAGTTATGACAGTTCAGTATTTCCCCCCGGACCTGTAATTAAAGTTATGACAGTTCAGTATTTCCCCCCGGACCTGTAATTAAAGTTATGACAGTTCAGTATTACCCCCCGGACCTGTAATTAAAGTTATGACAGTTCAGTATTTCCCCCCGGACCTGTAATTAAAGTTATGACAGTTCAGTATTTCCCCCGGACCTGTAATTAAAGTTATGACAGTTCAGTATTTCCCACCGGACCTGTAATTAAAGTTATGACAGTTCAGTATTTCCTCCAGGCCTTGTGTTTAAATTTGTGACATTTCAGTATTCCTTCCAGGCCCTGTGTTTAAAGTTGTGACAGTTCAGTATTTCCCCCCGGACCTGTAATTAAAGTTATGACAGTTCAGTATTTCCCCCCGGACCTGTAATTAAAGTTATGACAGTTCAGTATTTCCCCCCGGACCTGTAATTAAAGTTATGACAGTTCAGTATTACCCCCCGGACCTGTAATTAAAGTTATGACAGTTCAGTATTTCCCCCCGGACCTGTAATTAAAGTTATGACAGTTCAGTATTTCCCCCGGACCTGTAATTAAAGTTATGACAGTTCTGTATTTCCCCCCGGACCTGTAATTAAAGTTATGACAGTTCAGTATTACCCCCCGGACCTGTAATTAAAGTTATGACAGTTCAGTATTTCCCCCCGGACCTGTAATTAAAGTTATGACAGTTCAGTATTTCCCCCCGGACCTGTAATTAAAGTTATGACAGTTCAGTATTTCCCCTGGACCTGTAATTAAAGTTATGACAGTTCAGTATTTCCCCCCAGACCTGTAATTAAAGTTATGACAGTTCAGTATTTCCCCTGGACCTGTAATTAAAGTTATGACAGTTCAGTATTACCCCCCGGACCTGTAATTAAAGTTATGACAGTTCAGTATTTCCCCCCGGACCTGTAATTAAAGTTATGACAGTTCAGTATTTCCCCTGGACCTGTAATTAAAGTTATGACAGTTCAGTATTTCCCCCCAGACCTGTAATTAAAGTTATGACAGTTCAGTATTTCCCCCGGACCTGTAATTAAAGTTATGACAGTTCAGTATTTCCCCCCGGACCTGTAATTAAAGTTATGACAGTTCAGTATTTCCCCCCGGACCTGTAATTAAAGTTATGACAGTTCAGTATTTCCCCCGGACCTGTCTTTAAAGTTGTGTCAGCTCAGTATTTCCCCTGGACCTGTAATTAAAGTTATGACAGTTCAGTATTTCCCCTGGACCTGTAATTAAAGTTATGACAGTTCAGTATTTCCCCCCGGACCTGTAATTAAAGTTATGACAGTTCAGTATTTCCCCCGGACCTGTAATTAAAGTTATGACAGTTCAGTATTTCCCCCCGGACCTGTAATTAAAGTTATGACAGTTCAGTATTTCCCCCCGGACCTGTAATTAAAGTTATGACAGTTCAGTATTTCCCCCCGGACCTGTCTTTAAAGTTGTGACAGCTCAGTATTTCCCCTGGACCTGTAATTAAAGTTATGACAGTTCAGTATTTCCCCTGGACCTGTAATTAAAGTTATGACAGTTCAGTATTTCACCCCGGACCTGTAATTAAAGTTATGACAGTTCAGTATTTCACCCCGGACCTGTAATTAAAGTTATGACAGTTCAGTATTTCCCCCCGGACCTGTAATTAACGTTATGACAGTTCAGTATTTCCCCCCGGACCTGTAATTAAAGTTATGACAGTTCAGTATTTCCCCCGGACCTGTAATTAAAGTTATGACAGTTCAGTATTTCCCCCCGGACCTGTAATTAAAGTTATGGCAGTTCAGTATTTCCCCCCGGACCTGTAATTAAAGTTATGACAGTTCAGTATTTCCCCCCGGACCTGTCTTTAAAGTTGTGACAGCTCAGTATTTCCCCCGGACCTGTGTTTAAAGTTATGACAGTTCAGTATTTCCCCCCGGACCTGTAATTAAAGTTATGACAGTTCAGTATTTCCCCCCGGACCTGTAATTAAAGTTATGACAGTTCAGTATTTCCCCCCGGACCTGTAATTAAAGTTATGACAGTTCAGTATTTCCCCCCGGACCTGTAATTAAAGTTATGACAGTTCAGTATTTCCCCCCGGACCTGTAATTAAAGTTATGACAGTTCAGTATTTCCCCCTGGACCTGTAATTAAAGTTATGACAGTTCAGTATTACCCCCCGGACCTGTAATTAAAGTTATGACAGTTCAGTATTTCCCCCCGGACCTGTAATTAAAGTTATGACAGTTCAGTTTTTCCCCCCGGACCTGTAATTAAAGTTATGACAGTTCAGTATTTCCCCCCGGACCTGTAATTAAAGTTATGACAGTTCAGTATTTCCCCCCGGACCTGTAATTAAAGTTATGACAGTTCAGTATTTCCCCCGGACCTGTAATTAAAGTTATGACAGTTCAGTATTTCCCCCCGGACCTGTAATTAAAGTTATGACAGTTCAGTATTTCCCCCCGGACCTGTAATTAAAGTTATGACAGTTCAGTATTTCCCCCCGGACCTGTGATTAAAGTTATGACAGTTCAGTATTTCCCCCCGGACCTGTAATTAAAGTTATGACAGTTCAGTATTTCCCCCCGGACCTGTAATTAAAGTTATGACAGTTCAGTATTTCCCCCCGGACCTGTAATTAAAGTTATGACAGTTCAGTATTTCCCCCGGACCTGTAATTAAAGTTGTGACAGTTCAGTATTTCCCCCGGACCTGTAATTAAAGTTATGACAGTTCAGTATTTCCCCCCGGACCTGTAATTAAAGTTATGACAGTTCAGTATTTCCCCCCGGACCTGTAATTAAAGTTATGACAGTTCAGTATTTCCCCCCGGACCTGTAATTAAAGTTATGACAGTTCAGTATTTCCCCCTGGACCTGTAATTAAAGTTATGACAGTTCAGTATTACCCCCCGGACCTGTAATTAAAGTTATGACAGTTCAGTATTTCCCCCCGGACCTGTAATTAAAGTTATGACAGTTCAGTTTTTCCCCCCGGACCTGTAATTAAAGTTATGACAGTTCAGTATTTCCCCCCGGACCTGTAATTAAAGTTATGACAGTTCAGTATTTCCCCCCGGACCTGTAATTAAAGTTATGACAGTTCAGTATTTCCCCCGGACCTGTAATTAAAGTTATGACAGTTCAGTATTTCCCCCCGGACCTGTAATTAAAGTTATGACAGTTCAGTATTTCCCCCCGGACCTGTAATTAAAGTTATGACAGTTCAGTATTTCCCCCCGGACCTGTGATTAAAGTTATGACAGTTCAGTATTTCCCCCCGGACCTGTGATTAAAGTTATGACAGTTCAGTATTTCCCCCCGGACCTGTAATTAAAGTTATGACAGTTCAGTATTTCCCCCCGGACCTGTAATTAAAGTTATGACAGTTCAGTATTTCCCCCCGGACCTGTAATTAAAGTTATGACAGTTCAGTATTTCCCCCGGACCTGTAATTAAAGTTGTGACAGTTCAGTATTTCCCCCGGACCTGTAATTAAAGTTATGACAGTTCAGTATTTCCCCCCGGACCTGTAATTAAAGTTATGACAGTTCAGTATTTCCCCCGGACCTCTAATTAAAGTTATGACAGTTCAGTATTTCCCCCCGGACCTGAAATTAAAGTTATGACAGTTCAGTATTTCCCCCCGGACCTGTAATTAAAGTTATGACAGTTCAGTATTTCCCCCCGGACCTGTAATTAAAGTTACGACAGTTCAGTATTTCCCCCCGGACCTGTAATTAAAGTTATGACAGTTCAGTATTTCCCCCCGGACCTGTAATTAAAGTTATGACAGTTCAGTATTTCCCCCCGGACCTGTAATTAAAGTTATGACAGTTCAGTATTTCCCCCCGGACCTGTAATTAAAGTTATGACAGTTCAGTATTTCCCCCCGGACCTGTAATTAAAGTTATGACAGTTCAGTATTTCCCCCCGGACCTGTAATTAAAGTTATGACAGTTCAGTATTTCCCCCCGGACCTGTAATTAAAGTTATGACAGTTCAGTATTTCACCCCGGACCTGTAATTAAAGTTATGACAGTTCAGTATTTCCCCGGACCTGTAATTAAAGTTATGACAGTTCAGTATTTCCCCCCGGACCTGTGGTTAAAGTTATGACAGTTCAGTATTTCCCCCCGGACCTGTAATTAAAGTTATGACAGTTCAGTATTTCCCCCCGGACCTGTAATTAAAGTTATGACAGTTCAGTATTTCCCCCCGGACCTGTAATTAAAGTTATGAGAGTTCAGTATTTCCCCCGGGACCTGTGTTTCAAGTTGTGACAGTTCAGTATTTCCCCCAGGACCTGTGTTTCAAGTTGTGACAGTTCAGTATTTCCCCGAGAACCTGTGTTTAAAGATGTGACAGCTCAGTATTTCCCCCAGGACCTGTGTTTCAAGTTGTGACAGTTCAGTATTTCCCCCAGGACCTGTAATTAAAGTTATGACAGTTCAGTATTTCCCCCGGACCTGTAATTAAAGTTATGACAGTTCAGTATTTCCCCCCGGACCTGTAATTAAAGTTATGACAGTTCAGTATTTCCCCCCGGACCTGTAATTAAAGTTATGACAGTTCAGTATTTCCCCCGGACCTGTCTTTAAAGTTGTGACAGCTCAGTATTTCCCCTGGACCTGTAATTAAAGTTATGACAGTTCAGTATTTCCCCTGGACCTGTAATTAAAGTTATGACAGTTCAGTATTTCCCCCCGGACCTGTAATTAAAGTTATGACAGTTCAGTATTTCCCCCCGGACCTGTAATTAAAGTTATGACAGTTCAGTATTTCCCCCGGGACCTGTGTTTCAAGTTGTGACAGTTCAGTATAACCCCGAGAACCTGTGTTTAAAGATGTGACAGCTCAGTATTTCCCCCAGGACCTGTGTTTCAAGTTGTGACAGTTCAGTATTTCCCCCTGGACCTGTGTTTCAAGTTGTGACAGTTCAGTATTTCCCCGAGAACCTGTGTTTAAAGATGTGACAGCTCAGTATTTCCCCCAGGACCTGTGTTTCAAGTTGTGACAGTTCAGTATTTCCCCCAGGACCTGTGTTTCAAGTTGTGACAGTTCAGTATTTCCCCGAGAACCTGTGTTTAAAGATGTGACAGCTCAGTATTTCCCCCAGGACCTGTGTTTCAAGTTGTGACAGTTCAGTATTTCCCCCAGGACCTGTGTTTAAAGATGTGACAGCTCAGTATTTCCCCCAGGACCTGTGTTTCAAGTTGTGACAGCTCAGTATTTCCCCCAAGACCTGTGTTTCAAGTTGTGACAGTTCAGTATTTCCCCCAAGACCTGTGTTTAAAGTTGTGACAGCTCAGTATTTCCCCCAGGACCTGTGTTTAAAGATGTGACAGCTCAGTATTTCTTCCAGGCCCTGTGTTTACAATTGTGACAGCTCAGTATTTCCCCCAAGACCTGTGTTTAAAGTTGTGACAGCTCAGTATTTCCCCCAAGACCTGTGTTTTAAGATGTGACAGCTCAGTATTTCTTCCAGGCCCTGTGTTTACAGTTGTGACAGCTCGGTATTTCCCCCAAGACCTGTGTTTAAAGATCTGACAGCTCAGTATTTCTTCCAGGCACTGTGTTTACAATTGTGACAGCTCAGTATTTGCCCCATGACCTGTCTTTCAAGTTGTGACAGCTCAGTATTTCTTCCAGGAGCTTTGGTTAAAGTTGGGACAGCTCAGTATTTCGCCCAGGCACTTTGTATACCATTGTGACAGTTCAGTGTTTCCTCCAGGCCCTGTGTTTACAATTGTGACTGTTCAGTATTTTCTCCAGGGCATGTGTTTAAAGTTATGACAGCTCAGTATTTCCCCCAGGACCAGTCTTTAAAGTTGTGACAGCTCAGTATTTCCCCCAGGACCTGTCTTTAAAGTTGTGACAGCTCAGTATTTCCCCCAGAACCTGTCTTTAAAGTTGTGACAGCTCAGTATTTCCCCGAGAACCTGTGTTTAAAGATGTGACAGTTCAGTATTTCCCCCAGGCCCTGTGTTTAAGGATGTGACAGCTCAGCATTTCCCCCAGGACCTGTCTTTAAAGTTGTAACAGCTCAGTATTTGCCTCAGCACCTGTGTTTAATGCTGTGACAGCTCAGTATTTCCCCCAGGACCTGTCTTTGAAGTTCTGACAGTTCAGTGTTTGCCCCAGGCCCTGTGTTTAAAGCTGTGACAGCTCAGTAATTCCTCCAGGCCCTGTGTTTACAGTTGTGACAGATCAGTGTTTGCCCCAGGCCCTGTGTTTAAAGCTGTGACAGCTCAGTAATTCCTCCAGGCCCTGTGTTTACAGTTGTGACAGATTAGTGTTTGCCCCAGGCCCTGTGTTTAAAGCTGTGACAGCTCACTAATTCCTCCAGGCTCTGTGTTTACAGTTGTGACAGATCAGTGTTTGCCCCAGGCCCCGTGTTTACAGTTGTGACAGTTCAGAAATTCCCCCAGGCCCTGTCTTTACAGTTGTGACAGCTCAGTATTTCCCCCATTACCTTTCTTTAAAGTTGTGACAGATTAGCGTTTCCTCCAGGGCCTGTGTTTACCGTTGTGGCAGTTCAGTATTTGACCCAGGCCCTGTGTTTACACTTTTGACAGCTCAGTATTTCCTGCAGGATCTGTGTTTGCAGTTGTGACAGTTCAGTATTTGACCCAGGCCCTGTGTTTACACTTTTGACAGCTCAGTATTTCCTCCAGGATCTGTGTTTACTGTTATGACAGTTCAGTATTTCCTCCAGGCCCTGTGTTTACAGTTTTGACAGCTCAGTATTTCCTCCAGGATCTGTGTTTACAGTTATGACAGCTCAGTATTTTATCCACGCCCTGTGTTTAATGCGGTTACAGCTCAGCATTTCCCCCAGGACCTGTGTTTAAAGTTGTGACAGCTCAGTATTTCCCCCAGGCCCTGTGTTTAATGTTCTGACAGTTCAGTATTTCCTCCAGGACCTGTGTTTAAAGTTATGACAGTTCAGTATTTCCCCCCGGACCTGTAATTAAAGTTATGACAGTTCAGTATTTCCCCCCGGACCTGTAATTAAAGTTATGACAGTTCAGTATTACCCCCCGGACCTGTAATTAAAGTTATGACAGTTCAGTATTTCCCCCGGACCTGTAATTAAAGTTATGACAGTTCAGTATTTCCCCCGGGACCTGTAATTAAAGTTATGACAGTTCAGTATTAGCCCCCGGACCTGTAATTAAAGTTATGACAGCTCAGTATTTCACCCCGGACCTGTAATTAAAGTTATGACAGTTCAGTATTTCCACCCGGACCTGTAATTAAAGTTGTGACAGCTCAGTATTTCCCCCCGGACCTGTAATTAAAGTTATGACAGTTCAGTATTTCCCCCCGGACCTGTAATTAAAGTTATGACAGTTCAGTATTACCCCCCGGACCTGTAATTAAAGTTATGACAGTTCAGTATTTCCCCCGGACCTGTAATTAAAGTTATGACAGTTCAGTAGTTCCCCCCGGAACTGTCTTTAAAGTTATGACAGTTCAGTATTTCCCCCCGGACCTGTAATTAAAGTTGTGACAGTTCAGTATTTCCCCCGGACCTGTAATTAAAGTTATGACAGTTCAGTATTTCCCACCGGACCTGTAATTAAAGTTATGACAGTTCAGTATTTCCTCCAGGCCTTGTGTTTAAATTTGTGACAGTTCAGTATTCCTTCCAGGCCCTGTGTTTAAAGTTGTGACAGTTCAGTATTTCCCCCCGGACCTGTAATTAAAGTTATGACAGTTCAGTATTTCCCCCCGGACCTGTAATTAAAGTTATGACAGTTCAGTATTTCCCCCGGACCTGTAATTAAAGTTATGACAGTTCAGTATTACCCCCCGGACCTGTAATTAAAGTTATGACAGTTCAGTATTTCCCCCCGGACCTGTAATTAAAGTTATGACAGTTCAGTATTACCCCCCGGACCTGTAATTAAAGTTATGACAGTTCAGTATTTCCCCCCGGACCTGTAATTAAAGTTATGACAGTTCAGTATTTCCCCCGGACCTGTAATTAAAGTTATGACAGTTCAGTATTTCCCCCCGGACCTGTAATTAAAGTTATGACAGTTCTGTATTTCCCCCCGGACCTGTAATTAAAGTTATGACAGTTCAGTATTTCCCCCGGACCTGTAATTAAAGTTATGACAGTTCAGTATTTCCCCCCGGACCTGTAATTAAAGTTATGACAGTTCAGTATTTCCCCCGGACCTGTAATTAAAGTTGTGACAGTTCAGTATTTCACCCCGGACCTGTAATTAAAGTTATGACAGTTCAGTATTTCCCCCCGGACCTGTAATTAAAGTTATGACAGTTCAGTATTTCCCCCGGACCTGTAATTAAAGTTATGACAGTTCAGTATTTCCCCCCGGACCTGTAATTAAAGTTATGACAGTTCAGTATTTCCCCCCGGACCTGTCTTTAAAGTTGTGATAGCTCAGTATTTCCCCCGGACCTGTAATTAAAGTTATGACAGTTCAGTATTTCCCCCGGACCTGTAATTAAAGTTATGACAGTTCAGTATTTCACCCCGGACCCGTAATTAAAGTTATGACAGTTCAGTATTTCACCCCGGACCTGTAATTAAAGTTATGACAGTTCAGTATTTCCCCCCGGACCTGTAATTAAAGTTATGACAGTTCAGTATTTCCCCCCGGACCTGTAATTAAAGTTATGACAGTTCAGTATTTCCCCCCGGACCTGTAATTAAAGTTATGACAGTTCAGTATTTCCCCCCGGACCTGTCTTTAAAGTTGTGACAGCTCAGTATTTCCCCCGGACCTGTGTTTAAAGTTATGACAGTTCAGTATTTCCCCCCGGACCTGTAATTAAAGTTATGACAGTTCAGTATTTCCCCCCGGACCTGTAATTAAAGTTATGACAGTTCAGTATTTCCCCCCGGACCTGTAATTAAAGTTATGACAGTTCAGTATTTCCCCCCGGACCTGTAATTAAAGTTATGACAGTTCAGTATTTCCCCCCGGACCTGTAATTAAAGTTATGACAGTTCAGTATTTCCCCCGGACCTGTAATTAAAGTTATGACAGTTCAGTATTTCACCCCGGACCTGTAATTAAAGTTATGACAGTTCAGTATTTCCCCCGGACCTGTAATTAAAGTTATGACAGTTCAGTATTTCACCCCCGGACCTGTAATTAAAGTTATGACAGTTCAGTATTTAATCCCCGGACCTGTCTTTAAAGTTATGACAGTTCAGTATTTCCCCCGGACCTGTAATTAAAGTTATGACAGTTCAGTATTTCTCCCGGACCTGTAATTAAAGTTATGACAGTTCAGTATTTCACCCCGGACCTGTAATTAAAGTTATGACAGTTCAGTATTTCCCCCGGACCTGTAATTAAAGTTATGACAGTTCAGTATTTCACCCCGGACCTGTAATTAAAGTTATGACAGTTCAGTATTTCCCCCCGGACCTGTAATTAAAGTTATGACAGTTCAGTATTTCCCCCCGGACCTGTCTTTAAAGTTATGACAGTTCAGTATTTCACCCCGGACCTGTAATTAAAGTTATGACAGTTCAGTATTTCCCCCCGGACCTGTAATTAAAGTTATGACAGTTCAGTATTTCCCCCCGGACCTGTAATTAAAGTTATGACAGTTCAGTATTTCCCCCCGGACCTGTAATTAAAGTTATGACAGTTCAGTATTTCCCCCGGACCTGTAATTAAAGTTATGACAGTTCAGTATTTCCCACCGGACCTGTAATTAAAGTTATGACAGTTCAGTATTTACTCCAGGCCTTGTGTTTAAATTTGTGACAGTTCAGTATTCCTTCGAGGCCCTGTGTTTAAAGTTGTGACAGTTCAGTATTTCCCCCCGGACCCGTAATTAAAGTTATGACAGTTCAGTATTTCACCCTGGACCTGTAATTAAAGTTATGACAGTTCAGTATTTCCCCCCGGACCTGTAATTAAAGTTATGACAATTCAGTATTTCCCCCCGGACCTGTAATTAAAGTTATGACAGTTCAGTATTTCCCCCCGGACCTGTAATTAAAGTTATGACAGTTCAGTATTTCCCCCCGGACCTGTCTTTAAAGTTGTGACAGCTCAGTATTTCCCCCGGACCTGTGTTTAAAGTTATGACAGTTCAGTATTTCCCCCCGGACCTGTAATTAAAGTTATGACAGTTCAGTATTTCCCCCCGGACCTGTAATTAAAGTTATGACAGTTCAGTATTTCCCCCCGGACCTGTAATTAAAGTTATGACAGTTCAGTATTTCCCCCCGGACCTGTAATTAAAGTTATGACAGTTCAGTATTTCCCCCCGGACCTGTAATTAAAGTTATGACAGTTCAGTATTTCCCCCGGACCTGTAATTAAAGTTATGACAGTTCAGTATTTCACCCCGGACCTGTAATTAAAGTTATGACAGTTCAGTATTTCCCCCGGACCTGTAATTAAAGTTATGACAGTTCAGTATTTCACCCCGGACCTGTAATTAAAGTTATGACAGTTCAGTATTTAATCCCCGGACCTGTCTTTAAAGTTATGACAGTTCAGTATTTCCCCCGGACCTGTAATTAAAGTTATGACAGTTCAGTATTTCTCCCGGACCTGTAATTAAAGTTATGACAGTTCAGTATTTCACCCCGGACCTGTAATTAATGTTATGACAGTTCAGTATTTCCCCCGGACCTGTAATTAAAGTTATGACAGTTCAGTATTTCACCCCGGACCTGTAATTAAAGTTATGACAGTTCAGTATTTCCCCCCGGACCTGTAATTAAAGTTATGACAGTTCAGTATTTCCCCCCGGACCTGTCTTTAAAGTTATGACAGTTCAGTATTTCACCCCGGACCTGTAATTAAAGTTATGACAGTTCAGTATTTCCCCCCGGACCTGTAATTAAAGTTATGACAGTTCAGTATTTCCCCCCGGACCTGTAATTAAAGTTATGACAGTTCAGTATTTCCCCCCGGACCTGTAATTAAAGTTATGACAGTTCAGTATTTCCCCCGGACCTGTAATTAAAGTTATGACAGTTCAGTATTTCCCACCGGACCTGTAATTAAAGTTATGACAGTTCAGTATTTACTCCAGGCCTTGTGTTTAAATTTGTGACAGTTCAGTATTCCTTCGAGGCCCTGTGTTTAATGTTGTGACAGTTCAGTATTTCCCCCCGGACCTGTAATTAAAGTTATGACAGTTCAGTATTTCCCCTCGGACCTGTAATTAAAGTTATGACAGTTCAGTATTACCCCCCGGACCTGTAATTAAAGTTATGACAGTTCAATATTTCCCCCCGGACCTGTAATTAAAGTTATGACAGTTCAGTATTTCCCCCGGACCTGTAATTAAAGTTATGACAGTTCAGTATTTCCCCCGGACCTGTAATTAAAGTTATGACAGTTCAGTATTACCCCCCGGACCTGTAATTAAAGTTATGACAGTTCCGTATTTCCCCCCGGACCTGTAATTAAAGTTATGACAGTTCAGTATTTCCCCCGGACCTGTAATTAAAGTTATGACAGTTCAGTATTTCCCACCGGACCTATAATTAAAGTTATGACAGTTCAGTATTTCCCCCCGGACCTGTAATTAAAGTTATGACAGTTCAGTATTTCCCCCCGGACCTGTAATTAAAGTTATGACAGTTCAGTATTTCCGCCGGACCTGTAATTAAAGTTATGACAGTTCAGTATTTCCCACCGGACCTATAATTAAAGTTATGACAGTTCAGTATTTCCCCCCGGACCTGTAATTAAAGTTATGACAGTTCAGTATTTCCCCCCGGACCTGTAATTAAAGTTATGACAGTTCAGTATTTCCCCCCGGACCTGTAATTAAAGTTATGACAGTTCAGTATTTCCCCCCGGACCTGTAATTAAAGTTATGACAGTTCAGTATTTCCCCCCGGACCTGTAATTAAAGTTTTGACAGTTCAGTATTTCCCCCGGACCTGTAATTAAAGTTGTGACAGTTCAGTATTTCACCCCGGACCTGTAATTAAAGTTATGACAGTTCAGTATTTCCCCCCGGACCTGTAATTAAAGTTATGACAGTTCAGTATTTCCCCCCGGACCTGTAATTAAAGTTATGACAGTTCAGTATTTCCCCCCGGACCTGTAATTAAAGTTATGACAGTTCAGTATTTCCCCCCGGACCTGTAATTAAAGTTATGACAGTTCAGTATTTCCCCCCGGACCTGTCTTTAACATTGTGACAGCTCAGTATTTCCCCCGGACCTGTAATTAAAGTTATGACAGTTCAGTATTTCCCCCGGACCTGTAATTAAAGTTATGACAGTTCAGTATTTCACCCCGGACCTGTAATTAAAGTTATGACAGTTCAGTATTTCACCCCGGACCTGTAATCAAAGTTATGACAGCTCAGTATTTCCCCCCGGACCTGTAATTAAAGTTATGACAGTTCAGTATTTCCCCCCGGACCTGTAATTAAAGTTATGACAGTTCAGTATTTCACCCGGACCTGTAATTAAAGTTATGACAGTTCAGTATTTCCCCCCGGACCTGTAATTAAAGTTATGACAGTTCAGTATTTCCACCCGGACCTGTAATTAAAGTTATGACAGTTCAGTATTTCCCCCCGGACCTGTCTTTAAAGTTGTGACAGCTCAGTATTTCCCCCGGACCTGTGTTTAAAGTTATGACAGTTCAGTATTTCCCCCCGGACCTGTAATTAAAGTTATGACAGTTCAGTATTTCCCCCCGGACCTGTAATTAAAGTTATGACAGTTCAGTATTTCCCCCCGGACCTGTAATTAAAGTTATGACAGTTCAGTATTTCCCCCCGGACCTGTAATTAAAGTTATGACAGTTCAGTATTTCACCCCGGACCTGTAATTAAAGTTATGACAGTTCAGTATTTCCCCGCCGGACCTGTAATTAAAGTTATGACAGTTCAGTATTTCCCCCCGGACCTGTAATTAAAGTTATGACAGTTCAGTATTTCCCCCGGACCTGTAATTAAAGTTATGACAGTTCAGTATTTCCCCCCGGACCTGTGGTTAAAGTTATGACAGTTCAGTATTTCCCCCAGGACCTGTAATTAAAGTTATGACAGTTCAGTATTTCCCCCCGGACCTGTAATTAAAGTTATGACAGTTCAGTATTTCCCCCGGACCTGTAATTAAAGTTATGACAGTTCAGTATTTCCCCCAGGACCTGTAATTAAAGTTATGACAGTTCAGTATTTCCCCCAGGACCTGTAATTAAAGTTATGACAGTTCAGTGTTACCCCCCGGACCTGTAATTAAAGTTATGACAGTTCAGTATTTCCCCTCGGACCTATAATTAAAGTTATGACAGTTCAGTATGTCCCCCGGACCTGTAATTAAAGTTATGACAGTTCAGTATTTCCCCCCGGACCTGTAATTAAAGTTATGACAGCTCAGTATTTCCCCCCGGACCTGTAATTAAAGTTATGACAGTTCAGTATTTCACCCCGGACCTGTAATTAAAGTTATGACAGTTCAGTATTTCCCCCGGACCTGTAATTAAAGTTATGACAGTTCAGTATTTCACCCCGGACCTGTAATTAAAGTTATGACAGTTCAGTATTTCCCCCCGGACCTGTCTTTAAAGTTATGACAGTTCAGTATTTCCCCCGGACCTGTAATTAAAGTTATGACAGTTCAGTATTTCCCCCCGGACCTGTAATTAAAGTTATGACAGTTCAGTATTTCCCCCGGACCTGTAATTAAAGTTATGACAGTTCAGTATTACCCCCCGTCCTGTAATTAAAGTTATGACAGTTCAGTATTTCCCCCCGGACCTGTAATTAAAGTTATGACAGTTCAGTATTTCCCCCGGCCCTGTAATTAAAGTTATGACAGTTCAGTATTTCCCCCCGGACCTGTAATTAAAGTTATGACAGTTCAGTATTACCCCCCGGACCTGTAATTAAAGTTATGACAGTTCAGTATTTCCCCCCAGACCTGTAATTAAAGTTATGACAGTTCAGTATTTCCCCCAGACCTGTAATTAAAGTTATGACAGTTCAGTATTTCCCCCCGGACCTGTAATTAAAGTTATGACAGTTCAGTATTTCCCCCCGGACCTGTAATTAAAGTTATGACAGTTCAGTATTTCCCCCCGGACCTGTAATTAAATTTATGACAGTTCAGTATTTCCCCCCGGACCTGTAATTAAAGTTATGACAGTTCAGTATTTCCCCCGGACCTGTAATTAAAGTTATGACAGTTCAGTATTTCCCCCCGGACCTGTAATTAAAGTTATGACAGTTCAGTATTTCCCCCCGGACCTGTAATTAAAGTTATGACAGTTCAGTATTTCCCCCCGGACCTGTAATTAAAGTTATGACAGTTCAGTATTTCCCCCCGGACCTGTACTTAAAGTTATGACAGTTCAGTATTTCCCCCGGACCTGTAATTAAAGTTATGACAGTTCAGTATTTCACCCCGGACCTGTAATTAAAGTTATGACAGTTCAGTATTTCCCCCGGACCTGTAATTAAAGTTATGACAGTTCAGTATTTCACCCCGGACCTGTAATTAAAGTTATGACAGTTCAGTATTTCATCCCCGGAGATGTCTTTAAAGTTATGACAGTTCAGTATTTCCCCCGGACCTGTAATTAAAGTTATGACAGTTCAGTATTTCTCCCGGACCTGTAATTAAAGTTATGACAGTTCAGTATTTCACCCCGGACCTGTAATTAAAGTTATGACAGTTCAGTATTTCCCCCGGACCTGTAATTAAAGTTATGACAGTTCAGTATTTCACCCCGGACCTGTAATTAAAGTTATGACAGTTCAGTATTTCCCCCCGGACCTGTAATTAAAGTTATGACAGTTCAGTATTTCCCCCCGGACCTGTCTTTAAAGTTATGACAGTTCAGTATTTCACCCCGGACCTGTAATTAAAGTTATGACAGTTCAGTATTTCCCCCCGGACCTGTAATTAAAGTTATGACAGTTCAGTATTTCCCCCCGGACCTGTAATTAAAGTTATGACAGTTCAGTATTTCCCCCCGGACCTGTAATTAAAGTTATGACAGTTCAGTATTTCCCCCGGACCTGTAATTAAAGTTATGACAGTTCAGTATTTCCCACCGGACCTGTAATTAAAGTTATGACAGTTCAGTATTTACTCCAGGCCTTGTGTTTAAATTTGTGACAGTTCAGTATTCCTTCGAGGCCCTGTGTTTAAAGTTGTGACAGTTCAGTATTTCCCCCCAGACCTGTAATTAAAGTTATGACAGTTCAGTATTTCCCCCCGGACCTGTAATTAAAGTTATGACAGTTCAGTATTACCCCCCGGACCTGTAATTAAAGTTATGACAGTTCAATATTTCCCCCCGGACCTGTAATTAAAGTTATGACAGTTCAGTATTTCCCCCGGACCTGTAATTAAAGTTATGACAGTTCAGTATTTCCCCCGGACCTGTAATTAAAGTTATGACAGTTCAGTATTACCCCCCGGACCTGTAATTAAAGTTATGACAGTTCAGTATTTCCCCCCGGACCTGTAATTAAAATTATGACAGTTCAGTATTTCCCCCCGGACCTGTAATTAAAGTTATGACAGTTCAGTATTTCCCCCCGGACCTGTAATTAAAGTTATTACAGTTCAGTATTTCCCCCCGGACCTGTCTTTAAAGTTGTGACAGCTCAGTATTTCCACCGGACCTGTGTTTAAAGTTATGACAGTTCAGTATTTCCCCCCGGACCTGTAATTAAAGTTATGACAGTTCAGTATTTCCCCCCGGATCTGTAATTAAAGTTATGACAGTTCAGTATTTCCCCCCGGACCTGTAATTAAAATTATGACAGTTCAGTATTTCCCCCCGGACCTGTAATTAAAGTTATGACAGTTCAGTATTTCCCCCCGGACCTGTAATTAAAGTTATGACAGTTCAGTATTTCCCCCCGGACCTGTAATTAAAGTTATGACAGTTCAGTATTTCCCCCCGGACCTGTAATTAAAGTTATGACAGTTCAGTATTTCACCCCGGACCTGTAATTAAAGTTATGACAGTTCAGTATTTCCCCCCGGACCTGTAATTAAAGTTATGACAGTTCAGTATTTCCCCCCGGACCTGTAATTAAAGTTATGACAGTTCAGTATTTCCCCCCGGACCTGTAATTAAAGTTATGACAGTTCAGTATTTCCCCCCGGACCTGTCTTTAACATTGTGACAGCTCAGTATTTCCCCCGGACCTGTAATTAAAGTTATGACAGTTCAGTATTTCCCCCGGACCTGTAATTAAAGTTATGACAGTTCAGTATTTCACCCCGGACCTGTAATTAAAGTTATGACAGTTCAGTATTTCACCCCGGACCTGTAATTAAAGTTATGACAGCTCAGTATTTCCCCCCGGACCTGTAATTAAAGTTATGACAGTTCAGTATTTCCTCCCGGACCTGTAATTAAAGTTATGACAGTTCAGTATTTCACCCGGACCTGTAATTAAAGTTATGACAGTTCAGTATTTCCCCCCGGACCTGTAATTAAAGTTATGACAGTTCAGTATTTCCACCCGGACCTGTAATTAAAGTTATGACAGTTCAGTATTTCCACCCGGACCTGTCTTTAAAGTTGTGACAGCTCAGTATTTCCCCCGGACCTGTGTTTAAAGTTATGACAGTTCAGTATTTCCCCCCGGACCTGTAATTAAAGTTATGACAGTTCAGTATTTCCCCCCGGACCTGTAATTAAAGTTATGACAGTTCAGTATTTCCCCCCGGACCTGTAATTAAAGTTATGACAGTTCAGTATTTCCCCCCGGACCTGTAATTAAAGTTATGACAGTTCAGTATTTCACCCCGGACCTGTAATTAAAGTTATGACAGTTCAGTATTTCCCCCCCGGATCTGTAATTAAAGTTATGACAGTTCAGTATTTCACCCCGGACCTGTAATTAAAGTTATGACAGTTCAGTATTTCCCCCGGACCTGTAATTAAAGTTATGACAGTTCAGTATTTCCCCCCGGACCTGTGGTTAAAGTTATGACAGTTCAGTATTTCCCCCAGGACCTGTAATTAAAGTTATGACAGTTCAGTATTTCCCCCCGGACCTGTAATTAAAGTTATGACAGTTCAGTATTTCCCCCGGACCTGTAATTAAAGTTATGACAGTTCAGTATTTCCCCCAGGACCTGTAATTAAAGTTATGACAGTTCAGTATTTCCCCCAGGACCTGTAATTAAAGTTATGACAGTTCAGTGTTACCCCCCGGACCTGTAATTAAAGTTATGACAGTTCAGTATTTCCCCTCGGACCTATAATTAAAGTTATGACAGTTCAGTATGTCCCCCGGACCTGTAATTAAAGTTATGACAGTTCAGTATTTCCCCCCGGACCTGTAATTAAAGTTATGACAGCTCAGTATTTCCCCCCGGACCTGTAATTAAAGTTATGACAGTTCAGTATTTCACCCCGGACCTGTAATTAAAGTTATGACAGTTCAGTATTTCCCCCGGACCTGTAATTAAAGTTATGACAGTTCAGTATTTCACCCCGGACCTGTAATTAAAGTTATGACAGTTCAGTACTTCCCCCCGGACCTGTCTTTAAAGTTATGACAGTTCAGTATTTCCCCCGGACCTGTAATTAAAGTTATGACAGTTCAGTATTTCCCCCGGACCTGTAATTAAAGTTATGACAGTTCAGTATTTCACCCCGGACCTGTAATTAAAGTTATGACAGTTCAGTATTTCCCCCGGACCTGTAATTAAAGTTATGACAGTTCAGTATTTCACCCCGGACCTGTAATTAACGTTATGACAGTTCAGTATTTCCCCCCGGACCTGTCTTTAAAGTTATGACAGTTCAGTATTTCACCCCGGACCTGTAATTAAAGTCATGACAGTTCAGTATTTCCCCCCGGACCTGTCTTTAAAGTTATGACAGTTCAGTATTTCACCCCGGACCTGTAATTAAAGTTATGACAGTTCAGTATTCCTTCCAGGCCCTGTGTTTAAAGTTGTGACAGTTCAGTATTTCCCCCCGGACCTGTAATTAAAGTTATGACAGTTCAGTATTTCCCCCCGGACCTGTAATTAAAGTTATGACAGTTCAGTATTTCCCCCCGGACCTGTAATTAAAGTTATGACAGTTCAGTATTTCCCCCGGCCCTGTAATTAAAGTTATGACAGTTCAGTATTTCCCCCCGGACCTGTAATTAAAGTTATGACAGTTCAGTATTACCCCCCGGACCTGTAATTAAAGTTATAACAGTTCAGTATTTCCCCCCAGACCTGTAATTAAAGTTATGACAGTTCAGTATTTCCCCCAGACCTGTAATTAAAGTTATGACAGTTCAGTATTTCCCCCCGGACCTGTAATTAAAGTTATGACAGTTCAGTATTTCCCCCCGGACCTGTAATTAAAGTTATGACAGTTCAGTATTTCCCCCCGGACCTGTAATTAAATTTATGACAGTTCAGTATTTCCCCCCGGACCTGTAATTAAAGTTATGACAGTTCAGTATTTCCCCCGGACCTGTAATTAAAGTTATGACAGTTCAGTATTTCCCCCCGGACCTGTAATTAAAGTTATGACAGTTCAGTATTTCCCCCCGGACCTGTAATTAAAGTTATGACAGTTCAGTATTTCCTCCAGGCCTGTAATTAAAGTTATGACAGTTCAGTATTACCCCCCGGACCTGTAATTAAAGTTATGACAGTTCAGTATTTCCCCCAGACCTGTAATTAAAGTTGTGACAGTTCAGTATTTCCCCCCGGACCTGTAATTAAAGTTATGACAGTTCAATATTTCCCCCCGGACCTGTAATTAAAGTTATGACAGTTCAGTATTTCCCCCGGACCTGTAATTAAAGTTATGACAGTTCAGTATTTCCCCCCGGACCTGTAATTAAAGTTATGACAGTTCAGTATTTCCCCCGGACCTGTAATTAAAGTTATGACAGTTCAGTATTTCCCCCGGACCTGTAATTAAAGTTATGACATTTCAGTATTTCCCCCCGGACCTGTAATTAAAGTTATGACAGTTCAGTATTTCCCCCGGACCTGTAATTAAAGTTATGACAGTTCAGTATTTCCCCCCGGACCTGTAATTAAAGTTATGACAGTTCAGTATTTCCCCCCGGACCTGTAATTAAAGTTATGACAGTTCAGTATTTCCCCCCGGACCTGTCTTTAATGTTGTGACAGCTCAGTATTTCCCCCGGACCTGTAATTAAAGTTATGACAGTTCAGTATTTCCCCCGGACCTGTAATTAAAGTTATGACAGTTCAGTATTTCACCCGGACCTGTAATTAAAGTTATGACAGTTCAGTATTTCACCCCGGACCTGTAATTCAAGTTATGACAACTCAGTATTTCACCCCGGACCTGTAATTAAAGTTATGACAGTTCAGTATTTCCCCCCGGACCTGTAATTAAAGTTATGACAGTTCAGTATTTCCCCCCGGACCTGTAATTAAAGTTATGACAGTTCAGTATTTCCCCCCGGACCTGTAATTAAAGTTATGACAGTTCAGTATTTCCCCCCGGACCTGTAATTAAAGTTATGACAGTTCAGTATTTCCCCCCGGACCTGTAATTAAAGTTATGACAGTTCAGTATTTCCCCCCGGACCTGTAATTAAAGTTATTACAGTTCAGTATTTCCCCCCGGACCTGTCTTTAAAGTTGTGACAGCTCAGTATTTCCACCGGACCTGTGTTTAAAGTTATGACAGTTCAGTATTTCCCCCCGGACCTGTAATTAAAGTTATGACAGTTCAGTATTTCCCCCCGGATCTGTAATTAAAGTTATGACAGTTCAGTATTTCCCCCCGGACCTGTAATTAAAATTATGACAGTTCAGTATTTCCCCCCGGACCTGTAATTAAAGTTATGACAGTTCAGTATTTCCCCCCGGACCTGTAATTAAAGTTATGACAGTTCAGTATTACCCCCCGTCCTGTAATTAAAGTTATGACAGTTCAGTATTTCCCCCCGGACCTGTAATTAAAGTTATGACAGTTCAGTATTTCCCCCGGCCCTGTAATTAAAGTTATGACAGTTCAGTATTTCCCCCCGGACCTGTAATTAAAGTTATGACAGTTCAGTATTACCCCCCGGACCTGTAATTAATGTTATGACAGTTCAGTATTTCCCCCCAGACCTGTAATTAAAGTTATGACAGTTCAGTATTTCCCCCAGACCTGTAATTAAAGTTATGACAGTTCAGTATTTCCCCCCGGACCTGTAATTAAAGTTATGACAGTTCAGTATTTCCCCCCGGACCTGTAATTAAAGTTATGACAGTTCAGTATTTCCCCCCGGACCTGTAATTAAATTTATGACAGTTCAGTATTTCCCCCCGGAC
This sequence comes from Heterodontus francisci, assembly GCF_036365525.1. Classification (NCBI taxonomy): domain Eukaryota; kingdom Metazoa; phylum Chordata; class Chondrichthyes; order Heterodontiformes; family Heterodontidae; genus Heterodontus; species Heterodontus francisci. The sequence goes on along the minus strand of NW_027141873.1, from coordinate 976,304 downwards.
CTGTAATTAAAGTTATGACAGTTCAGTATTTCCCCCGGACCTGTAATTAAAGTTATGACAGTTCAGTATTTCCCCCCGGACCTGTAATTAAAGTTATGACAGTTCAGTATTTCCCCCCGGACCTGTAATTAAAGTTATGACAGTTCAGTATTTCCTCCAGGCCTGTAATTAAAGTTATGACAGTTCAGTATTACCCCCCGGACCTGTAATTAAAGTTATGACAGTTCAGTATTTCCCCCAGACCTGTAATTAAAGTTGTGACAGTTCAGTATTTCCCCCCGGACCTGTAATTAAAGTTATGACAGTTCAATATTTCCCCCCGGACCTGTAATTAAAGTTATGACAGTTCAGTATTTCCCCCGGACCTGTAATTAAAGTTATGACAGTTCAGTATTTCCCCCCGGACCTGTAATTAAAGTTATGACAGTTCAGTATTTCCCCCGGACCTGTAATTAAAGTTATGACAGTTCAGTATTTCCCCCGGACCTGTAATTAAAGTTATGACATTTCAGTATTTCCCCCCGGACCTGTAATTAAAGTTATGACAGTTCAGTATTTCCCCCGGACCTGTAATTAAAGTTATGACAGTTCAGTATTTCCCCCCGGACCTGTAATTAAAGTTATGACAGTTCAGTATTTCCCCCCGGACCTGTAATTAAAGTTATGACAGTTCAGTATTTCCCCCCGGACCTGTCTTTAATGTTGTGACAGCTCAGTATTTCCCCCGGACCTGTAATTAAAGTTATGACAGTTCAGTATTTCCCCCGGACCTGTAATTAAAGTTATGACAGTTCAGTATTTCACCCGGACCTGTAATTAAAGTTATGACAGTTCAGTATTTCACCCCGGACCTGTAATTCAAGTTATGACAACTCAGTATTTCACCCCGGACCTGTAATTAAAGTTATGACAGTTCAGTATTTCCCCCCGGACCTGTAATTAAAGTTATGACAGTTCAGTATTTCCCCCCGGACCTGTAATTAAAGTTATGACAGTTCAGTATTTCCCCCCGGACCTGTAATTAAAGTTATGACAGTTCAGTATTTCCCCCCGGACCTGTAATTAAAGTTATGACAGTTCAGTATTTCCCCCCGGACCTGTAATTAAAGTTATGACAGTTCAGTATTTCCCCCCGGACCTGTAATTAAAGTTATTACAGTTCAGTATTTCCCCCCGGACCTGTCTTTAAAGTTGTGACAGCTCAGTATTTCCACCGGACCTGTGTTTAAAGTTATGACAGTTCAGTATTTCCCCCCGGACCTGTAATTAAAGTTATGACAGTTCAGTATTTCCCCCCGGATCTGTAATTAAAGTTATGACAGTTCAGTATTTCCCCCCGGACCTGTAATTAAAATTATGACAGTTCAGTATTTCCCCCCGGACCTGTAATTAAAGTTATGACAGTTCAGTATTTCCCCCCGGACCTGTAATTAAAGTTATGACAGTTCAGTATTTCCCCCCGGACCTGTAATTAAAGTTATGACAGTTCAGTATTTCCCCCCGGACCTGTAATTAAAGTTATGACAGTTCAGTATTTCACCCCGGACCTGTAATTAAAGTTATGACAGTTCAGTATTTCCCCCGGACCTGTAATTAAAGTTATGACAGTTCAGTATTTCCCCCCGGACCTGTGGTTAAAGTTATGACAGTTCAGTATTTCCCCCAGGACCTGTAATTAAAGTTATGACAGTTCAGTATTTCCCCCCGGACCTGTAATTAAAGTTATGACAGTTCAGTATTTCCCCCCGGACCTGTAATTAAAGTTATGACAGTTCAGTATTTCCCCCAGGACCTGTAATTAAAGTTATGACAGTTCAGTATTTCCCCCCGGACCTGTAATTAAAGTTATGACAGTTCAGTATTTCCCCCAGGACCTGTAATTAAAGTTATGACAGTTCAGTATTTCCCCCAGGACCTGTAATTAAAGTTATGACAGTTCAGTATTACCCCCCGGACCTGTAATTAAAGTTATGACAGTTCAGTATTTCCCCCCGGACCTGTAATTAAAGTTATGACAGTTCAGTATTTCCCCCGGACCTGTAATTAAAGTTATGACAGTTCAGTATTTCACCCCGGACCTGTAATTAAAGTTATGACAGTTCAGTATTTCCCCCGGACCTGTAATTAAAGTTATGACAGTTCAGTATTTCACCCCGGACCTGTAATTAAAGTTATGACAGTTCAGTATTTCCCCCCGGACCTGTCTTTAAAGTTATGACAGTTCAGTATTTCACCCCGGACCCGTAATTAAAGTTATGACAGTTCAGTATTTCCCCCGGACCTGTAATTAAAGTTATGACAGTTCAGTATTTCACCCCGGACCTGTAATTAAAGTTATGACAGTTCAGTATTTCCCCCCGGACCTGTAATTAAAGTTATGACAGTTCAGTATTTCCCCCCGGACCTGTCTTTAAAGTTATGACAGTTCAGTATTTCACCCCGGAACTGTAATTAAAGTTATGACAGTTCAGTATTTCCCCCCGGACCTGTAAATAAAGTTATGACAGTTCAGTATTTCCCTCCGGACCTGTAATTAAAGTTATGACAGTTCAGTATTTCCCCCCGGACCTGTAATTAAAGTTATGACAGTTCAGTATTTCCCCCGGACCTGTCTTTAAAGTTATGACAGTTCAGTACTTCCCCCGGACCTGTAATTAAAGTTATGACAGTTCAGTATTTCCCCCCGGACCTGTAATTAAAGTTATGACAGCTCAGTATTTCCCCCCGGACCTGTAATTAAAGTTATGACAGTTCAGTATTTCCCCCCGGACCTGTAATTAAAGTTATGACAGCTCAGTATTACCCCCCGGACCTGTAATTAAAGTTATGACAGCTCAGTATTTCCCCCAGGACTTGTCTTCAAAGTTGCGAAAGTTCAGTATTGCCCCAAGAACCTATGTTTAAAGTTGTGACAGCTCAGTATTTCCCCCAGGACCTGTCTTTAAGGTGTGACAGCTCATTATTTCCCCCAGGACTTGTCTTCAAAGTTGCGAAAGTTCAGTATTGCCCCAAGAACCTGTGTTTAAAGTTGTGACAGCTCAGTATTTCCCCCAAGACCAGTGTTTAAAGTTGTGACAGCTCAGTATTACCCCCAAGACCAGTGTTTAAACTTGTGACAGCTCAGTATTTCCCCCAGGACATGTCTTTATATTTGTGACAGCCCGGTATTTCCCCCAGGACCTGTCTTTCACGTTGTGACAGTTCAGAATTTCCCCCAGGCACCGTGTTTAAAGTTGTTACAGTTCAGTATTTCCTCCAGGCCCTTTGTTTACAGTTATGACAGCTCAGTATTTCCCTCAGGACCTGTCTTTAAAGTTGTGACAGCTCAGTATTTCCCCCAGGACCTGTGTTTAAAGTTGTGACGGCTCAGTATTTCCCCCAAGACCTGTGTTTAAAGTTGTGACAGTTCAGTATTTCCCCCAGGACCTGTGTTTAAAGTTGTGACAGTTCAGTATTTCCCCCAGGACCTGTGTTTAAAGTTGTGACGGCTCAGTATTTCCCCCAGGACCTGTGTTTAAAGTTGTGACAGTTCAGTATTTCCCCCAGGACCTGTGTTTAAAGTTGTGACAGTTCAGTATTTCCCCCAGGTCCTGTCTTTAAAGTTGTGAGAGCTCAGTATTTCCCCCAGGTCCTGTCTTTAAAGTTGTGAGAGCTCAGTATTTCCCCCGGGACCTGTGCTTACAATTGTGACAGATCAGTATTTCCTCCAGGCCTTGTGTTTAAATTTGTGACAGTTCAGTATTTCCCCCAGGACCTGTGTTTAAAGTTGTGACTGCTCAGTATTTCCCCCAGGACATGTCTTTAATGTTGTGACAGCTCAGTATTTCCCCCAGGACATGTCTTTAAAGTTGTGACAGTTCAGTATTTCCCCCAGGCCCTGTGTTTAAAGTTGTGAGAGCTCAGTATTTCCCCCAGTACCTGTGTTTAAAGTTGTGACAGTTCAATGTTTCCCCCAAGACCTGTCTTTAAAGTTGTGACAGTTCAGTATTTCCCCCAGGCCCTGTGTTTACCGTTGTGACAGTTCAGTCTTTCCCCCAAGACCAGTGTTTAAAGTTGTGACAGCTCAGTAATTCCCCAAGGACATGTCTCTAAAGTTGTGACTGCTCAGTATTTCCCCCAGGACCTGTCTTTAAAGTTGTGACAGATTAGCATTTCCTCCAGGCCCTGTATTTACCGTTGTGACTTTTCAGAATTTCCCCCAGGCACCGTGTTTAAAGTTGTTACAGTTCAGTATTTCCTCCAGGCCCTGTGTTTACATTTGTGACATTTCAGAATTTCCCTCAGGCCCTTTGTTTACAGTTGTGACAGCTCAGTATTTCCCTCAGGACCTGTCTTTAAAGATGTGACAGCTCAGTATTTTACCCAGGCCCTGTCTTTAAAGTTGTGACAGCTCAGTATTTCCCTCAGGACCTGTCTTTAAAGATGTGACAGCTCAGTATTTTACCCAGGCCCTGTCTTTAAAGTTGTGACAGCTCAGTATTTCCCTCAGGACCTGTCTTTAAAGTTGTGACAGCTCAGTATTTACCCCAGGACATGTCTTCAAAGTTGTGCCAGCTCAGTATTTCCCCCAGGACCTGTCTTTAAAGTTGTGACAGCTCAGCATTTCCCCTGGACCTGTCTTCAAAGTGGTGACAGTTCAGCATTTCCCCTGGACCTGTCTTTGAAGTTATGACAGCTCAATATTTCCACCAGGACCTGTCTTTAAAGTTGTGCCAGCTCAGTATTTCCCCCAGGACCTGTCTTTAAAGTTGTGACAGCTCAGTATTTACCCCAGGACATGTCTTCAAAGTTGTGCCAGCTCAGTATTTCCCCCAGGACCTGTCTTTAAAGTGGTGACAGTTCAGTATTTCACCCAGGTCCTGTCTTCAAAGTGGTGCCAGCTCAATATTTCCCCCAGGACCTGTCTTTAAAGTGGTGACAGTTCAGTATTTCCCCCAGGACCTGTCTTCAAAGTGGTGCCAGCTCAGTATTTCCCCCAGCACCTGTGGTTAAAGAAGTGAAAGTTGAGTATTTCCCCCAGGACCTGACTTTGAAGTTGTGACAGCTCAATATTTCGCCCAGGACCTGTCTTTAAAGTTGTGACAGCTCAGCATTTGCCCCAGGACCTGTGTATAAAGTTGTGACAGCTCATTATTTCCCCCAGTACCTGTGTTTAAAGAAGTGACAGTTCAGTGTTTCCCCCAAGACCTGTCTTTAATGTTGTGACAGCTCAGTATTTCCTCCAGGCCTTGTGTTTAAATTTGCGACAGCTCAGTATTTCCCCCAGACCCTGTGCTTAAATTTGTGACAGTTCAGTATTTGCTCCAGACCCTGTGTTTAAATTTGTGACAGTTCAGTATTTCCTCCAGGCCCCTGTGTTTAAATTTGTGACAGTTCAGTATTTCCTCCAGGCCTTGTGTTTAAATTTGTGACAGTTCAGTATTTACTCCAGGCCCTGTGTTTAAATTTGTGACAGTTCAGTATTTACTCCAGGCCCTGTGTTTAAATTTGTGACAGTTCAGTATTTCCTCCAGCCCCTGTGTTTAAATTTGTGACAGTTCAGTATTTACTCCAGGCCCTGTGTTTAAATTTGTGACAGTTCAGTATTTCCTCCAGGCCATGTGTTTAAATTTGTGACAGTTCAGTATTTCCTCCAGGCCATGTGTTTAAATTTGTGACAGTTCAGTATTTACTCCAGGCCTTGTGTTTAAATTTGTGACAGTTCAGTATTTACTCCAGGCCCTGTGTTTAAATTTGTGACAGTTCAGTATTTACTCCAGGCCTTGTGTTTAAATTTGTGACAGTTCAGTATTTACTCCAGGCCCTGTGTTTAAATTTGTGACAGTTCAGTATTTCCTCCAGCCACTGTGTTTAAATTTGTGACAGTTCAGTATTTACTCCAGGCCCTGTGTTTAAATTTGTGACAGTTCAGTATTTCCTCCAGCCACTGTGTTTAAATTTGTGACAGTTCAGTATTTACTCCAGGCCATGTGTTTAAATTTGTGACAGTTCAGTATTTACTCCAGGCCCTGTGTTTAAATTTGTGACAGTTCAGTATTTACTCCAGACCCTGTGTTTAAATTTGTGACAGTTCAGTATTTACTCCAGGCCCTGTGTTTAAATTTGTGACAGTTCAGTATTTACTCCAGGCCTTGTGTTTAAATTTGTGACAGTTCAGTATTTACTCCAGGCCCTGTGTTTAAATTTGTGACAGTTCAGTATTTACTCCAGGCCCTGTGTTTAAATTTGTGACAGTTCAGTATTTACTCCAGGCCTTGTGTTTAAATTTGTGACAGTTCAGTATTTACTCCAGGCCCTGTGCTTAAATTTGTGACAGTTCAGTATTTCCTCCAGGCCCTGTGCTTAAATTTGTGACAGTTCAGTATTTCCTCCAGGTCCTGTGTTTAAATTTGTGACAGATCAGTATTTACTCCAGGCCTTGTGTTTCAATTTGTGACAGATCAGTATTTACTCCAGGCCTTGTGTTTAAATTTGTGACAGTTCAGTATTTCCTCCAGGCCTTGTGTTTAAATTTGTGACAGTTCAGTATTTCCCTCCAGGCCCTGTGTTTAAATTTGTGACAGTTCAGTATTTACTCCAGGCCCTGTGCTTAAATTTGTGACAGTTCAGTATTTCCTCCAGGCCCTGTGCTTAAATTTGTGACAGTTCAGTATTTCCTCCAGGCCCTGTGTTTAAATTTGTGACAGATCAGTATTTACTCCAAGCCTTGTGTTTAAATTTGTGACAGTTCAGTATTTCCTCCAGGCCTTGTGTTTAAATTTGTGACAGTTCAGTATTTCCTCCAGGCCTTGTGTTTAAATTTGTGACAGTTCAGTATTTCCTCCAGGCCTTGTGTTTAAATTTGTGACAGTTCAGTATTTCCTCCAGGCCTTGTGTTTAAATTTGTGACAGTTCAGTATTTCCTCCAGGCTCTGTGTTTAAATTTGTGACAGTTCAGTCTTTCCTCCAGGCCTTGTGTTTAAATTTGTGACAGTTCAGTATTTCCCCCAGGCCTTGTGTTTAAATTTGTGACAGTTCAGTATTTCCTCCAGGCCTTGTGTTTAAATTTGTGACAGTTCAGTATTTCCTCCAGGCCTTGTGTTTAAATTTGTGACAGTTCAGTATTTCCTCCAGGCTCTGTGTTTAAATTTGTGACAGTTCAGTCTTTCCTCCAGGCCTTGTGTTTAAATTTGTGACAGTTCAGTATTTCCTCCAGGCCTTGTGTTTAAATTTGTGACAGTTCAGTATTTACTCCAGCCACTGTGTTTAAATTTCCTACAGCTCAGTATTTCCTCCAGGCCTTGTGTTTAAACTTGTGACAGTTCAGCATTTCCTCCAGGCCTTGTGTTTAAATTTGTGACATTTCAGCATTTTCTCCAGGCCTTGTGTTTAAATTTGTGACAGTTCAGTATTTACTCCAGCCACTGTGTTTAAATTTCCTACAGCTCAGTATTTCCTCCAGGCCTTGTGTTTAAATTTGTGACAGTTCAGTATTTCCTCCAGGCCTTGTGTTTAAATTTGTGACAGTTCAGTATTTCCTCCAGGCCTTGTGTTTAAATTTGTGAGAGTTCAGTATTTCCTCCAGGCCTTGTGTTTAAATTTGTGACAGTTCAGTATTTCCTCCAGGCCTTGTGTTTAAATTTGTGACAGTTCAGTATTTCCTCCAGGCCTTGTGTTTAAATTTGTGACAGTTCAGTATTTCCTCCAGGCCTTGTGTTTAAATTTGTGACAGTTCAGTATTTCCTCCAGGCCTTGTGTTTAAATTTGTGACAGTTCAGTATTTCCTCCAGGCCCTGTGTTTAAATTTGTAACAGTTCAGTATTTCCTCCAGGCATTGTGTTTAAATTTGTGACAGTTCAGTATTTACTCCAGGCCCTGTGTTTAAATTTGTAACAGTTCAGTATTTCCTCCAGGCCCTGTGTTTAAATTTGTGACAGTTCAGTATTTCCTCCAGGCCTTGTGTTTAAATTTGTGACAGTTCAGTATTTCCTCCAGGCCTTGTGTTTAAATTTGTGACAGTTCAGTATTTCCTCCAGGCCTTGTGTTTAAGTTTGTGACAGTTCAGTATTTCCTCCAGGCCCTGTGTTTAAATTTGTGACAGTTCAGTATTTCCTCCAGGCCCTGTGTTTAAATTTGTAACAGTTCAGTATTTCCTCCAGGCATTGTGTTTAAATTTGTGACAGTTCAGTATTTACTCCAGGCCCTGTGTTTAAATTTGTAACAGTTCAGTATTTCCTCCAGGCCCTGTGTTTAAATTTGTGACAGTTCAGTATTTCCTCCAGGCCTTGTGTTTAAATTTGTGACAGTTCAGTATTTCCTCCAGGCCTTGTGTTTAAATTTGTGACAGTTCAGTATTTCCTCCAGGCCCTGTGTTTAAATTTGTAACAGTTCAGTATTTCCTCCATGCCTTGTGTTTAAATTTGTGACAGTTCAGTATTTCCTCCAGGCCCTGTGTTTAAATTTGTGACAGTTCAGTATTTACTCCAGGCCCTGTGTTTAAATTTGTAACAGTTCAGTATTTCCTCCAGGCCTTGTGTTTAAATTTGTGACAGTTCAGTATTTACTCCAGGCCTTGTGTTTAAATTTGTGACAGTTCAGTATTTCCTCCAGGCCTTGTGTTTAAATTTGTGACAGTTCAGTATTTCCTCCAGGCCTTGTGTTTAAATTTGTGACAGTTCAGTATTTACTCCAGACCCTGTGTTTAAATTTGTAACAGTTCAGTATTTCCTCCAGGCATTGTGTTTAAATTTCTTACAGCTCAGTATTTCCTCCAGGTCCTGTGTTTAAAGTTGTGAGAGCTCAATATTTCCCCCAGGAACTGTCCTTAAAGTGGTGACAGTTCAGTATTTCCTCCAGCCCCTGTGTTTAAATTTGTGACAGTTCAGTATTTCCTCCAGGCCTTGTGTTTAAATTTGTGACAGTTCAGTATTTCCTCCAGGCCCTGTGTTTAAATTTGTGACAGTTCAGTATTTCCTCCAGGCCTTGTGTTTAAATTTGTGACAGTTCAGTATTTCCTCCAGGCCTTGTGTTTAAATTTGTGACAGTTCAGTATTTACTCCAGGCCCTGTGTTTAAATTTGTGACAGTTCAGCATTTTCTCCAGACCCTGTGTTTAAATTTGTGACAGTTCAGTATTTCCTCCAGCCACTGTGTTTAAATTTGTGACAGTTCAGTATTTCCTCCAGGCCCTGTGTTTAAATTTGTGACAGTTCAGTATTTACTCCAGGCCCTGTGTTTAAATTTGTGACAGTTCAGTATTTACTCCAGACCCTGTGTTTAAATTTGTGACAGTTCAGTATTTCCTCCAGCCACTGTGTTTAAATTTGTGACAGTTCAGTATTTCCTCCAGGCCTTGTGTTTAAATTTGTGACAGTTCAGTATTTCCTCCAGGCCTTGTGTTTAAATTTGTGGCAGTTCAGTATTTCCTCCAGCCACTGTGTTTAAATATGTGACAGTTCAGTATTTCCTCCAGGCCCTGTGTTTAAATTTGTGACAGTTCAGTATTTACGCCAGGCCCTGTGTTTAAATTTGTGACAGTTCAGTATTTCCTCCAGGCCCTGTGTTTAAATTTGTGACAGTTCAGTATTTCCTCCAGCCACTGTGTTTAAATTTGTGACAGTTCAGTATTTCCTCCAGGCCCTGTGTTTAAATTTGTGACAGTTCAGTATTTCCTCCAGGCCTTGTGCTTAAATTTGTGACAGTTCAGTATTTCATCCAGGCCCTGTGTTTAAATTTGTGACAGTACAGTATTTCCTCCAGGCCTTGTGCTTAAATTTGTGACAGTTCAGTATTTCCTCCAGGCCCTGTGTTTAAATTTGTGACAGTTCAGTATTTCCTCCAGCCACTGTGTTTAAATTTGTGACAGTTCAGTATTTCCTCCAGGCCTTGTGTTTAAATTTGTGACAGTTCAGTATTTCCTTCAGGCCTTGTGTTTAAATTTGTGACAGTTCAGTATTTCCTCCAGGCCCTGTGTTTAAATTTGAGACAGTTCAGTATTTCCTCCAGCCACTGTGTTTAAATTTGTGACAGTTCAGTATTTCCTCCAGGCCCTGTGTTTAAATTTGTGACTGTTCAGTATTTACTCCAGGCCCTGTGTTTAAATTTGTGACAGTTCAGTATTTACTCCAGACCCTGTGTTTAAATTTGTGACAGTTCAGTATTTGCTCCAGACCCTGTGTTTAAATTTGTGACAGTTCAGTATTTCCTCCAGACCCTGTGTTTAAATTTGTGACAGTTCAGTATTTCCTCCAGGCCCTGTGTTTAAATTTGTGACAGTTCAGTATTTCCTCCAGCCACTGTGTTTAAATTTGTGACAGTTCAGTATTTCCTCCAGGCCTTGTGTTTAAATTTGTGACAGTTCAGTATTTCCTCCAGCCACTGTGTTTAAATTTGTGACAGTTCAGTATTTCCTCCAGGCCCTGTGTTTAAATTTGTGACAGTTCAGTATTTACTCCAGGCCCTGTGTTTAAATTTGTGACAGTTCAGTATTTACTCCAGACCCTGTGTTTAAATTTGTGACAGTTCAGTATTTCCTCCAGCCACTGTGTTTAAATTTGTGACAGTTCAGTATTTCCTCCAGGCCTTGTGTTTAAATTTGTGACAGTTCAGTATTTCCTCCAGGCCTTGTGTTTAAATTTGTGGCAGTTCAGTATTTCCTCCAGGCCTTGTGTTTAAATTTGTGACAGTTCAGTATTTCCTCCAGGCCTTGTGTTTAAATTTGTGACAGTACAGTATTTCCTCCAGGCCTTGTGTTTAAATTTGTGACAGTTCAGTATTTCCTCCAGGCCTTGTGTTTAAATTTGTGGCAGTTCAGTATTTCCTCCAGGCCTTGTGTTTAAATTTGTGACAGTTCAGTATTTCCTCCAGGCCTTGTGTTTAAATTTGTGACAGTTCAGTATTTCCTCCAGGCCTTGTGTTTAAATTTGTGACAGTTCAGTATTTTCTCCAGGCCTTGTGTTTAAATTTGTGACAGTTCAGTATTTTCTCCAGGCCTTGTGTTTAAATTTGTGACAGTTCAGTATTTCCTCCAGCCACTGTGTTTAAATTTGTGACAGATCAGTATTTACTACAGGCCCTGAGTTTAAATTTGTGACAGTTCAGTATTTCCTCCAGGCCTTGTGTTTAAATTTGTGACAGTTCAGTATTTCCTCCAGGCCTTGTGTTTAAATTTGTGACAGTTCAGTATTTCCTCCAGGCCTTGTGTTTAAATTTGTGACAGTTCAGTATTTCCTCCAGGCCTTGTGTTTAAATTTGTGACAGTTCAGTATTTCCTCCAGGCCTTGTGTTTAAATTTGTGACAGTTCAGTATTTCCTCCAGGCCTTGTGTTTAAATTTGTGACAGTTCAGTATTTCCTCCAGGCCCTGTGTTTAAATTTGTGACAGTTCAGTATTTCCTCCAGGCCTTGTGTTTAAATTTGTGACAGTTCAGTATTTCCTCCAGGCCTTGTGTTTAAATTTGTGACAGTTCAGTATTTCCTCCAGGCCTTGTGTTTAAATTTGTGACAGTTCAGTATTTCCTCCAGGCCTTGTGTTTAAATTTGTGACAGTTCAGTATTTCCTCCAGGCCTTGTGTTTAAATTTGTGACAGTTCAGTATTTCCTCCAGTCCCTGTGTTTAAATTTGTGACAGTTCAGTATTTCCTCCAGGCCCTGTGTTTAAATTTGTGACAGTTCAGTATTTCCTCCAGGCCCTGTGTTTAAATTTGTGACAGTTCAGTATTTCCTCCAGGCCTTGTGTTTAAATTTGTGACAGTTCAGTATTTCCTCCAGGCCTTGTGTTTAAATTTGTGACAGTTCAGTATTTCCTCCAGGCCTTGTGTTTAAATTTGTGACAGTTCAGTATTTCCTCCAGGCCTTGTGTTTAAATTTGTGACAGTTCAGTATTTCCCTCCAGGAACTGTGTTTAAAGTTGTGACAGCTCAGTATTTACCCCAGGCCTTGTGTTTAAATTTGTGACAGTTCAGTATTTCCTCCAGGCCTTGTGTTTAAATTTGTGACAGTTCAGTATTTCCTCCAGGCCTTGTGTTTAAATTTGTGACAGTTCATTATTTCCTCCAGGCCATGTGTTTAAATTTGTGACAGCTCAGTATTACCTCCAGGAACTGTGTTTAAAGTTGTGACAGTTCAGTATTTCCTCCAGGCCTTGTGTTTAAATTTGTGACAGTTCAGTATTTACTCCAGGCCTTGTGTTTAAATTTGTGACAGTTCAGTATTTCCTCCAGGCCTTGTGTTTAAATTTGTGACAGTTCAGTATTTACTCCAGGCCTTGTGTTTAAATTTGTGACAGTTCAGTATTTCCTCCAGCCACTGTGTTTAAATTTGTGACAGATCAGTATTTCCTCCAGACACTGTGTTTAAATTTGTGACAGTTCAGTATTTCCTCCAGGCCTTGTGTTTAAATTTGTGACAGTTCAGTATTTCCTCCAGGCCTTGTGTTTAAATTTGTGACAGTTCAGTATTTCCTCCAGGCCTTGTGTTTAAATTTGTGACAGTTCAGTATTTCCTCCAGACCCTGTGTTTAAATTTGTGACAGTTCAGTATTTACTCCAGCCACTGTGTTTAAATTTCCTACAGCTCAGTATTTCCTCCAGGCCTTGTGTTTAAATTTGTGACAGTTCAGTATTTACTACAGGCCCTGTGTTTAAATTTGTGACAGTTCAGTATTTCCTCCAGGCCTTGTGTTTTAATTTGTGACAGTTCAGTATTTACTACAGGCCCTGTGTTTAAATTTGTGACAGTTCAGTATTTCCTCCAGGCCTTGTGTTTAAATTTGTGACAGTTCAGTATTTACTACAGGCCCTGTGTTTAAATTTGTGACAGTTCAGTATTTCCTCCAGGCCTTGTGTTTAAATTTGTGAGAGTTCAGTATTTCCTCCAGGCCTTGTGTTTAAATTTGTGACAGTTCAGTATTTCCTCCAGGCCCTGTGTTTAAATTTGTGACAGTTCAGTATTTACTCCAGGCCCTGTGTTTAAATTTGTAACAGTTCAGTATTTCCTCCAGGCCCTGTGTTTAAATTTGTGACAGTTCAGTATTTCCTCCAGGCCTTGTGTTTAAATTTGTGACAGTTCAGTATTTCCTCCAGGCCTTGTGTTTAAATTTGTGAGAGTTCAGTATTTCCTCCAGGCCTTGTGTTTAAATTTGTGACAGTTCAGTATTTCCTCCAGGCCTTGTGTTTAAATTTGTGAGAGTTCAGTATTTCCTCCAGGCCTTGTGTTTAAATTTGTAACAGTTCAGTATTTCCTCCAGGCATTGTGATTAAATTTCTTACAGCTCAGTATTTCCTCCAGGTCCTGTGTTTAAAGTTGTGAGAGCTCAATATTTCCCCCAGGAACTGTCCTTAAAGTGGTGACAGTTCAGTATTTCCTCCAGCCCCTGTGTTTAAATTTGTGACAGTTCAGTATTTCCTCCAGCCACCGTGTTTAAATTTGTGACAGTTCAGTATTTCCTCCAGCCACCGTGTTTAAATTTGTGACAGTTCAGTATTTCCTCCAGGCCTTGTGTTTAAATTTGTGACAGTTCAGTATTTACTCCAGGCCTTGTGTTTAAATTTGTGACAGTTCAGTATTTCCTCCAGACCTTGTGTTTAAATTTGTGACAGTTCAGTATTTACTCCAGGCCCTGTGTTTACATTTGTGACAGTTCAGTATTTCCTCCAGGCCTTGTGTTTAAATTTGTGACAGTTCAGTATTCCCGCCAGGCCCTGTGCTTAAATTTGTGACAGTTCAGTATTTCCTCCAGGCCCTGTGTTTAAAGTTGTGACAGTTCAGTATTTCCTCCAGACCCTGTGTTTAAATTTGTGACAGTTCAGTATTCCCTCCAGGCCCTGTGCTTAAATTTGTGACAGTTCAGTATTTCCTCCAGACCTTGTGTTTAAATTTGTGACAGTTCAGTATTCCCGCCAGGCCCTGTGCTTAAATTTGTGACAGTTCAGTATTTCCTCCAGGCCCTGTGTTTAAATTTGTGACAGTTCAGTATTTCCTCCAGACCCTGTGTTTAAATTTGTGACAGTTCAGTATTCCCTCCAGGCCCTGTGCTTAAATTTGTGACAGTTCAGTATTTCCTCCAGGCCCTGTGTTTAAATTTGTGACAGTTCAGTATTTCCTCCAGGCCTTGTGTTTAAATTTGTGACAGTTCAGTATTTCCTCCAGGCCCTGTGTTTAAATTTGTGACAGTTCAGTATTTACTCCAGACCCTGTGTTTAAATTTGTGACAGTTCAGTATTTACTCCAGACCCTGTGTTTAAATTTGTGACAGTTCAGTATTTCCCTCCAGGCCTTGTGTTTAAATTTGTGACAGTTCAGTATTTACTCCAGGCCTTGTGTTTAAATTTGTGACAGTTCAGTATTTACTCCAGGCCTTGTGTTTAAATTTGTGACAGTTCAGTATTTCCTCCAGGCCTTGTGTTTAAATTTGTGACAGTTCAGTATTTACTCCAGACCCTGTGTTTAAATTTGTGACAGTTCAGTATTTCCCTCCAGGCCTTGTGTTTAAATTTGTGACTGTTCAGTATTTTCCCCAGGCCCTGTGTTTAAATTTGTGACAGTTCAGTATTTACACCAGACCCTGTGTTTAAATTTGTGACAGTTCAGTATTTCCTCCAGGCCCTGTGTTTAAATTTGTGACAGTTCAGTATTTCCCTCCAGGCCTTGTGTTTAAATTTGTGACTGTTCAGTATTTACTCCAGGCCCTGTGTTTAAATTTGTGACAGTTCAGTATTTCCTCCAGGCCTTGTGTTTAAATTTGTGACAGTTCAGTATTTCCCTCCAGGCCTTGTGTTTAAATTTGTGACTGTTCAGTATTTACTCCAGGCCCAGTGTTTAAATTTGTGACAGTTCAGTATTTCCTCCAGGCCTTGTGTTTAAATTTGTGACTGTTCAGTATTTACTCCAGGCCCTGTGTTTAAATTTGTGACTGTTCAGTATTTACTCCAGGCCCTGTGTTTAAATTTGTGACAGTTCAGTATTTCCTCCAGGCCTTGTGTTTAAATTTGTGACAGTTCAGTATTTCCTCCAGGCCCTGTGTTTAAATTTGTGACAGTTCAGTATTCCCTCCAGGCCTTGTGTTTAAATTTGTGACAGTTCAGTATTTCCTCCAGGCCTTGTGTTTAAATTTGTGACAGTTCAGTATTTCCTCCAGGCCCTGTGTTTAAATTTGTGACAGTTCAGTATTCCCTCCAGGCCCTGTGTTTAAATTTGTGACAGTTCAGTATTCCCTCCAGGCCTTGTGTTTAAATTTGTGACAGTTCAGTATTTCCTCCAGGCCTTGTGTTTAAATTTGTGACAGTTCAGTATTTCCTCCAGGCCCTGTGCTTAAATTTGTGACAGTTCAGTATTTACTCCAGACCCTGTGTTTAAATTTGTGACAGTTCAGTATTTCCTCCAGGCCTTGTGTTTAAATTTGTGACAGTTCAGTATTTCCTCCAGGCCCTGTGTTTAAATTTGTGACAGTTCAGTATTTCCTACAGGCCTTGTGTTTAAATTTGTGACAGTTCAGTATTCCCTCCAGGCCCTGTGTTTAAATTTGTGACAGTTCAGTATTTCCTCCAGGCCCTGTGTTTAAATTTGTGACAGTTCAGTATTTCCTCCAGGCATTGTGTTTAAATTTGTGACAGTTCAGTATTTCCTCCAGGCCTTGTGTTTAAATTTGTGACAGTTCAGTATTTCCTCCAGACCCTGTGCTTAAATTTGTGACAGTTCAGTATTTCCTCCAGGCCCTGTGTTTAAATTTGTGACAGTTCAGTATTTCCTCCAGCCCCTGTGTTTAAATTTGTGACAGTTCAGTATTTCCTCCAGGCCTTGTGTTTAAATTTGTGACAGTTCAGTATTTCCTCCAGCCCCTGTGTTTAAATTTGTGACAGTTCAGTATTTCCTCCAGGCCCTGTGTTTAAATTTGTGACAGTTCAGTATTTCCTCCAGCCCCTGTGTTTAAATTTGTGACAGTTCAGTATTCCCTCCAGGCCCTGTGCTTAAATTTGTGACAGTTCAGTATTTCCTCCAGGCCCTGTGTTTAAATTTGTGACAGTTCAGTATTTCCTCCAGGCCCTGTGTTTAAATTTGTGACAGTTCAGTATTTCCTCCAGGCCCTGTGTTTAAATTTGTGACAGTTCAGTATTTCCTCCAGGCCCTGTGTTTAAATTTGTGACAGTTCAGTATTTCCTCCAGACCTTGTGTTTAAATTTGTGACAGTTCAGTATTTCCTCCAGACCCTGTGTTTAAATTTGTGACAGTTCAGTATTTCCTCCAGGCCCTGTGTTTAAATTTGTGACAGTTCAGTATTTCCTCCAGCCCCTGTGTTTAAATTTGTGACAGTTCAGTATTCCCTCCAGGCCCTGTGCTTAAATTTGTGACAGTTCAGTATTTCCTCCAGGCCTTGTGTTTAAATTTGTGACAGTTCAGTATTTCCTCCAGGCCCTGTGTTTAAATTTGTGACAGTTCAGTATTTCCTCCAGGCCCTGTGTTTAAATTTGTGACAGTTCAGTATTTCCTCCAGGCCCTGTGTTTAAATTTGTGACAGTTCAGTATTTCCTCCAGGCCTTGTGTTTAAATTTGTGACAGTTCAGTATTTCCTCCAGGCCCTGTGTTTAAATTTGTGACAGTTCAGTATTTCCTCCAGGCCCTGTGTTTAAATTTGTGACAGTTCAGTATTTCCTCCAGGCCCTGTGTTTAAATTTGTGACAGTTCAGTATTTCCTCCAGACCTTGTGTTTAAATTTGTGACAGTTCAGTATTCCCGCCAGGCCCTGTGCTTAAATTTGTGACAGTTCAGTATTTCCTCCAGGCCCTGTGTTTAAATTTGTGACAGTTCAGTATTTCCTCCAGGCCTTGTGTTTAAATTTGTGACAGTTCAGTATTTCCTCCAGACCCTGTGTTTAAATTTGTGACAGTTCAGTATTCCCTCCAGGCCCTGTGCTTAAATTTGTGACAGTTCAGTATTTCCTCCAGGCCCTGTGTTTAAATTTGTGACAGTTCAGTATTTCCTCCAGGCCTTGTGTTTAAATTTGTGACAGTTCAGTATTTCCTCCAGGCCCTGTGTTTAAATTTGTGACAGTTCAGTATTTCCTCCAGGCCTTGTGTTTAAATTTGTGACAGTTCAGTATTTCCTCCAGGCCCTGTGTTTAAATTTGTGATAGTTCAGTATTTACTCCAGGCCTTGTGTTTAAATTTGTGACAGTTCAGTATTTCCTCCAGGCCTAGTGTTTAAATTTGTGACAGTTCAGTATTTCCTCCAGGCCTTGTGTTTAAATTTGTGACAGTTCAGTATTTACTCCAGACCCAGTGTTTAAATTTGTGACAGTTCAGTATTTCCTCCAGGCCTTGTGTTTAAATTTGTGACAGTTCAGTATTTCTTCCAGGCCCTGTGTTTAAATTTGTGACAGTTCAGTATTTCCTCCAGGCCTTGTGTTTAAATTTGTGACAGTTCAGTATTTACTCCAGACACTGTGTTTAAATTTGTGACAGTTCAGTATTTACTCCAGACCCTGTGTTTAAATTTGTGACAGTTCAGTATTTCCCTCCAGGCCTTGTGTTTAAATTTGTGACAGTTCAGTATTTCCTCCAGGCCCTGTGTTTAAATTTGTGACAGTTCAGTATTTCCTCCAGGCCTTGTGTTTAAATTTGTGACAGTTCAGTATTTCCTCCAGGCCTTGTGTTTAAATTTGTGACAGTTCAGTATTTCCTCCAGGCCTTGTGTTTAAATTTGTGACAGTTCAGTATTTCCTCCAGGCCTTGTGTTTAAATTTGTGACAGTTCAGTATTTACTCCAGACCCTGTGTTTAAATTTGTGACAGTTCAGTATTTCCCTCCAGGCCTTGTGTTTAAATTTGTGACTGTTCAGTATTTTCCCCAGGCCCTGTGTTTAAATTTGTGACAGTTCAGTATTTACACCAGACCCTGTGTTTAAATTTGTGACAGTTCAGTATTTCCTCCAGGCCCTGTGTTTAAATTTGTGACAGTTCAGTATTTCCCTCCAGGCCTTGTGTTTAAATTTGTGACTGTTCAGTATTTACTCCAGGCCCTGTGTTTAAATTTGTGACAGTTCAGTATTTCCTCCAGGCCTTGTGTTTAAATTTGTGACAGTTCAGTATTTCCCTCCAGGCCTTGTGTTTAAATTTGTGACTGTTCAGTATTTACTCCAGGCCCTGTGTTTAAATTTGTGACAGTTCAGTATTTCCTCCAGGCCTTGTGTTTAAATTTGTGACTGTTCAGTATTTACTCCAGGCCCTGTGTTTAAATTTGTGACAGTTCAGTATTCCCTCCAGGCCTTGTGTTTAAATTTGTGACAGTTCAGTATTTCCTCCAGGCCCTGTGCTTAAATTTGTGACAGTTCAGTATTTACTCCAGACCCTGTGTTTAAATTTGTGAGAGTTCAGTATTTCCCTCCAGGCCTTGTGTTTAAATTTGTGACAGTTCAGTATTTCCTCCAGGCCCTGTGTTTAAATTTGTGACAGTTCAGTATTCCCTCCAGGCCTTGTGTTTAAATTTGTGACAGTTCAGTATTTCCTCCAGGCCCTGTGCTTAAATTTGTGACAGTTCAGTATTTACTCCAGACCCTGTGTTTAAATTTGTGACAGTTCAGTATTTCCTCCAGGCCTTGTGCTTAAATTTGTGACAGTTCAGTATTTCCTCCAGGCCTTGCGTTTAAATTTGTGACTGTTCAGTATTTACTCCAGGCCCTGTGTTTAAATTTGTGACAGTTCAGTATTCCCTCCAGGCCTTGTGTTTAAATTTGTGACAGTTCAGTATTTCCTCCAGGCCCTGTGCTTAAATTTGTGACAGTTCAGTATTTACTCCAGACCCTGTGTTTAAATTTGTGACAGTTCAGTATTTCCTCCAGGCCTTGTGTTTAAATTTGTGTCAGTTCAGTATTTCCTCCAGGCCCTGTGTTTAAATTTGTGACAGTTCAGTATTTCCTCCAGGCCCTGTGCTTAAATTTGTGACAGTTCAGTATTTACTCCAGACCCTGTGTTTAAATTTGTGAGAGTTCAGTATTTCCCTCCAGGCCTTGAGTTTAAATTTGTGACAGTTCAGTATTTCCTCCAGGCCCTGTGTTTAAATTTGTGACAGTTCAGTATTCCCTCCAGGCCTTGTGTTTAAATTTGTGACAGTTCAGTATTTCCTCCAGGCCCTGTGCTTAAATTTGTGACAGTTCAGTATTTACTCCAGACCCTGTGTTTAAATTTGTGTCAGTTCAGTATTTCCTCCAGGCCCTGTGTTTAAATTTGTGACAGTTCAGTATTTACTCCAGGCCCTGTGTTTAAATTTGTGACAGTTCAGTATTTCCCTCCAGGCCTTGTGTTTAAATTTGTGACAGTTCAGTATTTCCTCCAGACCCTGTGTTTAAATTTGTGACAGTTCAGTATTTCCTCCAGGCCCCTGTGTTTAAATTTGTGACAGTTCAGTATTTACTCCAGGCCCTGTGCTTAAATTTGTGACAGTTCAGTATTTACTCCAGGCCCTGTGTTTAAATTTGTGACAGTTCAGTATTTACTCCAGGCCCTGTGTTTAAATTTGTGACAGTTCAGTATTTACTCCAGACCCTGTGTTTAAATTTGTGACAGTTCAGTATTTCCTCCAGGCCTTGTGTTTAAATTTGTGACAGTTCAGTATTTCCTCCAGACCTTGTGTTTAAATTTGTGACAGTTCAGTATTTCCTCCAGACCCCGTGTTTAAATTTGTGACAGTTCAGTATTTCCTCCAGGCCTAGTGTTTAAATTTGTGACAGTTCAGTATTTCCTCCAGGCCTTGTGTTTAAAGTTGTGACAGTTCAGTATTTCCTCCAGGCCTTGTGTTTAAAGTGGTGACAGTTCAGTATTTACTCCAGGCCTTGTGTTTAAATTTGTGACAGTTCAGTATTTCCTCCAGACCTTGTGTTTAAATTTGTGACAGTTCAGTATTTCCTCCAGACCCCGTGTTTAAATTTGTGACAGTTCAGTATTTCCTCCAGGCCTAGTGTTTAAATTTGTGACAGTTCAGTATTTCCTCCAGGCCTTGTGTTTAAAGTTGTGACAGTTCAGTATTTCCTCCAGGCCCTGTGCTTAAATTTGTGACAGTTCAGTATTTCCTCCAGGACCTGTGTTTAAATTTGTGATAGATCAGTATTTACTCCAGGCCCTGTGTTTAAATTTGTGACAGTTCAGTATTTCCTCCAGGCCTTGTGCTTAAATTTGTGACAGTTCAGTATTTACTCCAGGCCCTGTGCTTAAATTTGTGACAGTTCAGTATTTCCTCCAGGCCCTGTGTTTAAATTTGTGACAGATCAGTATTTACTCCAGGCCCTGTGTTTAAATTTGTGACAGTTCAGTATTTCCTCCAGGCCTTGTGCTTAAATTTGTGACAGTTCAGTATTTCCTCCAGGCCTTGTGCTTAAATTTGTGACAGATCAGTATTTACTCCAGGCCCTGTGCTTAAATTTGTGACAGTTCAGTATTTCCTCCAGGCCCTGTGTTTAAATTTGTGACAGATCAGTATTTACTCCAGTCCCTGTGCTTAAATTTGTGACAGTTCAGTATTTCCTCCAGGCCCTGTGTTTAAATTTGTGACAGATCAGTATTTACTCCAGGCCTTGTGTTTAAATTTGTGACAGTTCAGTATTTCCTCCAGGCCTTGTGTTTAAATTTGTGACAGTTCAGTATTTCCTCCAGGCCTTGTGTTTAAATTTGTGACAGCTCAGTATTTCCTCCAGGCCTTGTGTTTAAATTTGTGACAGTTCAGTATTTCCTCCAGACCTTGTGTTTAAATTTGTGACAGTTCAGCATTTTCTCCAGGCCCTGTGTTTAAATTTGTAACAGTTCAGTATTTCCTCCAGACCCTGTGTTTAAATTTGTGACAGTTCAGTATTTCCGCCTGACCTTGTGTTTAAATTTGTGACAGTTCAGTATTTCCTCCAGGCCTTGTGTTTAAATTTGTGACAGTTCAGTATTTCCGCCTGACCTTGTGTTTAAATTTGTGACAGTTCAGTATTTCCTCCAGGCCCTGTGTTTAAATTTGTGACAGTTCAGTATTTCCTCCAGGCCTTGTGTTTAAATTTGTGACAGTTCAGTATTTCCTCCAGGCCTTGTGTTTAAATTTGTGACAGTTCAGTATTTCCTCCAGGCCATGTGTTTAAATTTGTGACAGTTCAGTATTTCCTCCAGGCCCTGTGTTTAAATTTGTGACAGTTCAGTATTTCCTCCAGGCCTTGTGTTTAAATTTGTGACAGTTCAGTATTTCCTCCAGGCCTTGTGTTTAAATTTGTGACAGTTCAGTATTTCCTCCAGGCCCTGTGTTTAAATTTGTGACAGTTCAGTATTTCCTCCAGGCCTTGTGTTTAAATTTGTGACAGTTCAGTATTTCCTCCAGGCCTTTTGTTTAAAGTTGTGACAGTTCAGTATTTCCTCGAGGCCTTGTGTTTAAATTTGTGACAGTTCAGTATTTACTCCAGGTCTTGTGTTTAAATTTGTGACAGTTCAGTATTTCCTCCAGGCCCTGTGTTTAAATTTGTGACAGTTCAGTATTTACTCCAGGCCCTGTGTTTAAATTTGTGACAGTTCAGTATTTACTCCAGACCCTGTGTTTAAATTTGTGACAGTTCAGTATTTCCTCCAGACCCTGTGTTTAAATTTGTGACAGTTCAGTATTTCCTCCAGGCCCCTGTGTTTAAATTTGTGACAGTTCAGTATTTACTCCAGGCCCTGTGCTTAAATTTGTGACAGTTCAGTATTTACTCCAGGCCCTGTGTTTAAATTTGTGACAGTTCAGTATTTACTCCAGGCCCTGTGTTTAAATTTGTGACAGTTCAGTATTTACTCCAGACCCTGTGTTTAAATTTGTGACAGTTCAGTATTTCCTCCAGGCCTTGTGTTTAAATTTGTGACAGTTCAGTATTTCCTCCAGACCTTGTGTTTAAATTTGTGACAGTTCAGTATTTCCTCCAGACCCCGTGTTTAAATTTGTGACAGTTCAGTATTTCCTCCAGGCCTTGTGTTTAAATTTGTGACAGATCAGTATTTACTCCAGGCCTTGTGTTTAAATTTGTGACAGTTCAGTATTTCCTCCAGACCTTGTGTTTAAATTTGTGACAGTTCAGTATTTCCTCCAGACCCCGTGTTTAAATTTGTGACAGTTCAGTATTTCCTCCAGGCCTAGTGTTTAAATTTGTGACAGTTCAGTATTTCCTCCAGGCCTTGTGTTTAAAGTTGTGACAGTTCAGTATTTCCTCCAGGCCCTGTGCTTAAATTTGTGACAGTTCAGTATTTCCTCCAGGACCTGTGTTTAAATTTGTGATAGATCAGTATTTACTCCAGGCCCTGTGTTTAAATTTGTGACAGTTCAGTATTTCCTCCAGGCCTTGTGCTTAAATTTGTGACAGTTCAGTATTTACTCCAGGCCCTGTGCTTAAATTTGTGACAGTTCAGTATTTCCTCCAGGCCCTGTGTTTAAATTTGTGACAGATCAGTATTTACTCCAGGCCCTGTGTTTAAATTTGTGACAGTTCAGTATTTCCTCCAGGCCTTGTGCTTAAATTTGTGACAGTTCAGTATTTCCTCCAGGCCTTGTGCTTAAATTTGTGACAGATCAGTATTTACTCCAGGCCCTGTGCTTAAATTTGTGACAGTTCAGTATTTCCTCCAGGCCCTGTGTTTAAATTTGTGACAGATCAGTATTTACTCCAGTCCCTGTGCTTAAATTTGTGACAGTTCAGTATTTCCTCCAGGCCCTGTGTTTAAATTTGTGACAGATCAGTATTTACTCCAGGCCTTGTGTTTAAATTTGTGACAGTTCAGTATTTCCTCCAGGCCTTGTGTTTAAATTTGTGACAGTTCAGTATTTCCTCCAGGCCTTGTGTTTAAATTTGTGACAGCTCAGTATTTCCTCCAGGCCTTGTGTTTAAATTTGTGACAGTTCAGTATTTCCTCCAGACCTTGTGTTTAAATTTGTGACAGTTCAGCATTTTCTCCAGGCCCTGTGTTTAAATTTGTAACAGTTCAGTATTTCCTCCAGACCCTGTGTTTAAATTTGTGACAGTTCAGTATTTCCGCCTGACCTTGTGTTTAAATTTGTGACAGTTCAGTATTTCCTCCAGGCCTTGTGTTTAAATTTGTGACAGTTCAGTATTTCCGCCTGACCTTGTGTTTAAATTTGTGACAGTTCAGTATTTCCTCCGGGCCCTGTGTTTAAATTTGTGACAGTTCAGTATTTCCTCCAGGCCTTGTGTTTAAATTTGTGACAGTTCAGTATTTCCTCCAGGCCTTGTGTTTAAATTTGTGACAGTTCAGTATTTCCTCCAGGCCCTGTGTTTAAATTTGTGACAGTTCAGTATTTCCTCCAGGCCCTGTGTTTAAATTTGTGACAGTTCAGTATTTCCTCCAGGCCTTGTGTTTAAATTTGTGACAGTTCAGTATTTCCTCCAGGCCTTGTGTTTAAATTTGTGACAGTTCAGTATTTCCTCCAGGCCCTGTGTTTAAATTTGTGACAGTTCAGTATTTCCTCCAGGCCTTGTGTTTAAATTTGTGACAGTTCAGTATTTCCTCCAGGCCTTGTGTTTAAAGTTGTGACAGTTCAGTATTTCCTCGAGGCCTTGTGTTTAAATTTGTGACAGTTCAGTATTTCCTCCAGGCCTTGTGCTTAAATTTGTGACTGTTCAGTATTTCCTCCTGACTTTGTGTTTAAATTTGTGACAGTTCAGCATTTTCTCCAGGCCTTGTGTTTAAATTTGTGACAGTTCAGTATTTCCTCCAGCCACTGTGTTTAAATTTGTGACAGTTCAGTATTTCCTCCAGGCCCCTGTGTTTAAATTTGTGACAGTTCAGTATTTCCTCCAGCCACTGTGTTTAAATTTGTGACAGTTCAGTATTTCCTCCAGGCCACTGTGTTTAAATTTGTGACAGTTCAGTATTTCCTCCAGGCCATGTGCTTAAATTTGTGACAGTTCAGTATTCCCTCCAGGCCTTGTGTTTAAATTTGTGACAGTTCAGTATTTCCTCCTGACCTTGTGTTTAAATTTGTGACAGTTCAGCATTTTCTCCAGGCCTTGTGTTTAAATTTGTGACAGTTCAGTATTTCCTCCAGCCACTGTGTTTAAATTTGTGACAGATCAGTATTTACTACAGGCCTTGTGTTTAAATTTGTGACAGTTCAGTATTTCCTCCAGGCCCCTGTGTTTAAATTTGTGACAGTTCAGTATTTCCTCCAGGCCCTGTGTTTAAATTTGTGACAGTTCAGTATTTCCTCCAGGCCTTGTGTTTAAATTTGTGACAGTTCAGTATTCCCTCCAGGCCTTGTGTTTAAATTTGTGACAGTTCAGTATTTCCTCCAGGCCTTGTGTTTAAATTTGTGAGAGTTCAGTATTTCCTCCAGGCCCTGTGTTTTAATTTGTGACAGTTCAGTATTTACTACAGGCCTTGTGTTTAAATTTGTGACAGTTCAGTATTCCCTCCAGACCCTGTGTTTAAATTTGTGACAGTTCAGTATTTCCTCCAGGCCCTGTGTTTAAATTTGTGACAGTTCAGTATTTCCTCCAGGCCTTGTGTTTAAATTTGTGACAGTTCAGTATTCCCTCCAGGCCTTGTGTTTAAAGTTGTGACAGTTCAGTATTTCCTCCAGCCACTGTGTTTAAATTTGTGACAGTTCAGTATTTCCTCCAGGCCCTGTGTTTAAATTTGTGACAGTTCAGTATTTCCTCCAGGCCTTGTGTTTAAATTTGTGACAGTTTAGTATTTCCTCCAGGCCTTGTGTTTAAATTTGTGACAGTTCAGTATTTCCTCCAGCCACTGTGTTTAAATTTGTGACAGATCAGTATTTACTACAGGCCCTGTTTTTAAATTTGTGACAGTTCAGTATTTCCTCCAGGCCTTGTGTTTAAATTTGTGAGAGTTCAGTATTTCCTCCAGGCCCTGTGTTTTAATTTGTGACAGTTCAGTATTTACTACAGGCCCTGTGTTTAAATTTGTGACAGTTCAGTATTTCCTCCAGGCCTTGTGTTTAAATTTGTGACAGTTCAGTATTTCCTCCAGGCCCTGTGTTTAAATTTGTGACAGTTCAGTATTTCCTCCAGGCCCTGTGTTTAAATTTGTGACAGTTCAGTATTTCTTCCAGGCCTTGTGTTTAAATTTGTGACAGTTCAGTATTTCCTCCAGGCCCTGTGTTTAAATTTGTGACAGTTCAGTATTTCTTCCAGGCCTTGTGTTTAAATTTGTGACAGTTCAGTATTTCCTCCAGGCCCTGTGTTTAAATTTGTGACAGTTCAGTATTTCCTCCAGGCTCTGTGTTTAAATTTGTGACAGTTCAGTATTTCCTCCAGGCCCTGTGTTTAAATTTGTGACAGTTCAGTATTTCTTCCAGGCCTTGTGTTTAAATTTGTGACAGTTCAGTATTTCCACCAGGCCTTGTGTTTAAATTTGTGACAGTTCAGTATTTACTCCAGACCCTGTGTTTTAATTTGTGACAGTTCAGTATTTACTACAAGCCCTGTGTTTAAATTTGTGACAGTTCAAGTATTTCCTCCAGGCCTTGTGTTTAAATTTGTGACAGTTCAGTATTTACTCCAGACCCTGTGTTTAAATTTGTGACAGTTCAGTATTTACTCCAGACCCTGTGTTTAAATTTGTGACAGTTCAGTATTTACTCCAGACCTTGTGTTTAAATTTGTGACAGTTCAGTATTTACTCCAGACCCTGTGTTTAAATTTGTGACAGTTCAGTATTTCCTCCAGGCCCTGTGTTTAAATTTGTGACAGTTCAGTATTTCCTCCAGGCCCTGTGTTTAAATTTGTGACAGTTCAGTATTTACTCCAGACCCTGTGTTTAAATTTGTGACAGTTCAGTATTTACTCCAGACCCTGTGTTTAAATTTGTGACAGTTCAGTATTTACTCCAGACCCTGTGTTTAAATTTGTGACAGTTCAGTATTTACTCCAGACCCTGTGTTTAAATTTGTGACAGTTCAGTATTTCCTCCAGGCCCTGTGTTTAAATTTGTGACAGTTCAGTATTTACTCCAGACCCTGTGTTTAAATTTGTGACAGTTCAGTATTTACTCAAGACCCTGTGTTTAAATTTGTGACAGTTCAGTATTTCCTCCAGGCCTTGTGTTTAAATTTGTGACAGTTCAGTATTTCCTCCAGGCCTTGTGTTTAAATTTGTGACAGTTCAGTATTTCCTCCAGGCCCTGTGTTTAAATTTGTGACAGTTCAGTATTTCCTCCAGGCCTTGTGTTTAAATTTGTGACAGATCAGTATTTCCTCCAGGCCTTGTGCTTAAATTGGTGACAGTTCAGTATTTACTCCAGACCCTGTGCTTAAATTTGTGACAGTTCAGTATTTCCTCCAGGCCCTGTGTTTAAATTTGTGACAGATCAGTATTTACTCCAGGCCTTGTGTTTAAATTTGTGACAGTTCAGTATTTCCTCCAGGCCTTGTGTTTAAATTTGTGACAGATCAGTATTTACTCCAGGCCTTGTGTTTAAATTTGTGACAGATCAGTATTTACTCCAGGCCTTGTGTTTAAATTTGTGACAGTTCAGTATTTACTCCAGGCCTTGTGTTTAAATTTGTGACAGTTCAGTATTTCCTCCAGGCCTTGTGTTTAAATTTGTGACAGTTCAGTATTTCCTCCAGGCCCTGTGTTTAAATTTGTGACAGTTCAGTATTTCCTCCAGGCCTTGTGTTTAAATTTGTGACAGTTCAGTATTTCCTCCAGGCCTTGTGTTTAAATTTGTGACAGTTCAGTATTTCCTCCAGACCCTGTGTTTAAATTTGTGACAGTTCAGTAGTTCCTCCAGGCCTTGTGTTTAAATTTGTGACAGTTCAGTATTTCCTCCAGGCCTTGAGTTTAAATTTGTGAGAGTTCAGTATTTCCTCCAGGTCCTGCGTTTTAATTTGTGACAGTTCAGTATTTACTACAGGCCTTGTGTTTAAATTTGTGACAGTTCAGTATTTCCTCCAGACCCTGTGTTTAAATTTGTGACAGTTCAGTATTTCCTCCAGACCCTGTGTTTAAATTTGTGACAGTTCAGTATTTCCTCCAGGCCTTGTGTTTAAATTTGTGACAGTTCAGTATTTCCTCCAGGCCTTGTGTTTAAATTTGTGACAGTTCAGTATTTCCTCCAGCCACTGTGTTTAAATTTCCTACAGCTCAG
Source organism: Heterodontus francisci (assembly GCF_036365525.1). Taxonomy (NCBI): domain Eukaryota; kingdom Metazoa; phylum Chordata; class Chondrichthyes; order Heterodontiformes; family Heterodontidae; genus Heterodontus; species Heterodontus francisci. Next base: position 949,218 of record NW_027141873.1, on the reverse strand, counting down.
TATTTCCTCCAGGCCTTGTGTTTAAATTTGTGACAGTTCAGTATTTCCTCCAGGCCTTGTGTTTAAATTTGTGACAGTTCAGTATTTCCTCCAGGCCTTGTGTTTAAATTTGTGACAGTTCAGTATTTCCTCCAGGCCTTGTATTTAAATTTGTGACCGTTCAGTATTTCCTCCAGGCCTTGTGTTTAAATTTGTGACAGTTCAGTATTTCCTCCAGGCCTTGTGTTTAAATTTGTGACAGTTCAGTATTTCCTCCAGGCCTTGTATTTAAATTTGTGACAGTTCAGTATTTCCTCCAGGCCTTGTGTTTAAATTTGTGACAGTTCAGTATTTCCTCCAGGCCTTGTGTTTAAATTTGTGACAGTTCAGTATTTCCTCCAGGACTTGTGTTTAAATTTGTGACAGTTCAGTATTTCCTCCAGGCCTTGTGTTTAAATTTGTGACAGTTCAGTATTTCCTCCAGGACTTGTGTTTAAATTTGTGACAGTTCAGTATTTCCTCCAGGCCTTGTGTTTAAATTTGTGACAGTTCAGTATTTCCTCCAGGCCTTGTGTTTAAATTTGTGACAGTTCAGTATTTCCTCCAGGACTTGTGTTTAAATTTGTGACAGTTCAGTATTTCCTCCAGGCCTTGTGTTTAAATTTGTGACAGTTCAGTATTTCCTCCAGGACTTGTGTTTAAATTTGTGACAGTTCAGTATTTCCTCCAGGCCTTGTGTTTAAATTTGTGACAGTTCAGTATTTCCTCCAGGCCCTGTGCTTAAATTTGTGACAGTTCAGTATTTACTCCAGGCCCTGTGTTTAAATTTGTGACAGATCAGTATTTACTCCAGGCCTTGTGTTTAAATTTGTGACAGTTCAGTATTTCCTCCAGGCCTTGTGTTTAAATTTGTGACAGTTCAGTATTTCCTCAAGGCATTGTGTTTAAATTTGTGACAGCTCAGTATTTCCTCCAGGCCTTGTGTTTAAATTTGTGACAGTTCAGTATTTCCTCCTGACCTTGTGTTTAAATTTGTGACAGTTCAGCATTTTCTCCAGGCCTTGTGTTTAAATTTGTGACAGTTCAGTATTCCCTCCAGGCCTTGTGTTTAAATTTGTGACAGTTCAGCATTTTCTCCAGGCCTTGTGTTTAAATTTGTGACAGTTCAGTATTTCCTCCAGGCCTTGTGTTTAAATTTGTGACAGTTCAGTATTTCCTCCTGGCCTTGTGTTTAAATTTGTGACAGTTCAGTATTTACTCCAGACCCTGTGTTTAAATTTGTGACAGTTCAGCATTTTCTCCAGGCCTTGTGTTTAAATTTGTGACAGTTCAGTATTTCCTCCAGGCCTTGTGTTTAAATTTGTGACAGTTCAGTATTTACTCCAGACCCTGTGTTTAAATTTGTGACAGTTCAGCATTTTCTCCAGGCCTTGTGTTTAAATTTGTGACAGTTCAGTATTTCCTCCAGGCCTTGTGTTTAAATTTGTGACAGTTCAGTATTTCCTCCAGGCCCTGTGTTTAAATTTGTGACAGTTCAGTATTTCCTCCAGGCCTTGTGTTTAAATTTGTGACAGTTCAGTATTTCCTCCAGGCCTTGTGTTTAAATTTGTGACAGTTCAGTATTTCCTCCAGGCCCTGTGTTTTAATTTGTGACAGTTCAGTATTTCCTCCAGGCCATGTGTTTAAAGTTGTGACAATTCAGTATTTCCTCCAGGCCTTGTGTTTAAATTTGTGACAGTTCAGTATTTACTGCAGGCCCTGTGTTTAAATTTGTGACAGTTCAGTATTTCCTCCAGGCCCAGTGTTTACATTTGTGACAGTTCAGTATTTCCTCCAGGCCTTGTGTTTAAATTTGTGACAGTTCAGTATTTCCTCCAGACCTTGTGTTTAAATTTGTGACAGTTCAGTATTTCCTCCAGGCCTTGTGTTTAAATTTGTGACAGTTCAGTATTTCCTCCAGGCCTTGTGTTTAAATTTGTGACAGTTCAGTATTTACTCCAGACCCTGTGTTTAAATTTGTGACAGTTCAGTATTTCCCTCCAGACCCTGTGTTTAAATTTGTGACAGTTCAGTATTTACTCCAGACCCTGTGTTTAAATTTGTGACAGTTCAGTATTTCCCTCCAGACCCTGTGTTTAAATTTGTGACAGTTCAGTATTTCCCTCCAGGCCTTGTGTTTAAATTTGTGACAGTTCAGTATTTCCTCCAGGCCTTGTGTTTAAAGTTGTGACAGTTCAGTATTTCCTCCAGACCCTGTGTTTAAATTTGTGACATTTCAGTATTTCCTCCAGGCCTTGTGTTTAAATTTGTGACAGTTCAGTATTCCCTGCAGGCCTTGTGTTTAAATTTGTGACAGTTCAGTATTTACTCCAGACCCTGTGTTTAAATTTGTGACAGTTCAGTATTTCCCTCCAGACCCTGTGTTTAAATTTGTGACAGTTCAGTATTTCCCTCCAGGCCCTGTGTTTAAATTTGTGACAGTTCAGTATTTCCCTCCAGACCCTGTGTTTAAATTTGTGACAGTTCAGTATTTACTCCAGGCCTTGTGTTTAAATTTGTGACAGTTCAGTATTTCCTCCAGTCCCTGTGTTTAAATTTGTGACAGTTCAGTATTTCCTCCAGGCCTTGTGTTTAAATTTGTGACAGTTCAGTATTTCCCTCCAGACCCTGTGTTTAAATTTGTGACAGTTCAGTATTTCCTCCAGGTCTTGTGTTTAAATTTGTGACAGTTCTGTATTTCCTCCAGGCCTTGTGTTTAAATTTGTGACAGTTCAGTATTTCCTCCAGGCCCTGTGTTTAAATTTGTGACAGTTCAGTATTTCCTCCAGGCCTTGTCTTTAAAGTTGTGACTGTTCTGTATTTCCTCCAGGCCCTGTGTTTAAATTTGTGACAGTTCAGTATTTCCTCCAGGCCCTGTGTTTAAATTTGTGACAGATCAGTATTTACTCCAGGCCTTGTGCTTAAATTGGTGACAGTTCAGTATTTACTCCAGGCCCTGTGTTTAAATTTGTGACAGTTCAGTATTTCCTCCAGGCCCTGTGTTTAAATTTGTGACAGATCAGTATTTACTCAAGGCCTTGTGTTTAAATTTGTGACAGTTCAGTATTTCCTCCAAGCCCTGTGTTTAAATTTGTGACAGTTCAGTATTTCCTCCAGGCCTTGTGTTTAAATTTGTGACAGATCAGTATTTCCTCCAGGCCTTGTGTTTAAATTTGTGACAGATCAGTATTTCCTCCAGGCCTTGTGTTTAAATTTGTGACAGTTCAGTATTTCCTCCAGGCCTTGTGTTTAAATTTGTGACAGTTCAGTATTTCCTCCAGGCCTTGTGTTTAAATTTGTGACAGTTCAGTATTTCCTCCAGGCCTTGTGTTTAAATTTGTGACAGTTCAGTATTTCCTCCAGGCCTTGTGTTTAAATTTGTGACAGTTCAGTATTTCCTCCAGGCCTTGTGTTTAATTTTGTGACATTTCAGTATTCCCTCCAGGCCTTGTGTTTAAATTTGTGACAAATCAGTATTTACTCCAGGCCTTGTGTTTAAATTTGTGACAGTTCAGTATTTCCTCCAGGCCCTGTGTTTAAATTTGTGACAGTTCAGTATTTACTCCAGGCCTTGTGTTTAAATTTGTGACAGTTCAGTATTTCCTCCAGGCCTTGTGTTTAAATTTGTGACAGTTCAGTATTTCCTCCAGGCCTTGTGTTTAAATTTGTGACAGTTCAGTATTTCCTCCAGGCCTTGTGTTTAATTTTGTGACATTTCAGTATTCCCTCCAGGCCTTGTGTTTAAATTTGTGACAGATCAGTATTTACTCCAGGCCTTGTGTTTAAATTTGTGACAGTTCAGTATTTACTCCAGGCCCTGTGTTTAAATTTGTGACAGTTCAGTATTTCCTCCAGGCCTTGTGTTTAAATTTGTGACAGATCAGTATTTACTCCAGGCCTTGTGTTTAAATTTGAGACTGTTCAGTATTTACTCCAGGCCCTGTGTTTAAATTTGTGACAGTTCAGTATTTCCTCCAGGCCCTGTGTTTAAATTTGTGACAGTTCAGTATTTCCTCCAGGCCTTGTGTTTAAATTTGTGAGAGTTCAGTATTTCCTCCAGGCCTTGTGTTTAAATTTGTGACAGTTCAGTATTTCCTCCAGGCCTTGTGTTTAAATTTGTGACAGTTCAGTATTTCCTCCAGGCCTTGTGCTTAAATTTGTGAGAGTTCAGTATTTCCTCCAGGCCTTGTGTTTAAATTTGTGACAGTTCAGTATTTCCTCCAGGCCCTGTGTTTAAATTTGTGACAGTTCAGTATTTCCTCCAGGCTCTGTGTTTAAATTTGTGACAGTTCAGTATTTCCTCCAGGCCTTGTGTTTAAATTTGTGAGAGTTCAGTATTTCCTCCAGGCCTTGTGTTTAAATTTGTGACAGTTCAGTATTTCCTCCAGGCCTTGTGTTTAAATTTGTGAGAGTTCAGTATTTCCTCCAGGCCTTGTGTTTAAATTTGTGACAGTTCAGTATTTACTCCAGGCCCTGTGCTTAAATTTGTGACAGTTCAGTATTTCCTCCAGGCCCTGTGTTTAAATTTGTGACAGTTCAGTATTTCCTCCAGGCCTTGTGCTTAAATTTGTGACAGTTCAGTATTTCCTCCAGGCCTTGTGCTTAAATTTGTGACAGTTCAGTATTTACTCCAGGCACTGTGTTTAAATTTGTGACAGTTCAGTATTTCCTCCAGGCCCTGTGTTTAAATTTGTGACAGATCAATATTTACTCCAGGCCTTGTGTTTAAATTTGTGACAGTTCAGTATTTCCTCCAGGCCTTGTGCTTAAATTTGTGACAGTTCAGTATTTCCTCCAGGCCTTGTGCTTAAATTTGTGACAGTTCAGTATTTACTCCAGGCACTGTGTTTAAATTTGTGACAGTTCAGTATTTCCTCCAGGCCCTGTGTTTAAATTTGTAACAGTTCAGTATTTCCTCCAGGCCCTGTGTTTAAATTTGTGACAGTTCAGTATTTCCTCCAGGCCTTGTGTTTAAATTTGTGACAGTTCAGCATTTTCTCCAGGCCTTGTGTTTAAATTTGTGACAGTTCAGTATTTCCTCCAGGCCTGGTGTTTAAATTTGTGAGAGTTCAGTATTTACTCCAGGCCCTGTGCTTAAATTTGTGACAGTTCAGTATTTACTCCAGGCCCTGTGTTTAAATTTGTGACAGTTCAGTATTTACTACAGGCCCTGTGTTTAAATTTGTGACAGTTCAGTATTTCCTCCAGGCCCTGTGTTTATATTTGTGACAGTTCAGTATTTCCTCCAGGCCCTGTGTTCAAAAGTGTGACAGTTCAGTATTTACTCCAGACCCTGTGTTTAAATTTGTGACAGTTCAGTATTTCCTCCAGACCCTGTGTTTAAATTTGTGACAGTTCAGTATTTCCTCCAGGCCTTGTGTTTAAATTTGTGACAGTTCAGTATTTACTCCAGACCCTGTGTTTAAATTTGTGACAGTTCAGTATTTCCTCCAGGCCCTGTGTTTAAATTTGTGACAGTTCAGTATTTCCTCCAGGCCCTGTGTTTAAATTTGTGACAGTTCAGTATTTCCTCCAGGCCTTGTGTTTAAATTTGTGACAGTTCAGTATTTCCTCCAGGCCTTGTGTTTAAATTTGTGACAGTTCAGTATTTCCTCCAGACCCTGTGTTTAGATTTGTGACAGTTCAGTATTTCCTCCAGGCCTTGTGTTTAAATTTGTGACAGTTCAGTATTTCCTCCAGGCCTTGTGTTTAAATTTGTGACAGTTCAGTATTTCCTCCAGGCCCTGTGTTTAAATTTGTGACAGTTCAGTATTTCCTCCAGACCCTGTGATTAAATTTGTGACAGTTCAGTATTTCCTCCAGGCCTTGTGTTTAAATTTGTGACAGTTCAGTATTTCCTCCAGACCCTGTGTTTAAATTTGTGACAGTTCAGTATTTCCTCCAGGCCTTGTGTTTAAATTTGTGACAGTTCAGTATTTCCTCCAGGCCTTGTGTTTAAATTTGTGACAGTTCAGTATTTCCTCCAGGCCCTGTGTTTAAATTTGTGACAGTTCAGTATTCCCTCCAGGCCCTGTGTTTAAATTTGTGACAGTTCAGTATTTCCTCCAGGCCTTGTGTTTAAATTTGTGACAGTTCAGTATTTCCTCCAGGCCCTTTGTTTAAATTTGTGACAGTTCAGTATTTCCTCCAGGCCCTGTGTTTAAATTTGTGACAGTTCAGTATTTCCTCCAGGCCCTGTGTTTTAATTTGTGACAGTTCAGTATTTCCTCCAGGCCTTGTGTTTAAATTTGTGACAGTTCAGTATTTACTCCAGGCCCTGTGTTTAAATTTGTGACAGTTCAGTATTTCCTCCAGGCCTTGTGTTTAAATTTGTGACAGTTCAGTATTTCCTCCAGGCCTTGTGTTTAAATTTGTGACACTGCAGCATTTCCTCCAGGCCTTGTGTTTAAATTTGTGAGAGTTCAGTATTTCCTCCAGGCCTTGTGTTTAAATTTGTGACAGTTCAGTATTTCATCCAGACCCTGTGTTTAAATTTGTGACAGTTCAGTATTTCCTCCAGGCCCTGTGTTTAAATTTGTGACAGTTCAGTATTTCCTCCAGGCCTTGTGTTTAAATTTGTGACAGTTCAGTATTTCCTCCAGACCCTGTGTTTAAATTTGTGACAGTTCAGTATTTCCTCCAGGCCTTGTGTTTAAATTTGTGACAGTTCAGTATTTCCTCCAGGCCCTGTGTTTAAATTTGTGACAGTTCAGTATTTCCTCCAGGCCTTGTGTTTAAATTTGTGACAGTTCAGTATTTCCTCCAGACCCTGTGTTTAAATTTGTGACAGTTCAGTATTTCCTCCAGGCCCTGTATTTAAATTTGTGACAGTTCAGTATTTCCTCCAGGCCTTGTGTTTAAATTTGTGACAGTTCAGTATTTCCTCCAGGCCTTGTGTTTAAATTTGTGACAGTTCAGTATTTCCTCCAGGCCTTGTGTTTAAATTTGTGACAGTTCAGTATTTCCTTCCAGGCCTTGTGTTTAAATTTGTGACAGTACAGTATTCCCTCCAGGCCTTGTGTTTAAATTTGTGACAGTTCAGTATTTCCTCCAGGCCTTGTGTTTAAATTTGTGACAGTTCAGTATTTCCTCCAGGCCTTGTGTTTAAATTTGTGACAGTTCAGTATTTCCTCCAGGCCTTGTGTTTAAATTTGTGACAGTTCAGTATTTCCTCCAGGCCTTGTGTTTAAATTTGTGACAGTACAGTATTCCCTCCAGGCCTTGTGTTTAAATTTGTGACAGTTCAGTATTTCCTCCAGGCCTTGTGTTTAAATTTGTGACAGTTCAGTATTTCCTCCAGGCCCTGTGTTTAAATTTGTGACAGTTCAGTATTTCCTCCAGGCCCTGTGTTTAAATTTGTGACAGTTCAGTATTTCCTCCAGGCCTTGTGTTTAAATTTGTGACAGTTCAGTATTTCCTCCAGGCCTTGTGTTTAAATTTGTGACAGTTCAGTATTTCCTCCAGACCCTGTGTTTTGATTTGTGACAGTTCAGTATTTCCTCCAGGCCTTGTGTTTAAATTTGTGACAGTTCAGTATTTCCTCCAGGCCTTGTGTTTAAATTTGTGACAGTTCAGTATTTCCTCCAGGCCCTGTGTTTAAATTTGTGACAGTTCAGTATTTCCTCCAGACCCTGTGATTAAATTTGTGACAGTTCAGTATTTCCTCCAGGCCTTGTGTTTAAATTTGTGACAGTTCAGTATTTCCTCCAGACCCTGTGTTTAAATTTGTGACAGTTCAGTATTTCCTCCAGGCCTTGTGTTTAAATTTGTGACAGTTCAGTATTTCCTCCAGGCCTTGTGTTTAAATTTGTGACAGTTCAGTATTTCCTCCAGGCCCTGTGTTTAAATTTGTGACAGTTCAGTATTCCCTCCAGGCCCTGTGTTTAAATTTGTGACAGTTCAGTATTTCCTCCAGGCCTTGTGTTTAAATTTGTGACAGTTCAGTATTTCCTCCAGGCCCTTTGTTTAAATTTGTGACAGTTCAGTATTTCCTCCAGGCCCTGTGTTTAAATTTGTGACAGTTCAGTATTTCCTCCAGGCCCTGTGTTTTAATTTGTGACAGTTCAGTATTTCCTCCAGGCCTTGTGTTTAAATTTGTGACAGTTCAGTATTTACTCCAGGCCCTGTGTTTAAATTTGTGACAGTTCAGTATTTCCTCCAGGCCTTGTGTTTAAATTTGTGACAGTTCAGTATTTCCTCCAGGCCTTGTGTTTAAATTTGTGACACTGCAGCATTTCCTCCAGGCCTTGTGTTTAAATTTGTGAGAGTTCAGTATTTCCTCCAGGCCTTGTGTTTAAATTTGTGACAGTTCAGTATTTCATCCAGACCCTGTGTTTAAATTTGTGACAGTTCAGTATTTCCTCCAGGCCCTGTGTTTAAATTTGTGACAGTTCAGTATTTCCTCCAGGCCTTGTGTTTAAATTTGTGACAGTTCAGTATTTCCTCCAGACCCTGTGTTTAAATTTGTGACAGTTCAGTATTTCCTCCAGGCCCTGTGTTTAAATTTGTGACAGTTCAGTATTTCCTCCAGGCCTTGTGTTTAAATTTGTGACAGTTCAGTATTTCCTCCAGACCCTGTGTTTAAATTTGTGACAGTTCAGTATTTCCTCCAGGCCCTGTATTTAAATTTGTGACAGTTCAGTATTTCCTCCAGGCCTTGTGTTTAAATTTGTGACAGTTCAGTATTTCCTCCAGGCCTTGTGTTTAAATTTGTGACAGTTCAGTATTTCCTCCAGGCCTTGTGTTTAAATTTGTGACAGTTCAGTATTTCCTCCAGGCCTTGTGTTTAAATTTGTGACAGTACAGTATTCCCTCCAGGCCTTGTGTTTAAATTTGTGACAGTTCAGTATTTCCTCCAGGCCTTGTGTTTAAATTTGTGACAGTTCAGTATTTCCTCCAGGCCTTGTGTTTAAATTTGTGACAGTTCAGTATTTCCTCCAGGCCTTGTGTTTAAATTTGTGACAGTTCAGTATTTCCTCCAGGCCTTGTGTTTAAATTTGTGACAGTACAGTATTCCCTCCAGGCCTTGTGTTTAAATTTGTGACAGTTCAGTATTTCCTCCAGGCCTTGTGCTTAAATTTGTGACAGTTCAGTATTTCATCCAGGCCTTGTGTTTAAATTTGTGACAGTTCAGTATTTCCTCCAGGCCTTGTGTTTAAATTTGTGACAGTACAGTATTCCCTCCAGGCCTTGTGTTTAAATTTGTGACAGTTCAGTATTTCCTCCAGGCCTTGTGTTTAAATTTGTGACAGTTCAGTATTTCCTCCAGGCCCTGTGTTTAAATTTGTAACAGTTCAGTATTTCCTCCAGGCCTTGTGTTTAAATTTGTGACAGTTCAGTATTTCCTCCAGGCCTTGTGTTTAAATTTGTGACTGTTCAGTATTTCCTCCAGACCTTGTGTTTAAATTTGTGACAGTTCAGTATTTCCTCCAGGCCTTGTGTTTAAATTTGTGACTGTTCAGTATTTCCTCCAGGCCCTGTGTTTAAATTTGTGACAGTTCAGTATTTCCTCCAGGCCCTGTGTTTAAATTTGTGACAGTTCAGTATTTCCTCCAGGCCTTGTGTTTAAATTTGTGACAGTTCAGTAGTTCCTCCAGGCCTTGTGTTTAAATTTGTGACAGTTCAGTATTTCCTCCAGGCATTGTGTTTAAATTTGTGACAGTTCAGTATTTCCTCCAGGCCTTATGTTTAAATTTGTGACAGTTCAGTATTTCCTCCAGGCCTTGTGATTAAATTTGTGACAGTTCATTATTTCCTCCAGGCCATGTGTTTAAATTTGTGACAGTTCAGTATTTCCTCCAGGCCTTGTGTTTAAATTTGTGACAGTTCAGTATTTCCTCCAGGCCTTGTGTTTAAATTTGTGACAGTTCAGTATTTCCTCCAGGCCTTGTGTTTAAATTTGTGACAGTTCAGTATTTACTCCAGGCCCTGTGTTTAAATTTGTGACAGTTCAGTATTTCCTCCAGGCCCTGTGTTTAAATTTCTGACAGTTCAGTATTTACTCCAGGCCTTGTGTTTAAATTTGTGACAGTTCAGTATTTCCTCCAGGCCTTGTGTTTAAATTTGTGAGAGTTCAGTATTTCCTCCAGGCTCTGTGTTTAAATTTGTGACAGTTCAGTATTTCCTCCAGGCCTTGTGTTTAAATTTGTGACAGTTCAGTATTTCCTCCAGGCCTTGTGTTTAAATTTGTGACAGTTCAGTATTTCCTCCAGGCCTTGTGTTTAAATTTGTGACAGTTCAGTATTTACTCCAGGCCCTGTGTTTAAATTTGTGACAGTTCAGTATTTCCTCCAGGCCCTGTGTTTAAATTTCTGACAGTTCAGTATTTACTCCAGGCCTTGTGTTTAAATTTGTGACAGTTCAGTATTTCCTCCAGGCCTTGTGTTTAAATTTGTGAGAGTTCAGTAGTTCCTCCAGGCCCTGTGTTTAAATTTGTGACAGTTCAGTATTTCCTCCAGGCCTTGTGTTTAAATTTGTGAGAGTTCAGTATTTCCTCCAGGCTCTGTGTTTAAATTTGTGAGAGTTCAGTATTTCCTCCAGGCCCTGTGTTTAAATTTGTGAAAGTTCAGTATTTCCTCCAGGCCTTGTGTTTAAATTTGTGAGAGTTCAGTATTTCCTCCAGGCCCTGTGCTTAAATTTGTGACAGTTCAGTATTTCCTCCAGGCCTTGTGTTTAAATTTGTGAGAGTTCAGTATTTCCTCCAGGCCCTGTGTTTAAATTTGTGACAGTTCAGTATTTCCTCCAGGCCTTGTGTTTAAATTTGTGACAGTTCAGTATTTCCTCCAGGCCTTGTGTTTAAATTTCTGACAGTTCAGTATTTCCTCCAGGCCCTGTGCTTAAATTTGTGACAGTTCAATATTTCCTCCAGGCCTTGTGTTTAAATTTGTGAGAGTTCAGTATTTCCTCCAGGCCCTGTGTTTAAATTTGTGAAAGTTCAGTATTTCCTCCAGGCCTTGTGTTTAAATTTGTGAGAGTTCAGTATTTCCTCCAGGCCCTGTGCTTAAATTTGTGACAGTTCAGTATTTCCTCCAGGCCTTGTGTTTAAATTTGTGAGAGTTCAGTATTTCCTCCAGGCCCTGTGTTTAAATTTGTGACAGTTCAGTATTTCCTCCAGGCCTTGTGTTTAAATTTGTGACAGTTCAGTATTTCCTCCAGGCCTTGTGTTTAAATTTCTGACAGTTCAGTATTTCCTCCAGGCCCTGTGCTTAAATTTGTGACAGTTCAATATTTCCTCCAGGCCTTGTGTTTAAATTTGTGAGATTTCAGTATTTCCTCCAGGCCCTGTGTTTAAATTTGTGACAGTTCAGTATTTCCTCCAGGCCTTGTGTTTAAATTTGTGACAGCTCAGTATTTCCTCCAGGCCCTGTGTTTAAATTTGTGACAGTTCAGTATTTCCTCCAGGCCCTGTGTTTAAATTTGTGACAGTTCAGTATTTCCTCCAGGCCCTGTGTTTAAATTTGTGACAGTTCAGTATTCCCTCCAGGCCCTGTGTTTAAATTTGTGACAGTTCAGTATTTCCTCCAGGCCCTGTGTTTAAATTTCTGACAGTTCAGTATTTCCTCCAGGCCCTGTGCTTAAATTTGTGACTGTTCAGTATTTCCTCCAGGCCTTGTGTTTAAATTTGTGACAGTTCAGTATTTCCTCCAGGCCTTGTGTTTAAATTTGTGACAGTTCAGTATTTCCTCCAGCCCCTGTGTTTAAATTTGTGACAGTTCAGTATTTCCTCCAGGCCTTGTGTTTAAATTTGTGACAGTTCAGTATTTCCTCCAGCCCCTGTGTTTAAATTTGTGACTGTTCAGTATTTCCTCCAGGCCTTGTGTTTAAATTTGTGACAGTTCAGTATTTCCTCCAGGCCTTGTGTTTAAATTTGTGACAGTTCAGTATTTCCTCCAGGCCCTGTGTTTAAATTTCTGACAGTTCAGTATTTCCTCCAGGCCCTGTGTTTAAATTTGTGACAGTTCAGTATTTCCTCCAGTCCTTGTGTTTAAATTTGTGACAGTTCAGTATTTCCTCCAGGCCTTGTGTTTACATTTGTGACAGTTCAGTATTTACTCCAGGCCATGTGTTAAAATTTGTGACAGTTCAGTATTTCTTCCAGGCCTTGTGTTTAAATTTGTGACAGTTCAGTATTTCCTCCAGGCCTTGTGTTTAAATTTGTGAGAGTTCAGTATTTCCTCCAGGCCTTGTGTTTAAATTTGTGACAGTTCAGTATTTCATCCAGACCCTGTGTTTAAATTTGTGACAGTTCAGTATTTCCTCCAGGCCCTGTGTTTAAATTTGTGACAGTTCAGTATTTCCTCCAGGCCTTGTGTTTAAATTTGTGACAGTTCAGTATTTCCTCCAGACCCTGTGTTTAAATTTGTGACAGTTCAGTATTTCCTCCAGGCCCTGTGTTTAAATTTGTGACAGTTCAGTATTTCCTCCAGGCCTTGTGTTTAAATTTGTGACAGTTCAGTATTTCCTCCAGACCCTGTGTTTAAATTTGTGACAGTTCAGTATTTCCTCCAGGCCCTGTATTTAAATTTGTGACAGTTCAGTATTTCCTCCAGGCCTTGTGTTTAAATTTGTGACAGTTCAGTATTTCCTCCAGGCCTTGTGTTTAAATTTGTGACAGTTCAGTATTTCCTCCAGGCCTTGTGTTTAAATTTGTGACAGTTCAGTATTTCCTCCAGGCCTTGTGTTTAAATTTGTGACAGTACAGTATTCCCTCCAGGCCTTGTGTTTAAATTTGTGACAGTTCAGTATTTCCTCCAGGCCTTGTGTTTAAATTTGTGACAGTTCAGTATTTCCTCCAGGCCTTGTGTTTAAATTTGTGACAGTTCAGTATTTCCTCCAGGCCTTGTGTTTAAATTTGTGACAGTTCAGTATTTCCTCCAGGCCTTGTGTTTAAATTTGTGACAGTACAGTATTCCCTCCAGGCCTTGTGTTTAAATTTGTGACAGTTCAGTATTTCCTCCAGGCCTTGTGTTTAAATTTGTGACAGTTCAGTATTTCCTCCAGGCCCTGTGTTTAAATTTGTAACAGTTCAGTATTTCCTCCAGGCCTTGTGTTTAAATTTGTGACAGTTCAGTATTTCCTCCAGGCCTTGTGTTTAAATTTGTGACTGTTCAGTATTTCCTCCAGACCTTGTGTTTAAATTTGTGACAGTTCAGTATTTCCTCCAGGCCTTGTGTTTAAATTTGTGACTGTTCAGTATTTCCTCCAGGCCCTGTGTTTAAATTTGTGACAGTTCAGTATTTCCTCCAGGCCCTGTGTTTAAATTTGTGACAGTTCAGTATTTCCTCCAGGCCTTGTGTTTAAATTTGTGACAGTTCAGTAGTTCCTCCAGGCCTTGTGTTTAAATTTGTGACAGTTCAGTATTTCCTCCAGGCCCTGTGTTTAAATTTGTGACAGTTCAGTATTTCCTCCAGGCCTTGTGTTTAAATTTGTGACAGTTCAGTAGTTCCTCCAGGCCTTGTGTTTAAATTTGTGACAGTTCAGTATTTCCTCCAGACCTTGTGTTTAAATTTGTGACAGTTCAGTATTTCCTCCAGGCCTTATGTTTAAATTTGTGACAGTTCAGTATTTCCTCCAGGCCTTGTGATTAAATTTGTGACAGTTCATTATTTCCTCCAGGCCATGTGTTTAAATTTGTGACAGTTCAGTATTTCCTCCAGGCCTTGTGTTTAAATTTGTGACAGTTCAGTATTTCCTCCAGGCCTTGTGTTTAAATTTGTGACAGTTCAGTATTTCCTCCAGGCCTTGTGTTTAAATTTGTGACAGTTCAGTATTTACTCCAGGCCCTGTGTTTAAATTTGTGACAGTTCAGTATTTCCTCCAGGCCCTGTGTTTAAATTTCTGACAGTTCAGTATTTCCTCCAGGCCCTGTGTTTAAATTTGTGACAGTTCAGTATTTCCTCCAGGCCTTGTGTTTAAATTTGTGAGAGTTCAGTATTTCCTCCAGGCCCTGTGTTTAAATTTGTGAGAGTTCAGTATTTCCTCCAGGCCCTGTGTTTAAATTTGTGAAAGTTCAGTATTTCCTCCAGGCCTTGTGTTTAAATTTGTGAGAGTTCAGTATTTCCTCCAGGCCCTGTGCTTAAATTTGTCACAGTTCAGTATTTCCTCCAGGCCTTGTGTTTAAATTTGTGAGAGTTCAGTATTTCCTCCAGGCCCTGTGTTTAAATTTGTGACAGTTCAGTATTTCCTCCAGGCCTTGTGTTTAAATTTGTGACAGTTCAGTATTTCCTCCAGGCCTTGTGTTTAAATTTCTGACAGTTCAGTATTTCCTCCAGGCCCTGTGCTTAAATTTGTGACAGTTCAATATTTCCTCCAGGCCTTGTGTTTAAATTTGTGAGAGTTCAGTATTTCCTCCATGCCCTGTGTTTAAATTTGTGAAAGTTCAGTATTTCCTCCAGGCCTTGTGTTTAAATTTGTGACAGTTCAGTATTTCCTCCAGGCCTTGTGTTTAAATTTGTGACAGTTCAGTATTTCCTCCAGGCCTTGTGTTTAAATTTGTGAGAGTTCAGTATTTCCTCCAGGCCCTGTGTTTAAATTTGTGACAGTTCAGTATTTCCTCCAGGCCCTGTGTTTAAATTTGTGACAGTTCAGTATTCCCTCCAGGCCCTGTGTTTAAATTTGTGACAGTTCAGTATTTCCTCCAGGCCCTGTGTTTAAATTTCTGACAGTTCAGTATTTCCTCCAGGCCCTGTGCTTAAATTTGTGACTGTTCAGTATTTCCTCCAGGCCTTGTGTTTAAATTTGTGACAGTTCAGTATTTCCTCCAGGCCTTGTGTTTAAATTTGTGACAGTTCAGTATTTCCTCCAGCCCCTGTGTTTAAATTTGTGACAGTTCAGTATTTCCTCCAGGCCTTGTGTTTAAATTTGTGACAGTTCAGTATTTCCTCCAGCCCCTGTGTTTAAATTTGTGACTGTTCAGTATTTCCTCCAGGCCTTGTGTTTAAATTTGTGACAGTTCAGTATTTCCTCCAGGCCTTGTGTTTAAATTTGTGACAGTTCAGTATTTCCTCCAGGCCCTGTGTTTAAATTTCTGACAGTTCAGTATTTCCTCCAGGCCTTGTGTTTACATTTGTGACAGTTCAGTATTTACTCCAGACCCTGTGTTTAAATTTGTGACAGTTCAGTATTTCCTCCAGGCCATGTGTTTAAATTTGTGACAGTTCAGTATTTCCTCCAGGCCCTGTATTTAAATTTGTGACAGTTCAGTATTTCCTCCAGGCCTTGTGTTTAAATTTGTGACAGTTCAGTATTTCCTCCAGGCCTTGTGTTTAAATTTGTGACAGTTCAGTATTTCCTCCAGGCCCTGTGTTTAAATTTGTGACTGTTCAGTATTTCCTCCAGGCCTTGTGTTTAAATTTGTGACAGTTCAGTATTTCCTCCAGTCCTTGTGTTTAAATTTGTGACAGTTCAGTATTTCCTCCAGGCCTTGTGTTTACATTTGTGACAGTTCAGTATTTACTCCAGGCCATGTGTTAAAATTTGTGACAGTTCAGTATTTCCTCCAGGCCTTGTGTTTAAATTTGTGACAGTTCAGTATTTCCTCCAGGCCTTGTGTTTAAATTTGTGACAGTTCAGTATTTCCTCCAGGCCTTGTGTTCAAATTTGTGACAGTTCAGCATTTTCTCCAGGCCATGTGTTAAAATTTGTGACAG
This sequence comes from Heterodontus francisci, assembly GCF_036365525.1. Lineage (NCBI taxonomy): Eukaryota > Metazoa > Chordata > Chondrichthyes > Heterodontiformes > Heterodontidae > Heterodontus > Heterodontus francisci. The sequence goes on along the minus strand of NW_027141873.1, from coordinate 933,553 downwards.
TTCAGTATTTCCTCCAGGCCTTGTGTTTAAATTTGTGACAGTTCAGTATTTCCTCCAGGCCTTGTGTTTAAATTTGTGACAGTTCAGCATTTTCTCCTGGCCTTGTGTTAAAATTTGTGACAGTTCAGTATTTCCTCCAGGCCCTGTGTTTAAATTTGTGACAGTTCAGTATTTACTCCAGACCTTGTGTTTAAATTTGTGACAGTTCAGTATTTACTCCAGACCCTGTGTTTAAATTTGTGACAGTTCAGTATTTCCTCCAGGCCCTGTGTTTAAATTTGTGACAGTTCAGTATTTCCTCCAGACCCTGTGTTTAAATTTGTGACAGTTCAGTATTTCCTCCAGGCCTTGTGTTTAAATTTGTGACAGTTCAGCATTTTCTCCTGGCCATGTGTTTAAATTTGTGACAGTTCAGTATTTACTCCAGACCCTGTGTTTAAATTTGTGACAGTTCAGTATTTCCTCCAGGCCTTGTGTTTAAATTTGTGACAGTTCAGCATTTTCTCCTGGCCATGTGTTTAAATTTGTGACAGTTCAGTATTTCCTCCAGACCTTGTGTTTAAATTTGTAACAGCTCAGTATTTCCTCCAGGCCTTGTGTTTAAATTTGTGACAGTTCAGTATTTCCTCCAGGCCTTGTGTTTAAATTTGTGACAGTTCAGCATTTTCTCCAGACCCTGTGTTTAAATTTGTGACAGTTCAGTATTTCCTCCAGGCCCTGTGTTTAAATTTGTGACAGTTCAGTATTTCCTCCAGGCCTTGTGTTTAAATTTGTGACAGTTCAGTATTTCCTCCAGGCCTTGTGTTTAAATTTGTGACAGTTCAGCATTTTCTCCTGGCCATGTGTTTAAATTTGTGACAGCTCAGTATTTCCTCCAGGCCTTGTGTTTAAATTTGTGACAGTTCAGTATTTCCTCCAGGCCTTGTGTTTAAATTTGTGACAGTTCAGCATTTTCTCCAGACCCTGTGTTTAAATTTGTGACAGTTCAGTATTTCCTCCAGGCCCTGTGTTTAAATTTGTGACAGTTCAGTATTTCCTCCAGGCCTTGTGTTTAAATTTGTGACAGTTCAGTATTTCCTCCAGGCCTTGTGTTTAAATTTGTGACAGTTCAGCATTTTCTCCAGGCCCTGTGTTTAAATTTGTGACAGTTCAGTATTTCCTCCAGGCCTTGTGTTTAAATTTGTGACAGTTCAGTATTCCCTCCAGGCCATGTGTTTAAATTTGTGACAGTTCAGTATTTACTCCAGACCCTGTGTTTAAATTTGTGACAGTTCAGTATTTCCTCCAGGCCCTGTGTTTAAATTTGTGACAGTTCAGTATTTCCTCCAGGCCTTGTGTTTAAATTTGTGACAGTTCAGTATTTCCTCCAGGCCTTGTGTTTAAATTTGTGACAGTTCAGCATTTTCTCCTGGCCATGTGTTTAAATTTGTGACAGTTCAGTATTTGCTCCAGACACTGTGTTTAAATTTGTGACAGTTCAGTATTTCCTCCAGGCCCTGTGTTTAAATTTGTGACAGTTCAGTATTTCCTCCAGGCCTTGTGTTTAAATTTGTGACAGTTCAGTATTTCCTCCATGCCTTGTGTTTAAATTTGTGACAGTTCAGCATTTTCTCCTGGCCATGTGTTTAAATTTGTGACAGTTCAGTATTTACTCCAGACCCTGTGTTTAAATTTGTGACAGTTCAGTCTTTCCTCCAGGCCTTGTGTTTAAATTTGTGACAGTTCAGCATTTACTCCAGGCCTTGTGTTTAAATTTGTGACAGTTCAGTATTTCCTCCAGGCCTTGTGTTTAAATTTGTGACAGTTCAGTATTTCCTCCAGACCCTGTGTTTAAATTTGTGACAGTTCAGCATTTTCTCCAGGCCATGTGTTTAAATTTGTGACAGTTCAGTATTTACTCCAGACCCTGTGTTTAAATTTGTGACAGTTCAGTATTTACTCCTGGCCATGTGTTTAAATTTGTGACAGTTCAGTATTTACTCCAGTCCCTGTGTTTAAATTTGTGACAGTTCAGTATTTACTCCTGGTCATGTGTTTAAATTTGTGACAGTTCAGTATTTACTCCAGACCTTGTGTTTAAATTTGTGACAGTTCAGTATTTACTCCAGGCCTTGTGTTTAAATTTGTGACAGTTCAGTATTTCCTGCTGGCCTTGTGTTTAAATTTGTGACAGTTCAGTATTTCCTCCAGACCCTGTGTTTAAATTTGTGACAGTTCAGTATTTCCTCCAGGCCTTGTGTTTAAATTTGTGACAGTTCAGTATTTACTCCAGACACTGTGTTTAAATTTGTGACAGTTCAGTATTTCCTCCAGGCCCTGTATTTAAATTTGTGACAGTTCAGTATTTACTCCAGGCCTTGTGTTTAAATTTGTGACAGTTCAGTATTTGCTGCTGGCCTTGTGTTTAAATTTGTGACAGTTCAGTATTTACTCCAGGCCCTGTGTTTAAATTTGTGACAGTTCAGTATTTCCTGCTGGCCTTGTGTTTAAATTTGTGACAGTTCAGTATTTACTCCAGACCCTGTGTTTAAATTTGTGACAGTTCAGTATTTACTCCTGGCCATGTGTTTAAATTTGTGACAGTTCAGTATTTCCTCCAGGCCTTGTGTTTAAATTTGTGACAGTTCAGTATTTCCTGCTGGCCTTGTGTTTAAATTTGTGACAGTTCAGTATTTACTCCAGACCCTGTGTTTAAATTTGTGACAGTTCAGTATTTACTCCAGGCCCTGTGTTTAAATTTGTGACAGTTCAGTATTTCCTCCAGGCCTTGTGTTTAAATTTGTGACAGTTCAGTATTTCCTCCAGGCCTTGTGTTTAAATTTGTGACAGTTCAGTATTTCCTCCAGGCCCTGTGTTTAAATTTGTGACAGTTCATTATTCCCTCCAGGCCTTGTGTTTAAATTTGTGACAGTTCAGTATTTCCTGCTGGCCTTGTGTTTAAATTTGTGACAGTTCAGTATTTACTCCAGATCCTGTGTTTAAATTTGTGACAGTTCAGTATTTACTCCAGTCCCTGTGTTTAAATTTGTGACAGTTCAGTATTTCCTGCTGGCCTTGTGTTTAAATTTGTGACAGTTCAGTATTTACTCCAGTCCCTGTGTTTAAATTTGTGACAGTTCAGTATTTACTCCTGGCCATGTGTTTAAATTTGTGACAGTTCAGTATTTTCTCCAGGCCATGTGTTTAAATTTGTGACAGTTCAGTATTTCCTCCAGGCCTTGTGTTTAAATTTGTGACAGTTCAGTATTTACTCCAGACCTTGTGTTTAAATTTGTGACAGTTCAGTATTTACTCCAGGCCTTGTGTTTAAATTTGTGACAGTTCAGTATTTCCTGCTGGCCTTGTGTTTAAATTTGTGACAGTTCAGTATTTACTCCAGACCTTGTGTTTAAATTTGTGACAGTTCAGTATTTACTCCAGGCCTTGTGTTTAAATTTGTGACAGTTCAGTATTTCCTCCAGGCCTTGTGTTTAAATTTGTGACAGTTCAGTATTTACTCCAGACCCTGTGTTTAAATTTGTGACAGTTCAGTATTTACTCCTGGCCATGTGTTTAAATTTGTGACAGTTCAGTATTTGCTGCTGGCCTTGTGTTTAAATTTGTGACAGTTCAGTATTTCCTCCAGGCCATGTGTTTAAATTTGTGACAGTTCAGTATTTACTCCAGACCGTGTGTTTAAATTTGTGACAGTTCAGTATTTACTCCAGGCCTTGTGTTTAAATTTGTAACAGTTCAGTATTTCCTCCAGGCCCTGTGTTTAAATTTGTGACAGTTCAGTATTTACTCCAGGCCCTGTGCTTAAGTTTGTGACAGTTCAGTATTTCCTCCAGGCCCTGTGTTTAAATTTGTGACAGTTCAGTATTTCCTCCAGGCCTTGTGTTTAAATTTGTGACAGCTCAGTATTTCCTCCAGGCCTTGTGTTTAAATTTGTGACAGTTCAGTATTTCCTCCAGACCTTGTGTTTAAATTTGTGACAGTTCAGCATTTTCTCCAGGCCCTGTGTTTAAATTTGTAACAGTTCAGTATTTCCTCCAGACCCTGTGTTTAAATTTGTGACAGTTCAGTATTTCCGCCTGACCTTGTGTTTAAATTTGTGACAGTTCAGTATTTCCTCCAGGCCTTGTGTTTAAATTTGTGACAGTTCAGTATTTCCGCCTGACCTTGTGTTTAAATTTGTGACAGTTCAGTATTTCCTCCGGGCCCTGTGTTTAAATTTGTGACAGTTCAGTATTTCCTCCAGGCCTTGTGTTTAAATTTGTGACAGTTCAGTATTTCCTCCAGGCCTTGTGTTTAAATTTGTGACATTTCAGTATTTCCTCCAGGCCATGTGTTTAAATTTGTGACAGTTCAGTATTTCCTCCAGGCCCTGTGTTTAAATTTGTGACAGTTCAGTATTTCCTCCAGGCCTTGTGTTTAAATTTGTGACAGTTCAGTATTTCCTCCAGGCCTTGTGTTTAAATTTGTGACAGTTCAGTATTTCCTCCAGGCCCTGTGTTTAAATTTGTGACAGTTCAGTATTTCCTCCAGGCCTTGTGTTTAAATTTGTGACAGTTCAGTATTTCCTCCAGGCCTTGTGTTTAAAGTTGTGACAGTTCAGTATTTCCTCGAGGCCTTGTGTTTAAATTTGTGACAGTTCAGTATTTCCTCCAGGCCTTGTGCTTAAATTTGTGACTGTTCAGTATTTCCTCCTGACTTTGTGTTTAAATTTGTGACAGTTCAGCATTTTCTCCAGGCCTTGTGTTTAAATTTGTGACAGTTCAGTATTTCCTCCAGCCACTGTGTTTAAATTTGTGACAGTTCAGTATTTCCTCCAGGCCCCTGTGTTTAAATTTGTGACAGTTCAGTATTTCCTCCAGCCACTGTGTTTAAATTTGTGACAGTTCAGTATTTCCTCCAGGCCACTGTGTTTAAATTTGTGACAGTTCAGTATTTCCTCCAGGCCATGTGCTTAAATTTGTGACAGTTCAGTATTCCCTCCAGGCCTTGTGTTTAAATTTGTGACAGTTCAGTATTTCCTCCTGACCTTGTGTTTAAATTTGTGACAGTTCAGCATTTTCTCCAGGCCTTGTGTTTAAATTTGTGACAGTTCAGTATTTCCTCCAGCCACTGTGTTTAAATTTGTGACAGATCAGTATTTACTACAGGCCTTGTGTTTAAATTTGTGACAGTTCAGTATTTCCTCCAGGCCCCTGTGTTTAAATTTGTGACAGTTCAGTATTTCCTCCAGGCCCTGTGTTTAAATTTGTGACAGTTCAGTATTTCCTCCAGGCCTTGTGTTTAAATTTGTGACAGTTCAGTATTCCCTCCAGGCCTTGTGTTTAAATTTGTGACAGTTCAGTATTTCCTCCAGGCCTTGTGTTTAAATTTGTGAGAGTTCAGTATTTCCTCCAGGCCCTGTGTTTTAATTTGTGACAGTTCAGTATTTACTACAGGCCTTGTGTTTAAATTTGTGACAGTTCAGTATTCCCTCCAGACCCTGTGTTTAAATTTGTGACAGTTCAGTATTTCCTCCAGGCCCTGTGTTTAAATTTGTGACAGTTCAGTATTTCCTCCAGGCCTTGTGTTTAAATTTGTGACAGTTCAGTATTCCCTCCAGGCCTTGTGTTTAAAGTTGTGACAGTTCAGTATTTCCTCCAGCCACTGTGTTTAAATTTGTGACAGTTCAGTATTTCCTCCAGGCCCTGTGTTTAAATTTGTGACAGTTCAGTATTTCCTCCAGGCCTTGTGTTTAAATTTGTGACAGTTTAGTATTTCCTCCAGGCCTTGTGTTTAAATTTGTGACAGTTCAGTATTTCCTCCAGCCACTGTGTTTAAATTTGTGACAGATCAGTATTTACTACAGGCCCTGTTTTTAAATTTGTGACAGTTCAGTATTTCCTCCAGGCCTTGTGTTTAAATTTGTGAGAGTTCAGTATTTCCTCCAGGCCCTGTGTTTTAATTTGTGACAGTTCAGTATTTACTACAGGCCCTGTGTTTAAATTTGTGACAGTTCAGTATTTCCTCCAGGCCTTGTGTTTAAATTTGTGACAGTTCAGTATTTCCTCCAGGCCCTGTGTTTAAATTTGTGACAGTTCAGTATTTCCTCCAGGCCCTGTGTTTAAATTTGTGACAGTTCAGTATTTCTTCCAGGCCTTGTGTTTAAATTTGTGACAGTTCAGTATTTCCTCCAGGCCCTGTGTTTAAATTTGTGACAGTTCAGTATTTCTTCCAGGCCTTGTGTTTAAATTTGTGACAGTTCAGTATTTCCTCCAGGCCCTGTGTTTAAATTTGTGACAGTTCAGTATTTCCTCCAGGCTCTGTGTTTAAATTTGTGACAGTTCAGTATTTCCTCCAGGCCCTGTGTTTAAATTTGTGACAGTTCAGTATTTCTTCCAGGCCTTGTGTTTAAATTTGTGACAGTTCAGTATTTCCACCAGGCCTTGTGTTTAAATTTGTGACAGTTCAGTATTTACTCCAGACCCTGTGTTTTAATTTGTGACAGTTCAGTATTTACTACAAGCCCTGTGTTTAAATTTGTGACAGTTCAAGTATTTCCTCCAGGCCTTGTGTTTAAATTTGTGACAGTTCAGTATTTACTCCAGACCCTGTGTTTAAATTTGTGACAGTTCAGTATTTACTCCAGACCCTGTGTTTAAATTTGTGACAGTTCAGTATTTACTCCAGACCTTGTGTTTAAATTTGTGACAGTTCAGTATTTACTCCAGACCCTGTGTTTAAATTTGTGACAGTTCAGTATTTCCTCCAGGCCCTGTGTTTAAATTTGTGACAGTTCAGTATTTCCTCCAGGCCCTGTGTTTAAATTTGTGACAGTTCAGTATTTACTCCAGACCCTGTGTTTAAATTTGTGACAGTTCAGTATTTACTCCAGACCCTGTGTTTAAATTTGTGACAGTTCAGTATTTACTCCAGACCCTGTGTTTAAATTTGTGACAGTTCAGTATTTACTCCAGACCCTGTGTTTAAATTTGTGACAGTTCAGTATTTCCTCCAGGCCCTGTGTTTAAATTTGTGACAGTTCAGTATTTACTCCAGACCCTGTGTTTAAATTTGTGACAGTTCAGTATTTACTCAAGACCCTGTGTTTAAATTTGTGACAGTTCAGTATTTCCTCCAGGCCTTGTGTTTAAATTTGTGACAGTTCAGTATTTCCTCCAGGCCTTGTGTTTAAATTTGTGACAGTTCAGTATTTCCTCCAGGCCCTGTGTTTAAATTTGTGACAGTTCAGTATTTCCTCCAGGCCTTGTGTTTAAATTTGTGACAGTTCAGTATTTCCTCCAGGCCCTGTGTTTAAATTTGTGACAGTTCAGTATTTCCTCCAGGCCTTGTGCTTAAATTGGTGACAGTTCAGTATTTACTCCAGACCCTGTGCTTAAATTTGTGACAGTTCAGTATTTCCTCCAGGCCCTGTGTTTAAATTTGTGACAGATCAGTATTTACTCCAGGCCTTGTGTTTAAATTTGTGACAGTTCAGTATTTCCTCCAGGCCTTGTGTTTAAATTTGTGACAGATCAGTATTTACTCCAGGCCTTGTGTTTAAATTTGTGACAGATCAGTATTTACTCCAGGCCTTGTGTTTAAATTTGTGACAGTTCAGTATTTACTCCAGGCCTTGTGTTTAAATTTGTGACAGTTCAGTATTTCCTCCAGGCCTTGTGTTTAAATTTGTGACAGTTCAGTATTTCCTCCAGGCCCTGTGTTTAAATTTGTGACAGTTCAGTATTTCCTCCAGGCCTTGTGTTTAAATTTGTGACAGTTCAGTATTTCCTCCAGGCCTTGTGTTTAAATTTGTGACAGTTCAGTATTTCCTCCAGACCCTGTGTTTAAATTTGTGACAGTTCAGTAGTTCCTCCAGGCCTTGTGTTTAAATTTGTGACAGTTCAGTATTTCCTCCAGGCCTTGAGTTTAAATTTGTGAGAGTTCAGTATTTCCTCCAGGTCCTGCGTTTTAATTTGTGACAGTTCAGTATTTACTACAGGCCTTGTGTTTAAATTTGTGACAGTTCAGTATTCCCTCCAGGCCTTGTGTTTAAATTTGTGACAGTTCAGTATTTCCTCCAGACCCTGTGTTTAAATTTGTGACAGTTCAGTATTTCCTCCAGACCCTGTGTTTAAATTTGTGACAGTTCAGTATTTCCTCCAGGCCTTGTGTTTAAATTTGTGACAGTTCAGTATTTCCTCCAGGCCTTGTGTTTAAATTTGTGACAGTTCAGTATTTCCTCCAGCCACTGTGTTTAAATTTCCTACAGCTCAGTATTTCCTCCAGGCCTTGTGTTTAAATTTGTGACAGTTCAGTATTTCCTCCAGGCCTTGTGTTTAAATTTGTGACAGTTCAGTATTTCCTCCAGGCCTTGTGTTTAAATTTGTGACAGTTCAGTATTTCCTCCAGGCCTTGTATTTAAATTTGTGACCGTTCAGTATTTCCTCCAGGCCTTGTGTTTAAATTTGTGACAGTTCAGTATTTCCTCCAGGCCTTGTGTTTAAATTTGTGACAGTTCAGTATTTCCTCCAGGCCTTGTATTTAAATTTGTGACAGTTCAGTATTTCCTCCAGGCCTTGTGTTTAAATTTGTGACAGTTCAGTATTTCCTCCAGGCCTTGTGTTTAAATTTGTGACAGTTCAGTATTTCCTCCAGGACTTGTGTTTAAATTTGTGACAGTTCAGTATTTCCTCCAGGCCTTGTGTTTAAATTTGTGACAGTTCAGTATTTCCTCCAGGACTTGTGTTTAAATTTGTGACAGTTCAGTATTTCCTCCAGGCCTTGTGTTTAAATTTGTGACAGTTCAGTATTTCCTCCAGGCCTTGTGTTTAAATTTGTGACAGTTCAGTATTTCCTCCAGGACTTGTGTTTAAATTTGTGACAGTTCAGTATTTCCTCCAGGCCTTGTGTTTAAATTTGTGACAGTTCAGTATTTCCTCCAGGACTTGTGTTTAAATTTGTGACAGTTCAGTATTTCCTCCAGGCCTTGTGTTTAAATTTGTGACAGTTCAGTATTTCCTCCAGGCCCTGTGCTTAAATTTGTGACAGTTCAGTATTTACTCCAGGCCCTGTGTTTAAATTTGTGACAGATCAGTATTTACTCCAGGCCTTGTGTTTAAATTTGTGACAGTTCAGTATTTCCTCCAGGCCTTGTGTTTAAATTTGTGACAGTTCAGTATTTCCTCAAGGCATTGTGTTTAAATTTGTGACAGCTCAGTATTTCCTCCAGGCCTTGTGTTTAAATTTGTGACAGTTCAGTATTTCCTCCTGACCTTGTGTTTAAATTTGTGACAGTTCAGCATTTTCTCCAGGCCTTGTGTTTAAATTTGTGACAGTTCAGTATTCCCTCCAGGCCTTGTGTTTAAATTTGTGACAGTTCAGCATTTTCTCCAGGCCTTGTGTTTAAATTTGTGACAGTTCAGTATTTCCTCCAGGCCTTGTGTTTAAATTTGTGACAGTTCAGTATTTCCTCCTGGCCTTGTGTTTAAATTTGTGACAGTTCAGTATTTACTCCAGACCCTGTGTTTAAATTTGTGACAGTTCAGCATTTTCTCCAGGCCTTGTGTTTAAATTTGTGACAGTTCAGTATTTCCTCCAGGCCTTGTGTTTAAATTTGTGACAGTTCAGTATTTACTCCAGACCCTGTGTTTAAATTTGTGACAGTTCAGCATTTTCTCCAGGCCTTGTGTTTAAATTTGTGACAGTTCAGTATTTCCTCCAGGCCTTGTGTTTAAATTTGTGACAGTTCAGTATTTCCTCCAGGCCCTGTGTTTAAATTTGTGACAGTTCAGTATTTCCTCCAGGCCTTGTGTTTAAATTTGTGACAGTTCAGTATTTCCTCCAGGCCTTGTGTTTAAATTTGTGACAGTTCAGTATTTCCTCCAGGCCCTGTGTTTTAATTTGTGACAGTTCAGTATTTCCTCCAGGCCATGTGTTTAAAGTTGTGACAATTCAGTATTTCCTCCAGGCCTTGTGTTTAAATTTGTGACAGTTCAGTATTTACTGCAGGCCCTGTGTTTAAATTTGTGACAGTTCAGTATTTCCTCCAGGCCCAGTGTTTACATTTGTGACAGTTCAGTATTTCCTCCAGGCCTTGTGTTTAAATTTGTGACAGTTCAGTATTTCCTCCAGACCTTGTGTTTAAATTTGTGACAGTTCAGTATTTCCTCCAGGCCTTGTGTTTAAATTTGTGACAGTTCAGTATTTCCTCCAGGCCTTGTGTTTAAATTTGTGACAGTTCAGTATTTACTCCAGACCCTGTGTTTAAATTTGTGACAGTTCAGTATTTCCCTCCAGACCCTGTGTTTAAATTTGTGACAGTTCAGTATTTACTCCAGACCCTGTGTTTAAATTTGTGACAGTTCAGTATTTCCCTCCAGACCCTGTGTTTAAATTTGTGACAGTTCAGTATTTCCCTCCAGGCCTTGTGTTTAAATTTGTGACAGTTCAGTATTTCCTCCAGGCCTTGTGTTTAAAGTTGTGACAGTTCAGTATTTCCTCCAGACCCTGTGTTTAAATTTGTGACATTTCAGTATTTCCTCCAGGCCTTGTGTTTAAATTTGTGACAGTTCAGTATTCCCTGCAGGCCTTGTGTTTAAATTTGTGACAGTTCAGTATTTACTCCAGACCCTGTGTTTAAATTTGTGACAGTTCAGTATTTCCCTCCAGACCCTGTGTTTAAATTTGTGACAGTTCAGTATTTCCCTCCAGGCCCTGTGTTTAAATTTGTGACAGTTCAGTATTTCCCTCCAGACCCTGTGTTTAAATTTGTGACAGTTCAGTATTTACTCCAGGCCTTGTGTTTAAATTTGTGACAGTTCAGTATTTCCTCCAGTCCCTGTGTTTAAATTTGTGACAGTTCAGTATTTCCTCCAGGCCTTGTGTTTAAATTTGTGACAGTTCAGTATTTCCCTCCAGACCCTGTGTTTAAATTTGTGACAGTTCAGTATTTCCTCCAGGTCTTGTGTTTAAATTTGTGACAGTTCTGTATTTCCTCCAGGCCTTGTGTTTAAATTTGTGACAGTTCAGTATTTCCTCCAGGCCCTGTGTTTAAATTTGTGACAGTTCAGTATTTCCTCCAGGCCTTGTCTTTAAAGTTGTGACTGTTCTGTATTTCCTCCAGGCCCTGTGTTTAAATTTGTGACAGTTCAGTATTTCCTCCAGGCCCTGTGTTTAAATTTGTGACAGATCAGTATTTACTCCAGGCCTTGTGCTTAAATTGGTGACAGTTCAGTATTTACTCCAGGCCCTGTGTTTAAATTTGTGACAGTTCAGTATTTCCTCCAGGCCCTGTGTTTAAATTTGTGACAGATCAGTATTTACTCAAGGCCTTGTGTTTAAATTTGTGACAGTTCAGTATTTCCTCCAAGCCCTGTGTTTAAATTTGTGACAGTTCAGTATTTCCTCCAGGCCTTGTGTTTAAATTTGTGACAGATCAGTATTTCCTCCAGGCCTTGTGTTTAAATTTGTGACAGATCAGTATTTCCTCCAGGCCTTGTGTTTAAATTTGTGACAGTTCAGTATTTCCTCCAGGCCTTGTGTTTAAATTTGTGACAGTTCAGTATTTCCTCCAGGCCTTGTGTTTAAATTTGTGACAGTTCAGTATTTCCTCCAGGCCTTGTGTTTAAATTTGTGACAGTTCAGTATTTCCTCCAGGCCTTGTGTTTAAATTTGTGACAGTTCAGTATTTCCTCCAGGCCTTGTGTTTAATTTTGTGACATTTCAGTATTCCCTCCAGGCCTTGTGTTTAAATTTGTGACAAATCAGTATTTACTCCAGGCCTTGTGTTTAAATTTGTGACAGTTCAGTATTTCCTCCAGGCCCTGTGTTTAAATTTGTGACAGTTCAGTATTTACTCCAGGCCTTGTGTTTAAATTTGTGACAGTTCAGTATTTCCTCCAGGCCTTGTGTTTAAATTTGTGACAGTTCAGTATTTCCTCCAGGCCTTGTGTTTAAATTTGTGACAGTTCAGTATTTCCTCCAGGCCTTGTGTTTAATTTTGTGACATTTCAGTATTCCCTCCAGGCCTTGTGTTTAAATTTGTGACAGATCAGTATTTACTCCAGGCCTTGTGTTTAAATTTGTGACAGTTCAGTATTTACTCCAGGCCCTGTGTTTAAATTTGTGACAGTTCAGTATTTCCTCCAGGCCTTGTGTTTAAATTTGTGACAGATCAGTATTTACTCCAGGCCTTGTGTTTAAATTTGAGACTGTTCAGTATTTACTCCAGGCCCTGTGTTTAAATTTGTGACAGTTCAGTATTTCCTCCAGGCCCTGTGTTTAAATTTGTGACAGTTCAGTATTTCCTCCAGGCCTTGTGTTTAAATTTGTGAGAGTTCAGTATTTCCTCCAGGCCTTGTGTTTAAATTTGTGACAGTTCAGTATTTCCTCCAGGCCTTGTGTTTAAATTTGTGACAGTTCAGTATTTCCTCCAGGCCTTGTGCTTAAATTTGTGAGAGTTCAGTATTTCCTCCAGGCCTTGTGTTTAAATTTGTGACAGTTCAGTATTTCCTCCAGGCCCTGTGTTTAAATTTGTGACAGTTCAGTATTTCCTCCAGGCTCTGTGTTTAAATTTGTGACAGTTCAGTATTTCCTCCAGGCCTTGTGTTTAAATTTGTGAGAGTTCAGTATTTCCTCCAGGCCTTGTGTTTAAATTTGTGACAGTTCAGTATTTCCTCCAGGCCTTGTGTTTAAATTTGTGAGAGTTCAGTATTTCCTCCAGGCCTTGTGTTTAAATTTGTGACAGTTCAGTATTTACTCCAGGCCCTGTGCTTAAATTTGTGACAGTTCAGTATTTCCTCCAGGCCCTGTGTTTAAATTTGTGACAGTTCAGTATTTCCTCCAGGCCTTGTGCTTAAATTTGTGACAGTTCAGTATTTCCTCCAGGCCTTGTGCTTAAATTTGTGACAGTTCAGTATTTACTCCAGGCACTGTGTTTAAATTTGTGACAGTTCAGTATTTCCTCCAGGCCCTGTGTTTAAATTTGTGACAGATCAATATTTACTCCAGGCCTTGTGTTTAAATTTGTGACAGTTCAGTATTTCCTCCAGGCCTTGTGCTTAAATTTGTGACAGTTCAGTATTTCCTCCAGGCCTTGTGCTTAAATTTGTGACAGTTCAGTATTTACTCCAGGCACTGTGTTTAAATTTGTGACAGTTCAGTATTTCCTCCAGGCCCTGTGTTTAAATTTGTAACAGTTCAGTATTTCCTCCAGGCCCTGTGTTTAAATTTGTGACAGTTCAGTATTTCCTCCAGGCCTTGTGTTTAAATTTGTGACAGTTCAGCATTTTCTCCAGGCCTTGTGTTTAAATTTGTGACAGTTCAGTATTTCCTCCAGGCCTGGTGTTTAAATTTGTGAGAGTTCAGTATTTACTCCAGGCCCTGTGCTTAAATTTGTGACAGTTCAGTATTTACTCCAGGCCCTGTGTTTAAATTTGTGACAGTTCAGTATTTACTACAGGCCCTGTGTTTAAATTTGTGACAGTTCAGTATTTCCTCCAGGCCCTGTGTTTATATTTGTGACAGTTCAGTATTTCCTCCAGGCCCTGTGTTCAAAAGTGTGACAGTTCAGTATTTACTCCAGACCCTGTGTTTAAATTTGTGACAGTTCAGTATTTCCTCCAGACCCTGTGTTTAAATTTGTGACAGTTCAGTATTTCCTCCAGGCCTTGTGTTTAAATTTGTGACAGTTCAGTATTTACTCCAGACCCTGTGTTTAAATTTGTGACAGTTCAGTATTTCCTCCAGGCCCTGTGTTTAAATTTGTGACAGTTCAGTATTTCCTCCAGGCCCTGTGTTTAAATTTGTGACAGTTCAGTATTTCCTCCAGGCCTTGTGTTTAAATTTGTGACAGTTCAGTATTTCCTCCAGGCCTTGTGTTTAAATTTGTGACAGTTCAGTATTTCCTCCAGACCCTGTGTTTAGATTTGTGACAGTTCAGTATTTCCTCCAGGCCTTGTGTTTAAATTTGTGACAGTTCAGTATTTCCTCCAGGCCTTGTGTTTAAATTTGTGACAGTTCAGTATTTCCTCCAGGCCCTGTGTTTAAATTTGTGACAGTTCAGTATTTCCTCCAGACCCTGTGATTAAATTTGTGACAGTTCAGTATTTCCTCCAGGCCTTGTGTTTAAATTTGTGACAGTTCAGTATTTCCTCCAGACCCTGTGTTTAAATTTGTGACAGTTCAGTATTTCCTCCAGGCCTTGTGTTTAAATTTGTGACAGTTCAGTATTTCCTCCAGGCCTTGTGTTTAAATTTGTGACAGTTCAGTATTTCCTCCAGGCCCTGTGTTTAAATTTGTGACAGTTCAGTATTCCCTCCAGGCCCTGTGTTTAAATTTGTGACAGTTCAGTATTTCCTCCAGGCCTTGTGTTTAAATTTGTGACAGTTCAGTATTTCCTCCAGGCCCTTTGTTTAAATTTGTGACAGTTCAGTATTTCCTCCAGGCCCTGTGTTTAAATTTGTGACAGTTCAGTATTTCCTCCAGGCCCTGTGTTTTAATTTGTGACAGTTCAGTATTTCCTCCAGGCCTTGTGTTTAAATTTGTGACAGTTCAGTATTTACTCCAGGCCCTGTGTTTAAATTTGTGACAGTTCAGTATTTCCTCCAGGCCTTGTGTTTAAATTTGTGACAGTTCAGTATTTCCTCCAGGCCTTGTGTTTAAATTTGTGACACTGCAGCATTTCCTCCAGGCCTTGTGTTTAAATTTGTGAGAGTTCAGTATTTCCTCCAGGCCTTGTGTTTAAATTTGTGACAGTTCAGTATTTCATCCAGACCCTGTGTTTAAATTTGTGACAGTTCAGTATTTCCTCCAGGCCCTGTGTTTAAATTTGTGACAGTTCAGTATTTCCTCCAGGCCTTGTGTTTAAATTTGTGACAGTTCAGTATTTCCTCCAGACCCTGTGTTTAAATTTGTGACAGTTCAGTATTTCCTCCAGGCCTTGTGTTTAAATTTGTGACAGTTCAGTATTTCCTCCAGGCCCTGTGTTTAAATTTGTGACAGTTCAGTATTTCCTCCAGGCCTTGTGTTTAAATTTGTGACAGTTCAGTATTTCCTCCAGACCCTGTGTTTAAATTTGTGACAGTTCAGTATTTCCTCCAGGCCCTGTATTTAAATTTGTGACAGTTCAGTATTTCCTCCAGGCCTTGTGTTTAAATTTGTGACAGTTCAGTATTTCCTCCAGGCCTTGTGTTTAAATTTGTGACAGTTCAGTATTTCCTCCAGGCCTTGTGTTTAAATTTGTGACAGTTCAGTATTTCCTTCCAGGCCTTGTGTTTAAATTTGTGACAGTACAGTATTCCCTCCAGGCCTTGTGTTTAAATTTGTGACAGTTCAGTATTTCCTCCAGGCCTTGTGTTTAAATTTGTGACAGTTCAGTATTTCCTCCAGGCCTTGTGTTTAAATTTGTGACAGTTCAGTATTTCCTCCAGGCCTTGTGTTTAAATTTGTGACAGTTCAGTATTTCCTCCAGGCCTTGTGTTTAAATTTGTGACAGTACAGTATTCCCTCCAGGCCTTGTGTTTAAATTTGTGACAGTTCAGTATTTCCTCCAGGCCTTGTGTTTAAATTTGTGACAGTTCAGTATTTCCTCCAGGCCCTGTGTTTAAATTTGTGACAGTTCAGTATTTCCTCCAGGCCCTGTGTTTAAATTTGTGACAGTTCAGTATTTCCTCCAGGCCTTGTGTTTAAATTTGTGACAGTTCAGTATTTCCTCCAGGCCTTGTGTTTAAATTTGTGACAGTTCAGTATTTCCTCCAGACCCTGTGTTTTGATTTGTGACAGTTCAGTATTTCCTCCAGGCCTTGTGTTTAAATTTGTGACAGTTCAGTATTTCCTCCAGGCCTTGTGTTTAAATTTGTGACAGTTCAGTATTTCCTCCAGGCCCTGTGTTTAAATTTGTGACAGTTCAGTATTTCCTCCAGACCCTGTGATTAAATTTGTGACAGTTCAGTATTTCCTCCAGGCCTTGTGTTTAAATTTGTGACAGTTCAGTATTTCCTCCAGACCCTGTGTTTAAATTTGTGACAGTTCAGTATTTCCTCCAGGCCTTGTGTTTAAATTTGTGACAGTTCAGTATTTCCTCCAGGCCTTGTGTTTAAATTTGTGACAGTTCAGTATTTCCTCCAGGCCCTGTGTTTAAATTTGTGACAGTTCAGTATTCCCTCCAGGCCCTGTGTTTAAATTTGTGACAGTTCAGTATTTCCTCCAGGCCTTGTGTTTAAATTTGTGACAGTTCAGTATTTCCTCCAGGCCCTTTGTTTAAATTTGTGACAGTTCAGTATTTCCTCCAGGCCCTGTGTTTAAATTTGTGACAGTTCAGTATTTCCTCCAGGCCCTGTGTTTTAATTTGTGACAGTTCAGTATTTCCTCCAGGCCTTGTGTTTAAATTTGTGACAGTTCAGTATTTACTCCAGGCCATGTGTTTAAATTTGTGACAGTTCAGTATTTCCTCCAGGCCTTGTGTTTAAATTTGTGACAGTTCAGTATTTCCTCCAGGCCTTGTGTTTAAATTTGTGACACTGCAGCATTTCCTCCAGGCCTTGTGTTTAAATTTGTGAGAGTTCAGTATTTCCTCCAGGCCTTGTGTTTAAATTTGTGACAGTTCAGTATTTCATCCAGACCCTGTGTTTAAATTTGTGACAGTTCAGTATTTCCTCCAGGCCCTGTGTTTAAATTTGTGACAGTTCAGTATTTCCTCCAGGCCTTGTGTTTAAATTTGTGACAGTTCAGTATTTCCTCCAGACCCTGTGTTTAAATTTGTGACAGTTCAGTATTTCCTCCAGGCCCTGTGTTTAAATTTGTGACAGTTCAGTATTTCCTCCAGGCCTTGTGTTTAAATTTGTGACAGTTCAGTATTTCCTCCAGACCCTGTGTTTAAATTTGTGACAGTTCAGTATTTCCTCCAGGCCCTGTATTTAAATTTGTGACAGTTCAGTATTTCCTCCAGGCCTTGTGTTTAAATTTGTGACAGTTCAGTATTTCCTCCAGGCCTTGTGTTTAAATTTGTGACAGTTCAGTATTTCCTCCAGGCCTTGTGTTTAAATTTGTGACAGTTCAGTATTTCCTCCAGGCCTTGTGTTTAAATTTGTGACAGTACAGTATTCCCTCCAGGCCTTGTGTTTAAATTTGTGACAGTTCAGTATTTCCTCCAGGCCTTGTGTTTAAATTTGTGACAGTTCAGTATTTCCTCCAGGCCTTGTGTTTAAATTTGTGACAGTTCAGTATTTCCTCCAGGCCTTGTGTTTAAATTTGTGACAGTTCAGTATTTCCTCCAGGCCTTGTGTTTAAATTTGTGACAGTACAGTATTCCCTCCAGGCCTTGTGTTTAAATTTGTGACAGTTCAGTATTTCCTCCAGGCCTTGTGCTTAAATTTGTGACAGTTCAGTATTTCATCCAGGCCTTGTGTTTAAATTTGTGACAGTTCAGTATTTCCTCCAGGCCTTGTGTTTAAATTTGTGACAGTACAGTATTCCCTCCAGGCCTTGTGTTTAAATTTGTGACAGTTCAGTATTTCCTCCAGGCCTTGTGTTTAAATTTGTGACAGTTCAGTATTTCCTCCAGGCCCTGTGTTTAAATTTGTAACAGTTCAGTATTTCCTCCAGGCCTTGTGTTTAAATTTGTGACAGTTCAGTATTTCCTCCAGGCCTTGTGTTTAAATTTGTGACTGTTCAGTATTTCCTCCAGACCTTGTGTTTAAATTTGTGACAGTTCAGTATTTCCTCCAGGCCTTGTGTTTAAATTTGTGACTGTTCAGTATTTCCTCCAGGCCCTGTGTTTAAATTTGTGACAGTTCAGTATTTCCTCCAGGCCCTGTGTTTAAATTTGTGACAGTTCAGTATTTCCTCCAGGCCTTGTGTTTAAATTTGTGACAGTTCAGTAGTTCCTCCAGGCCTTGTGTTTAAATTTGTGACAGTTCAGTATTTCCTCCAGGCATTGTGTTTAAATTTGTGACAGTTCAGTATTTCCTCCAGGCCTTATGTTTAAATTTGTGACAGTTCAGTATTTCCTCCAGGCCTTGTGATTAAATTTGTGACAGTTCATTATTTCCTCCAGGCCATGTGTTTAAATTTGTGACAGTTCAGTATTTCCTCCAGGCCTTGTGTTTAAATTTGTGACAGTTCAGTATTTCCTCCAGGCCTTGTGTTTAAATTTGTGACAGTTCAGTATTTCCTCCAGGCCTTGTGTTTAAATTTGTGACAGTTCAGTATTTACTCCAGGCCCTGTGTTTAAATTTGTGACAGTTCAGTATTTCCTCCAGGCCCTGTGTTTAAATTTCTGACAGTTCAGTATTTACTCCAGGCCCTGTGTTTAAATTTGTGACAGTTCAGTATTTCCTCCAGGCCTTGTGTTTAAATTTGTGAGAGTTCAGTATTTCCTCCAGGCTCTGTGTTTAAATTTGTGAGAGTTCAGTATTTCCTCCAGGCCCTGTGTTTAAATTTGTGAAAGTTCAGTATTTCCTCCAGGCCTTGTGTTTAAATTTGTGAGAGTTCAGTATTTCCTCCAGGCCCTGTGCTTAAATTTGTGACAGTTCAGTATTTCCTCCAGGCCTTGTGTTTAAATTAGTGAGAGTTCAGTATTTCCTCCAGGCCCTGTGTTTAAATTTGTGACAGTTCAGTATTTCCTCCAGGCCTTGTGTTTAAATTTGTGACAGTTCAGTATTTCCTCCAGGCCTTGTGTTTAAATTTCTGACAGTTCAGTATTTCCTCCAGGCCCTGTGCTTAAATTTGTGACAGTTCAATATTTCCTCCAGGCCTTGTGTTTAAATTTGTGAGAGTTCAGTATTTCCTCCAGGCCCTGTGTTTAAATTTGTGAAAGTTCAGTATTTCCTCCAGGCCTTGTGTTTAAATTTGTGAGAGTTCAGTATTTCCTCCAGGCCCTGTGCTTAAATTTGTGACAGTTCAGTATTTCCTCCAGGCCTTGTGTTTAAATTTGTGAGAGTTCAGTATTTCCTCCAGGCCCTGTGTTTAAATTTGTGACAGTTCAGTATTTCCTCCAGGCCTTGTGTTTAAATTTGTGACAGTTCAGTATTTCCTCCAGGCCTTGTGTTTAAATTTCTGACAGTTCAGTATTTCCTCCAGGCCCTGTGCTTAAATTTGTGACAGTTCAATATTTCCTCCAGGCCTTGTGTTTAAATTTGTGAGATTTCAGTATTTCCTCCAGGCCCTGTGTTTAAATTTGTGACAGTTCAGTATTTCCTCCAGGCCTTGTGTTTAAATTTGTGACAGCTCAGTATTTCCTCCAGGCCCTGTGTTTAAATTTGTGACAGTTCAGTATTTCCTCCAGGCCCTGTGTTTAAATTTGTGACAGTTCAGTATTTCCTCCAGGCCCTGTGTTTAAATTTGTGACAGTTCAGTATTCCCTCCAGGCCCTGTGTTTAAATTTGTGACAGTTCAGTATTTCCTCCAGGCCCTGTGTTTAAATTTCTGACAGTTCAGTATTTCCTCCAGGCCCTGTGCTTAAATTTGTGACTGTTCAGTATTTCCTCCAGGCCTTGTGTTTAAATTTGTGACAGTTCAGTATTTCCTCCAGGCCTTGTGTTTAAATTTGTGACAGTTCAGTATTTCCTCCAGCCCCTGTGTTTAAATTTGTGACAGTTCAGTATTTCCTCCAGGCCTTGTGTTTAAATTTGTGACAGTTCAGTATTTCCTCCAGCCCCTGTGTTTAAATTTGTGACTGTTCAGTATTTCCTCCAGGCCTTGTGTTTAAATTTGTGACAGTTCAGTATTTCCTCCAGGCCTTGTGTTTAAATTTGTGACAGTTCAGTATTTCCTCCAGGCCCTGTGTTTAAATTTCTGACAGTTCAGTATTTCCTCCAGGCCCTGTGTTTAAATTTGTGACAGTTCAGTATTTCCTCCAGTCCTTGTGTTTAAATTTGTGACAGTTCAGTATTTCCTCCAGGCCTTGTGTTTACATTTGTGACAGTTCAGTATTTACTCCAGGCCATGTGTTAAAATTTGTGACAGTTCAGTATTTCTTCCAGGCCTTGTGTTTAAATTTGTGACAGTTCAGTATTTCCTCCAGGCCTTGTGTTTAAATTTGTGAGAGTTCAGTATTTCCTCCAGGCCTTGTGTTTAAATTTGTGACAGTTCAGTATTTCATCCAGACCCTGTGTTTAAATTTGTGACAGTTCAGTATTTCCTCCAGGCCCTGTGTTTAAATTTGTGACAGTTCAGTATTTCCTCCAGGCCTTGTGTTTAAATTTGTGACAGTTCAGTATTTCCTCCAGACCCTGTGTTTAAATTTGTGACAGTTCAGTATTTCCTCCAGGCCCTGTGTTTAAATTTGTGACAGTTCAGTATTTCCTCCAGGCCTTGTGTTTAAATTTGTGACAGTTCAGTATTTCCTCCAGACCCTGTGTTTAAATTTGTGACAGTTCAGTATTTCCTCCAGGCCCTGTATTTAAATTTGTGACAGTTCAGTATTTCCTCCAGGCCTTGTGTTTAAATTTGTGACAGTTCAGTATTTCCTCCAGGCCTTGTGTTTAAATTTGTGACAGTTCAGTATTTCCTCCAGGCCTTGTGTTTAAATTTGTGACAGTTCAGTATTTCCTCCAGGCCTTGTGTTTAAATTTGTGACAGTACAGTATTCCCTCCAGGCCTTGTGTTTAAATTTGTGACAGTTCAGTATTTCCTCCAGGCCTTGTGTTTAAATTTGTGACAGTTCAGTATTTCCTCCAGGCCTTGTGTTTAAATTTGTGACAGTTCAGTATTTCCTCCAGGCCTTGTGTTTAAATTTGTGACAGTTCAGTATTTCCTCCAGGCCTTGTGTTTAAATTTGTGACAGTACAGTATTCCCTCCAGGCCTTGTGTTTAAATTTGTGACAGTTCAGTATTTCCTCCAGGCCTTGTGTTTAAATTTGTGACAGTTCAGTATTTCCTCCAGGCCCTGTGTTTAAATTTGTAACAGTTCAGTATTTCCTCCAGGCCTTGTGTTTAAATTTGTGACAGTTCAGTATTTCCTCCAGGCCTTGTGTTTAAATTTGTGACTGTTCAGTATTTCCTCCAGACCTTGTGTTTAAATTTGTGACAGTTCAGTATTTCCTCCAGGCCTTGTGTTTAAATTTGTGACTGTTCAGTATTTCCTCCAGGCCCTGTGTTTAAATTTGTGACAGTTCAGTATTTCCTCCAGGCCCTGTGTTTAAATTTGTGACAGTTCAGTATTTCCTCCAGGCCTTGTGTTTAAATTTGTGACAGTTCAGTAGTTCCTCCAGGCCTTGTGTTTAAATTTGTGACAGTTCAGTATTTCCTCCAGGCCCTGTGTTTAAATTTGTGACAGTTCAGTATTTCCTCCAGGCCTTGTGTTTAAATTTGTGACAGTTCAGTAGTTCCTCCAGGCCTTGTGTTTAAATTTGTGACAGTTCAGTATTTCCTCCAGACCTTGTGTTTAAATTTGTGACAGTTCAGTATTTCCTCCAGGCCTTATGTTTAAATTTGTGACAGTTCAGTATTTCCTCCAGGCCTTGTGATTAAATTTGTGACAGTTCATTATTTCCTCCAGGCCATGTGTTTAAATTTGTGACAGTTCAGTATTTCCTCCAGGCCTTGTGTTTAAATTTGTGACAGTTCAGTATTTCCTCCAGGCCTTGTGTTTAAATTTGTGACAGTTCAGTATTTCCTCCAGGCCTTGTGTTTAAATTTGTGACAGTTCAGTATTTACTCCAGGCCCTGTGTTTAAATTTGTGACAGTTCAGTATTTCCTCCAGGCCCTGTGTTTAAATTTCTGACAGTTCAGTATTTCCTCCAGGCCCTGTGTTTAAATTTGTGACAGTTCAGTATTTCCTCCAGGCCTTGTGTTTAAATTTGTGAGAGTTCAGTATTTCCTCCAGGCCCTGTGTTTAAATTTGTGAGAGTTCAGTATTTCCTCCAGGCCCTGTGTTTAAATTTGTGAAAGTTCAGTATTTCCTCCAGGCCTTGTGTTTAAATTTGTGAGAGTTCAGTATTTCCTCCAGGCCCTGTGCTTAAATTTGTCACAGTTCAGTATTTCCTCCAGGCCTTGTGTTTAAATTTGTGAGAGTTCAGTATTTCCTCCAGGCCCTGTGTTTAAATTTGTGACAGTTCAGTATTTCCTCCAGGCCTTGTGTTTAAATTTGTGACAGTTCAGTATTTCCTCCAGGCCTTGTGTTTAAATTTCTGACAGTTCAGTATTTCCTCCAGGCCCTGTGCTTAAATTTGTGACAGTTCAATATTTCCTCCAGGCCTTGTGTTTAAATTTGTGAGAGTTCAGTATTTCCTCCATGCCCTGTGTTTAAATTTGTGAAAGTTCAGTATTTCCTCCAGGCCTTGTGTTTAAATTTGTGACAGTTCAGTATTTCCTCCAGGCCTTGTGTTTAAATTTGTGACAGTTCAGTATTTCCTCCAGGCCTTGTGTTTAAATTTGTGAGAGTTCAGTATTTCCTCCAGGCCCTGTGTTTAAATTTGTGACAGTTCAGTATTTCCTCCAGGCCCTGTGTTTAAATTTGTGACAGTTCAGTATTCCCTCCAGGCCCTGTGTTTAAATTTGTGACAGTTCAGTATTTCCTCCAGGCCCTGTGTTTAAATTTCTGACAGTTCAGTATTTCCTCCAGGCCCTGTGCTTAAATTTGTGACTGTTCAGTATTTCCTCCAGGCCTTGTGTTTAAATTTGTGACAGTTCAGTATTTCCTCCAGGCCTTGTGTTTAAATTTGTGACAGTTCAGTATTTCCTCCAGCCCCTGTGTTTAAATTTGTGACAGTTCAGTATTTCCTCCAGGCCTTGTGTTTAAATTTGTGACAGTTCAGTATTTCCTCCAGCCCCTGTGTTTAAATTTGTGACTGTTCAGTATTTCCTCCAGGCCTTGTGTTTAAATTTGTGACAGTTCAGTATTTCCTCCAGGCCTTGTGTTTAAATTTGTGACAGTTCAGTATTTCCTCCAGGCCCTGTGTTTAAATTTCTGACAGTTCAGTATTTCCTCCAGGCCTTGTGTTTACATTTGTGACAGTTCAGTATTTACTCCAGACCCTGTGTTTAAATTTGTGACAGTTCAGTATTTCCTCCAGGCCATGTGTTTAAATTTGTGACAGTTCAGTATTTCCTCCAGGCCCTGTATTTAAATTTGTGACAGTTCAGTATTTCCTCCAGGCCTTGTGTTTAAATTTGTGACAGTTCAGTATTTCCTCCAGGCCTTGTGTTTAAATTTGTGACAGTTCAGTATTTCCTCCAGGCCCTGTGTTTAAATTTGTGACTGTTCAGTATTTCCTCCAGGCCTTGTGTTTAAATTTGTGACAGTTCAGTATTTCCTCCAGTCCTTGTGTTTAAATTTGTGACAGTTCAGTATTTCCTCCAGGCCTTGTGTTTACATTTGTGACAGTTCAGTATTTACTCCAGGCCATGTGTTAAAATTTGTGACAGTTCAGTATTTCCTCCAGGCCTTGTGTTTAAATTTGTGACAGTTCAGTATTTCCTCCAGGCCTTGTGTTTAAATTTGTGACAGTTCAGTATTTCCTCCAGGCCTTGTGTTCAAATTTGTGACAGTTCAGCATTTTCTCCAGGCCATGTGTTAAAATTTGTGACAGTTCAGTATTTCCTCCAGGCCTTGTGTTTAAATTTGTGACAGTTCAGTATTTCCTCCAGGCCTTGTGTTTAAATTTGTGACAGTTCAGCATTTTCTCCTGGCCTTGTGTTAAAATTTGTGACAGTTCAGTATTTCCTCCAGGCCCTGTGTTTAAATTTGTGACAGTTCAGTATTTACTCCAGACCTTGTGTTTAAATTTGTGACAGTTCAGTATTTACTCCAGACCCTGTGTTTAAATTTGTGACAGTTCAGTATTTCCTCCAGGCCCTGTGTTTAAATTTGTGACAGTTCAGTATTTCCTCCAGACCCTGTGTTTAAATTTGTGACAGTTCAGTATTTCCTCCAGGCCTTGTGTTTAAATTTGTGACAGTTCAGCATTTTCTCCTGGCCATGTGTTTAAATTTGTGACAGTTCAGTATTTACTCCAGACCCTGTGTTTAAATTTGTGACAGTTCAGTATTTCCTCCAGGCCTTGTGTTTAAATTTGTGACAGTTCAGCATTTTCTCCTGGCCATGTGTTTAAATTTGTGACAGTTCAGTATTTCCTCCAGACCTTGTGTTTAAATTTGTAACAGCTCAGTATTTCCTCCAGGCCTTGTGTTTAAATTTGTGACAGTTCAGTATTTCCTCCAGGCCTTGTGTTTAAATTTGTGACAGTTCAGCATTTTCTCCAGACCCTGTGTTTAAATTTGTGACAGTTCAGTATTTCCTCCAGGCCCTGTGTTTAAATTTGTGACAGTTCAGTATTTCCTCCAGGCCTTGTGTTTAAATTTGTGACAGTTCAGTATTTCCTCCAGGCCTTGTGTTTAAATTTGTGACAGTTCAGCATTTTCTCCTGGCCATGTGTTTAAATTTGTGACAGCTCAGTATTTCCTCCAGGCCTTGTGTTTAAATTTGTGACAGTTCAGTATTTCCTCCAGGCCTTGTGTTTAAATTTGTGACAGTTCAGCATTTTCTCCAGACCCTGTGTTTAAATTTGTGACAGTTCAGTATTTCCTCCAGGCCCTGTGTTTAAATTTGTGACAGTTCAGTATTTCCTCCAGGCCTTGTGTTTAAATTTGTGACAGTTCAGTATTTCCTCCAGGCCTTGTGTTTAAATTTGTGACAGTTCAGCATTTTCTCCAGGCCCTGTGTTTAAATTTGTGACAGTTCAGTATTTCCTCCAGGCCTTGTGTTTAAATTTGTGACAGTTCAGTATTCCCTCCAGGCCATGTGTTTAAATTTGTGACAGTTCAGTATTTACTCCAGACCCTGTGTTTAAATTTGTGACAGTTCAGTATTTCCTCCAGGCCCTGTGTTTAAATTTGTGACAGTTCAGTATTTCCTCCAGGCCTTGTGTTTAAATTTGTGACAGTTCAGTATTTCCTCCAGGCCTTGTGTTTAAATTTGTGACAGTTCAGCATTTTCTCCTGGCCATGTGTTTAAATTTGTGACAGTTCAGTATTTGCTCCAGACACTGTGTTTAAATTTGTGACAGTTCAGTATTTCCTCCAGGCCCTGTGTTTAAATTTGTGACAGTTCAGTATTTCCTCCAGGCCTTGTGTTTAAATTTGTGACAGTTCAGTATTTCCTCCATGCCTTGTGTTTAAATTTGTGACAGTTCAGCATTTTCTCCTGGCCATGTGTTTAAATTTGTGACAGTTCAGTATTTACTCCAGACCCTGTGTTTAAATTTGTGACAGTTCAGTCTTTCCTCCAGGCCTTGTGTTTAAATTTGTGACAGTTCAGCATTTACTCCAGGCCTTGTGTTTAAATTTGTGACAGTTCAGTATTTCCTCCAGGCCTTGTGTTTAAATTTGTGACAGTTCAGTATTTCCTCCAGACCCTGTGTTTAAATTTGTGACAGTTCAGCATTTTCTCCAGGCCATGTGTTTAAATTTGTGACAGTTCAGTATTTACTCCAGACCCTGTGTTTAAATTTGTGACAGTTCAGTATTTACTCCTGGCCATGTGTTTAAATTTGTGACAGTTCAGTATTTACTCCAGTCCCTGTGTTTAAATTTGTGACAGTTCAGTATTTACTCCTGGCCATGTGTTTAAATTTGTGACAGTTCAGTATTTACTCCAGACCTTGTGTTTAAATTTGTGACAGTTCAGTATTTACTCCAGGCCTTGTGTTTAAATTTGTGACAGTTCAGTATTTCCTGCTGGCCTTGTGTTTAAATTTGTGACAGTTCAGTATTTCCTCCAGACCCTGTGTTTAAATTTGTGACAGTTCAGTATTTCCTCCAGGCCTTGTGTTTAAATTTGTGACAGTTCAGTATTTACTCCAGACACTGTGTTTAAATTTGTGACAGTTCAGTATTTCCTCCAGGCCCTGTATTTAAATTTGTGACAGTTCAGTATTTACTCCAGGCCTTGTGTTTAAATTTGTGACAGTTCAGTATTTGCTGCTGGCCTTGTGTTTAAATTTGTGACAGTTCAGTATTTACTCCAGGCCCTGTGTTTAAATTTGTGACAGTTCAGTATTTCCTGCTGGCCTTGTGTTTAAATTTGTGACAGTTCAGTATTTACTCCAGACCCTGTGTTTAAATTTGTGACAGTTCAGTATTTACTCCTGGCCATGTGTTTAAATTTGTGACAGTTCAGTATTTCCTCCAGGCCTTGTGTTTAAATTTGTGACAGTTCAGTATTTCCTGCTGGCCTTGTGTTTAAATTTGTGACAGTTCAGTATTTACTCCAGACCCTGTGTTTAAATTTGTGACAGTTCAGTATTTACTCCAGGCCCTGTGTTTAAATTTGTGACAGTTCAGTATTTCCTCCAGGCCTTGTGTTTAAATTTGTGACAGTTCAGTATTTCCTCCAGGCCTTGTGTTTAAATTTGTGACAGTTCAGTATTTCCTCCAGGCCCTGTGTTTAAATTTGTGACAGTTCATTATTCCCTCCAGGCCTTGTGTTTAAATTTGTGACAGTTCAGTATTTCCTGCTGGCCTTGTGTTTAAATTTGTGACAGTTCAGTATTTACTCCAGATCCTGTGTTTAAATTTGTGACAGTTCAGTATTTACTCCAGTCCCTGTGTTTAAATTTGTGACAGTTCAGTATTTCCTGCTGGCCTTGTGTTTAAATTTGTGACAGTTCAGTATTTACTCCAGTCCCTGTGTTTAAATTTGTGACAGTTCAGTATTTACTCCTGGCCATGTGTTTAAATTTGTGACAGTTCAGTATTTTCTCCAGGCCATGTGTTTAAATTTGTGACAGTTCAGTATTTCCTCCAGGCCTTGTGTTTAAATTTGTGACAGTTCAGTATTTACTCCAGACCTTGTGTTTAAATTTGTGACAGTTCAGTATTTACTCCAGGCCTTGTGTTTAAATTTGTGACAGTTCAGTATTTCCTGCTGGCCTTGTGTTTAAATTTGTGACAGTTCAGTATTTACTCCAGACCTTGTGTTTAAATTTGTGACAGTTCAGTATTTACTCCAGGCCTTGTGTTTAAATTTGTGACAGTTCAGTATTTCCTCCAGGCCTTGTGTTTAAATTTGTGACAGTTCAGTATTTACTCCAGACCCTGTGTTTAAATTTGTGACAGTTCAGTATTTACTCCTGGCCATGTGTTTAAATTTGTGACAGTTCAGTATTTGCTGCTGGCCTTGTGTTTAAATTTGTGACAGTTCAGTATTTCCTCCAGGCCATGTGTTTAAATTTGTGACAGTTCAGTATTTACTCCAGACCGTGTGTTTAAATTTGTGACAGTTCAGTATTTACTCCAGGCCTTGTGTTTAAATTTGTAACAGTTCAGTATTTCCTCCAGGCCCTGTGTTTAAATTTGTGACAGTTCAGTATTTACTCCAGGCCCTGTGCTTAAGTTTGTGACAGTTCAGTATTTCCTCCAGGCCCTGTGTTTAAATTTGTGACAGTTCAGTATTTCCTCCAGGCCTTGTGTTTAAATTTGTGACAGTTCAGTATTTCCTCCAGGCCTTGTGTTTAAATTTGTGACATTTCAGTATTCCCTCCAGGCCTTGTGTTTAAATTTGTGACAGTTCAGTATTTCCTCCAGGCCTTGTGTTTAAATTTGTGACAGTTCAGTATTTCCTCCAGGCCCTGTGTTTAAATTTGTGACAGTTCAGTATTTCCTCCAGGCCTTGTGTTAAATTTGTGACAGTTCAGTATTTCCTCCAGGCCTTGTGTTTAAATTTGTGACAGTTCAGTATTTCCTCCAGGCCTTGTGCTTAAATTTGTGACAGTTCAGTATTTCCTCCAGGCCCTGTGTTTAAATTTGTGACAGTTCAGTATTTCCTCCAGGCCTTGTGTTTAAATTTGTGACAGTTCAGTATTTCCTCCAGGCCTTGTGTTTAAATTTGTGACAGTTCAGTATTTCCTCCAGGCCCTGTGTTTAAATTTGTGACAGTTCAGTATTTCCTCCAGGCCTTGTGTTTAAATTTGTGACAGTTCAGTATTTCCTCCAGGCCCTGTGTTTAAATTTGTGACAGTTCAGTATTTCCTCCAGGCCTTGTGTTTAAATTTGTGACAGTTCAGTATTTCCTCCAGGCCCTGTGTTTAAATTTGTGCCAGTTCAGTATTTCCTCCAGGCCTTGTGTTTAAATTTGTGACAGTTCAATATTTCCTCCAGGCATTGTGTTTAAATTTGTGACAGTTCAGTATTTACTCCAGGCCCTGTGTTTAAATTTGTGACAGTTCAGTATTTACTCCAGGCCCTGTGTTTAAATTTGTGACAGTTCAGTATTTACTCCAGGCCCTGTGTTTAAATTTGTGACAGTTCAGTGTTTACTCCAGGCCTTGTGTTTAAATTTGTGACAGTTCAGTATACCCTCCAGGCCCTGTGCTTAAATTTGTGACAGTTCAGTATTTCCTCCAGGCCCTGTGTTTAAATTTGTGACAGTTCAGTATTTCCTCCAGGCCCTGTGTTTAAATTTGTGACAGTTCAGTATTTCCTCCAGGCCCTGTGTTTAAATTTGTGACAGTTCAGTATTTCCTCCAGGCCCTGTGTTTAAATTTGTGACAGTTCAGTATTTCCTCCAGGCCTTGTGTTTAAATTTGTGACAGTTCAGTATTTCCTCCAGGCCTTGTGTTTAAATTTGTGACAGTTCAGTATTTCCTCCAGGCCTTGTGTTTAAATTTGTGACTGTTCAGTATTTCCTCCAGGCCTTGTGTTTAAATTTGTGGCAGTTCAGTATTCCCTCCAGGCCTTGTGTTTAAAGTTGTGACAGTTCAGTATTTCCTCCAGGCCCTGTGTTTAAATTTGTAACAGTTCAGTATTTCCTCCAGGCCCTGTGTTTAAATTTGTGACAGTTCAGTATTTCCTCCAGGCCTTGTGTTTAAATTTGTGACAGTTCAGTATTTCCTCCAGGACTTGTGTTTAAATTTTGTGACAGTTCAGTATTTCCTCCAGGCCTTGTGTTTAAATTTGTGACAGTTCAGTATTTCCTCCAGGCCTTGTGTTTAAATTTGTGACAGTTCAGTATTTCCTCCAGACCCTGTGTTTAAATTTTGTGACAGTTCAGTATTTCCTCCAGGCCTTGTGTTTAAATTTGTGACAGTTCAGTATTTCCTCCAGGCCTTGTGTTTAAATTTGTGACTGTTCAGTATTTCCTCCAGGCCTTGTGTTTTAATTTGTGACAGTTCAGTATTTCCTCCAGGCCTTGTGTTTAAATTTGTGACAGTTCAGTATTTCCTCCAGGCCTTGTGTTTAAATTTGTGACAGTTCAGTATTTCCTCCAGGCCCTGTGTTGAAATTTGTGACAGTTCAGTATTTCCTCCAGGCCCAGTGTTTAAATTTGTGACAGTTCAGTATTTCCTCCAGGCCCTGTGTTTAAATTTGTGACAGTTCAGTATTTCCTCCACCCCCTGTGTTGAAATTTGTGACAGTTCAGTATTTCCTCCAGGCCTTGTGTTTAAATTTGTGACAGTTCAGTATTTCCTCCAGGCCTTGTGTTTAAATTTGTGACAGTTCAGTATTTCCTCCAGGCCCTGTGTTTAAATTTGTGACAGTTCAGTATTTCCTCCAGGCCTTGTGTTTAAATTTGTGACAGTTCAGTATTTCCTCCAGGCCTTGTGTTTAAATTTGTGACAGTTCAGTATTACCCTCCAGGCCTTGTGTTTAAATTTGTGACAGTTCAGTATTTCCTCCAGGCCTTGTGTTTAAATTTGTGACAGTTCAGTATTTCCTCCAGGCCTTGTGTTTAAATTTGTGACAGTTCAGTATTTCCTCCAGGCCTTGTGTTTAAATTTGTGACAGTTCAGTATTTCCTCCAGGCCTTGTGTTTAAATTTGTGACTGTTCAGTATTTCCTCCAGGCCCTGTGTTTAAATTTGTGACAGTTCAGTATTCCCTCCAGGCCTTGTGTTTACATTTGTGACCGTTCAGTAGTTCCTCCAGGCCCTGTGTTTAAATTTGTGACAGTTCAGTATTTCCTCCAGGCCTTGTGTTTAAAGCTTTGACAGTACAGTATTTCCTCCAGGTCTTGTGTTTAAATTTGTGACAGTTCAGTATTGCCTCCAGGCCCTGTGTTTAAATTTGTGACAGTTCAGTATTTCCTCCAGGCCTTGTGTTTACATTTGTGACCGTTCAGTAGTTCCTCCAGGCCCTGTGTTTAAATTTGTGACAGTTCAGTATTTCCTCCAGGCCTTGTGTTTAAAGCTGTGACAGACCAGTATTTCCTCCAGGCCTTGTGTTTAAATTTGTGACAGTTCAGTATTTCCTCCAGGCCTTGTGTTTAAATTTGTGACTGTTCAGTATTTCCTCCAGGCCTTGTGTTTAAATTTGTGACAGTTCAGTATTCCCTCCAGGCCTTGTGTTTACATTTGTGACCGTTCAGTAGTTCCTCCAGGCCCTGTGTTTAAATTTGTGACAGTTCAGAATTTCCTCCAGGCCTTGTGTTTAAAGCTGTGACAGACCAGTATTTCCTCCAGGCCTTGTGTTTAAATTTGTGACAGTTCAGTATTTCCTCCAGGCCTTGTGTTTAAATTTGTGACAGTTCAGTATTTCCTCCAGGCCTTGTGTTTAAATTTGTGACAGTTCAGTATTACCCTCCAGGCCTTGTGTTTAAATTTGTGACAGTTCAGTATTTCATCCAGGCCTTGTGTTTAAATTTGTGACAGTTCAGCATTTCCTCCAGGCCTTGTGTTTAAATTTGTGACAGTTCAGTGTTTCCTCCAGGCCTTGTGTTTAAATTTGTGACAGTTCAGTATTTCCTCCAGGCCTTGTGTTTAAATTTGTGACTGTTCAGTATTTCCTCCAGGCCCTGTGTTTAAATTTGTGACAGTTCAGTATTCCCTCCAGGCCTTGTGTTTTCATTTGTGACCGTTCAGTAGTTCCTCCAGGCCCTGTGTTTAAATTTGTGACAGTTCAGTATTTCCTCCAGGCCTTGTGTTTAAAGCTGTGACAGACCAGTATTTCCTCCAGGCCTTGTGTTTAAATTTGTGACAGTTCAGTATTTCCTCCAGGCCCTGTGTTTAAATTTGTGACAGTTCAGTATTTCCTCCAGGCCTTGTGTTTAAATTTGTGACAGTTCAGTATTTCCTCCAGGCCCTGTGTTTAAATTTGTGACAGTTCAGTATTTCCTCCAGGCCCTGTGTTTAAATTTGTGACTGTTCAGTATTTCCTCCAGGCCCTGTGTTTAAATTTGTGACAGTTCAGTTTTTCGTTCAGGCCCTGTGTTTAAATTTGTGACTGTTCAGTATTTCCTCCAGGCCCTGTGTTTAAATTTGTGACAGTTCAGTATTTCCTCCAGGCCTTGTGTTTAAATTTGTGACAGTTCAGTATTTCCTCCAGGCCTTGTGTTTAAATTTGTGACAGTTCAGTATTTCCTCCAGGCCTTGTGTTTAAATTTGTGACAGTTCAGTATTTCCTGCAGGCCTTGTGTTTAAATTTGTGACAGTTCAGTATTTCCTCCAGGCCTTGTGTTTACATTTGTGACCGTTCAGTAGTTCCTCCAGGCCCTGTGTTTAAATTTGTGACAGTTCAGTATTTCCTCCAGGCCTTGTGTTTAAAGCTGTGACAGACCAGCATTTCCTCCAGGCCTTGTGTTTAAATTTGTGACAGTTCAGTATTTCCTCCAGGCCTTGTGTTTAAATTTGTGACTGTTCAGTATTTCCTCCAGGCCTTGTGTTTAAATTTGTGACAGTTCAGTATTCCCTCCAGGCCTTGTGTTTACATTTGTGACCGTTCAGTAGTTCCTCCAGGCCCTGTGTTTAAATTTGTGACAGTTCAGTATTTCCTCCAGGCCTTGTGTTTAAAGCTGTGACAGACCAGTATTTCCTCCAGGCCCTGTGTTTAAATTTGTGACTGTTCAGTATTTCCTCCAGGCCTTGTGTTTAAAGCTGTGACAGACCAGTATTTCCTCCAGGCCTTGTGTTTAAATTTGTGACAGTTCAGTATTTCCTCCAGGCCTTGTGTTTAAATTTGTGACTGTTCAGTATTTCCTCCAGGCCTTGTGTTTAAATTTGTGACAGTTCAGTATTCCCTCCAGGCCTTGTGTTTACATTTGTGACCGTTCAGTAGTTCCTCCAGGCCCTGTGTTTAAATTTGTGACAGTTCAGTATTTCCTCCAGGCCTTGTGTTTAAAGCTGTGACAGACCAGTATTTCCTCCAGGCCTTGTGTTTAAATTTGTGAGAGTTCAGTATTTCCTCCAGGCCTTGTGTTTAAATTTGTGACAGTTCAGTATTTCCTCCAGGCCTTGTGTTTAAATTTGTGACAGTTCAGTATTTCCTCCAGGCCTTGTGTTTAAATTTGTGACAGTTCAGTATTTCCTCCAGGCCTTGTGTTTAAATTTGTGACAGTTCAGTATTACCCTCCAGGCCTTGTGTTTAAATTTGTGACAGTTCAGTATTTCCTCCAGGCCTTGTGTTTAAATTTGTGACAGTTCAGCATTTCCTCCAGGCCTTGTGTTTAAATTTGTGACAGTTCAGTGTTTCCTCCAGGCCTTGTGTTTAAATTTGTGACAGTTCAGTATTTCCTCCAGGCCCTGTGTTTAAATTTGTGACAGTTCAGTATTCCCTCCAGGCCTTGTGTTTACATTTGTGACCGTTCAGTAGTTCCTCCAGGCCCTGTGTTTAAATTTGTGACAGTTCAGTATTTCCTCCAGGCTTTGTGTTTAAAGCTGTGACAGACCAGTATTTCCTCCAGGCCTTGTGTTTAAATTTGTGACAGTTCATTATTTCCTCCAGGCCTTGTGTTTAAATTTGTGACTGTTCAGTATTTCCTCCAGGCCCTGTGTTTAAATTTGTGACAGTTCAGTATTTCCTCCAGGCCTTGTGTTTAAATTTGTGACAGTTCAGTATTTCCTCCAGGCCCTGTGTTTAAATTTGTGACAGTTCAGTATTTCCTCCAGGCCCTGTGTTTAAATTTGTGACTGTTCAGTATTTCCTCCAGGCCCTGTGTTTAAATTTGTGACAGTTCAGTTTTTCGTTCAGGCCCTGTGTTTAAATTTGTGACTGTTCAGTATTTCCTCCAGGCCCTGTGTTTAAATTTGTGACAGTTCAGTATTTCCTCCAGGCCTTGTGTTTAAATTTGTGACAGTTCAGTATTTCCTCCAGGCCTTGTGTTTAAATTTGTGACAGTTCAGTATTTCCTCCAGGCCTTGTGTTTAAATTTGTGACAGTTCAGTATTTCCTCCAGGCCTTGTGTTTAAATTTGTGACAGTTCAGTATTTCCTCCAGGCCTTGTGTTTAAATTTGTGACTGTTCAGTATTTCCTCCAGGCCCTGTGTTTAAATTTGTGACAGTTCAGTATTCCCTCCAGGCCTTGTGTTTACATTTGTGACCGTTCAGTAGTTCCTCCAGGCCCTGTGTTTAAATTTGTGACAGTTCAGTATTTCCTCCAGGCCTTGTGTTTAAAGCTGTGACAGACCAGTATTTCCTCCAGGCCTTGTGTTTAAATTTGTGACAGTTCAGTATTTCCTCCAGGCCTTGTGTTTAAATTTGTGACTGTTCAGTATTTCCTCCAGGCCTTGTGTTTAAATTTGTGACAGTTCAGTATTTCCCTCCAGGCCTTGTGTTTAAATTTGTGACAGTTCAGTATTCCCTCCAGGCCTTGTGTTTAAATTTGTGACAGTTCAGTATTTCCTCCAGGCCCTGTGTTTAAATTTGTGACAGTTCAGTATTTCCTCCAGGCCTTGTGTTTAAATTTGTGACAGTTCAGTATTTCCCTCCAGGCCTTGTGTTTAAATTTGTGACAGTTCAGTATTTCCTCCAGGCCCTGTGTTTAAATTTGTGACAGTTCAGTATTTCCTCCAGGCCTTGTGTTTAAATTTGTGACAGTTCAGTATTTCCCTCCAGGCCTTGTGTTTAAATTTGTGACAGTTCAGTATTCCCTCCAGGCCTTGTGTTTAAATTTGTGACAGTTCAGTATTTCCTCCAGGCCCTGTGTTTAAATTTGTGACAGTTCAGTATTTCCTCCAGACCCTGTGATTAAATTTGTGACTGTTCAGTATTTCCTCCAGGCCCTGTGTTTAAATTTGTGACAGTTCAGTATTTCCTCCAGGCCTTGTGTTTAAATTTGTGACAGTTCAGTATTTCCTCCAGACCCTGTGATTAAATTTGTGACTGTTCAGTATTTCCTCCAGGCCCTGTGTTTAAATTTGTGACAGTTCAGTATTTCCTCCAGGCCTTGTGTTTAAATTTGTGACAGTTCAGTATTCCCTCCAGGCCTTGTGTTTAAATTTGTGACAGTTCAGTATTTCCTCCAGGCCCTGTGTTTAAATTTGCAACAGTTCAGTATTTCCTCCAAGCCCTGTGTTTAAATTTGAGACAGTTCAGTATTTCCTCCAGGCCCTGTGTTTAAATTTGTGACAGTTCAGTATTTCCTCCAGGCCTTGTGTTTAAATTTGTGACAGTTCAGTATTTCCTCCAGGCCTTGTGTTTAAATTTGTGACAGTTCAGTATTTCCTCCAGGCCTTGTGTTTAAATTTGTGACAGTTCAGTATTTCCTCCAGGCCTTGTGTTTAAATTTGTGACAGTTCAGTATTTCCTCCAGGCCTTGTGTTTAAATTTGTGACAGTTCAGTATTTACTCCAGGCCCTGTGTTTAAATTTGTGACAGTTCAGTATTTCCTCCAGACCCTGTGTTTAAATTTGTGACAGTTCAGTATTTCCTCCAGGCCTTGTGTTTAAATTTGTGACAGTTCAGTATTTCCTCCAGGCCTTGTGTTTAAATTTGTGACAGTTCAGTATTTCCTCCAGGCCTTGTGTTTACATTTGTGACCGTTCAGTAGTTCCTCCAGGCCCTGTGTTTAAATTTGTGACAGTTCAGTATTTCCTCCAGGCCTTGTGTTTAAAGCTGTGACAGACCAGTATTTCCTCCAGGCCTTGTGTTTAAATTTGTGACAGTTCAGTATTTCCTCCAGGCATTGTGTTTAAATTTGTGACTGTTCAGTATTTCCTCCAGGCCTTGTGTTTAAATTTGTGACAGTTCAGTATTCCCTCCAGGCCTTGTGTTTACATTTGTGACCGTTCAGTAGTTCCTCCAGGCCCTGTGTTTAAATTTGTGACAGTTCAGAATTTCCTCCAGGCCTTGTGTTTAAAGCTGTGACAGACCAGTATTTCCTCCAGGTCTTGTGTTTAAATTTGTGACAGTTCAGTATTGCCTCCAGGCCCTGTGTTTAAATTTGTGACAGTTCAGTATTTCCTCCAGGCCTTGTGTTTACATTTGTGACCGTTCAGTAGTTCCTCCAGGCCCTGTGTTTAAATTTGTGACAGTTCAGTATTTCCTCCAGGCCTTGTGTTTAAAGCTGTGACAGACCAGTATTTCCTCCAGGCCTTGTGTTTAAATTTGTGACAGTTCAGTATTTCCTCCAGGCCTTGTGTTTAAATTTGTGACTGTTCAGTATTTCCTCCAGGCCTTGTGTTTAAATTTGTGACAGTTCAGTATTCCCTCCAGGCCTTGTGTTTACATTTGTGACCGTTCAGTAGTTCCTACAGGCCCTGTGTTTAAATTTGTGACAGTTCAGAATTTCCTCCAGGCCTTGTGTTTAAAGCTGTGACAGACCAGTATTTCCTCCAGGCCTTGTGTTTAAATTTGTGACAGTTCAGTATTTCCTCCAGGCCTTGTGTTTAAATTTGTGACAGTTCAGTATTTCCTCCAGGCCTTGTGTTTAAATTTGTGACAGTTCAGTATTTCCTCCAGGCCTTGTGTTTAAATTTGTGACAGTTCAGTATTACCCTCCAGGCCTTGTGTTTAAATTTGTGACAGTTCAGTATTTCCTCCAGGCCTTGTGTTTAAATTTGTGACAGTTCAGCATTTCCTCCAGGCCTTGTGTTTAAATTTGTGACAGTTCAGTGTTTCCTCCAGGCCTTGTGTTTAAATTTGTGACAGTTCAGTATTTCCTCCAGGCCCTGTGTTTAAATTTGTGACAGTTCAGTATTTCCTCCAGGCCCTGTGTTTAAATTTGTGACAGTTCAGTATTCCCTCCAGGCCTTGTGTTTACATTTGTGACCGTTCAGTAGTTCCTCCAGGCCCTGTGTTTAAATTTGTGACAGTTCAGTATTTCCTCCAGGCCTTGTGTTTAAAGCTGTGACAGACCAGTATTTCCTCCAGGCCTTGTGTTTAAATTTGTGACAGTTCAGTATTTCCTCCAGGCCCTGTGTTTAAATTTGTGACAGTTCAGTATTTCCTCCAGGCCTTGTGTTTAAATTTGTGACAGTTCAGTATTCCCTCCAGGCCTTGTGTTTACATTTGTGACCGTTCAGTAGTTCCTCCAGGCCCTGTGTTTAAATTTGTGACAGTTCAGTATTTCCTCCAGGCCTTGTGTTTAAAGCTGTGACAGACCAGTATTTCCTCCAGGCCTTGTGTTTAAATTTGTGACAGTTCAGTATTTCCTCCAGGCCCTGTGTTTAAATTTGTGACAGTTCAGTATTTCCTCCAGGCCTTGTGTTTAAATTTGTGACAGTTCAGTATTTCCTCCAGGCCCTGTGTTTAAATTTGTGACAGTTCAGTATTTCCTCCAGGCCCTGTGTTTAAATTTGTGACTGTTCAGTATTTCCTCCAGGCCCTGTGTTTAAATTTGTGACAGTTCAGTTTTTCGTTCAGGCCCTGTGTTTAAATTTGTGACTGTTCAGTATTTCCT
Source organism: Heterodontus francisci (assembly GCF_036365525.1). Lineage (NCBI taxonomy): Eukaryota > Metazoa > Chordata > Chondrichthyes > Heterodontiformes > Heterodontidae > Heterodontus > Heterodontus francisci. The sequence continues at coordinate 897,030 of NW_027141873.1, read as the reverse complement.
CCAGGCCCTGTGTTTAAATTTGTGACAGTTCAGTATTTCCTCCAGGCCTTGTGTTTAAATTTGTGACAGTTCAGTATTTCCTCCAGGCCTTGTGTTTAAATTTGTGACAGTTCAGTATTTCCTCCAGGCCTTGTGTTTAAATTTGTGACAGTTCAGTATTTCCTGCAGGCCTTGTGTTTAAATTTGTGACAGTTCAGTATTTCCTCCAGGCCTTGTGTTTACATTTGTGACCGTTCAGTAGTTCCTCCAGGCACTGTGTTTAAATTTGTGACAGTTCAGTATTTCCTCCAGGCCTTGTGTTTAAAGCTGTGACAGACCAGTATTTCCTCCAGGCCTTGTGTTTAAATTTGTGACAGTTCAGTATTTCCTCCAGGCCTTGTGTTTAAATTTGTGACTGTTCAGTATTTCCTCCAGGCCTTGTGTTTAAATTTGTGACAGTTCAGTATTCCCTCCAGGCCTTGTGTTTACATTTGTGACCGTTCAGTAGTTCCTCCAGGCCCTGTGTTTAAATTTGTGACAGTTCAGTATTTCCTCCAGGCCTTGTGTTTAAAGCTGTGACAGACCAGTATTTCCTCCAGGCCCTGTGTTTAAATTTGTGACTGTTCAGTATTTCCTCCAGGCCTTGTGTTTAAAGCTGTGACAGACCAGTATTTCCTCCAGGCCTTGTGTTTAAATTTGTGACAGTTCAGTATTTCCTCCAGGCCTTGTGTTTAAATTTGTGACTGTTCAGTATTTCCTCCAGGCCTTGTGTTTAAATTTGTGACAGTTCAGTATTCCCTCCAGGCCTTGTGTTTACATTTGTGACCGTTCAGTAGTTCCTCCAGGCCCTGTGTTTAAATTTGTGACAGTTCAGTATTTCCTCCAGGCCTTGTGTTTAAAGCTGTGACAGACCAGTATTTCCTCCAGGCCTTGTGTTTAAATTTGTGAGAGTTCAGTATTTCCTCCAGGCCTTGTGTTTAAATTTGTGACAGTTCAGTATTTCCTCCAGGCCTTGTGTTTAAATTTGTGACAGTTCAGTATTTCCTCCAGGCCTTGTGTTTAAATTTGTGACAGTTCAGTATTTCCTCCAGGCCTTGTGTTTAAATTTGTGACAGTTCAGTATTACCCTCCAGGCCTTGTGTTTAAATTTGTGACAGTTCAGTATTTCCTCCAGGCCTTGTGTTTAAATTTGTGACAGTTCAGCATTTCCTCCAGGCCTTGTGTTTAAATTTGTGACAGTTCAGTGTTTCCTCCAGGCCTTGTGTTTAAATTTGTGACAGTTCAGTATTTCCTCCAGGCCCTGTGTTTAAATTTGTGACAGTTCAGTATTCCCTCCAGGCCTTGTGTTTACATTTGTGACCGTTCAGTAGTTCCTCCAGGCACTGTGTTTAAATTTGTGACAGTTCAGTATTTCCTCCAGGCTTTGTGTTTAAAGCTGTGACAGACCAGTATTTCCTCCAGGCCTTGTGTTTAAATTTGTGACAGTTCATTATTTCCTCCAGGCCTTGTGTTTAAATTTGTGACTGTTCAGTATTTCCTCCAGGCCCTGTGTTTAAATTTGTGACAGTTCAGTATTTCCTCCAGGCCTTGTGTTTAAATTTGTGACAGTTCAGTATTTCCTCCAGGCCCTGTGTTTAAATTTGTGACAGTTCAGTATTTCCTCCAGGCCCTGTGTTTAAATTTGTGACTGTTCAGTATTTCCTCCAGGCCCTGTGTTTAAATTTGTGACAGTTCAGTTTTTCGTTCAGGCCCTGTGTTTAAATTTGTGACTGTTCAGTATTTCCTCCAGGCCCTGTGTTTAAATTTGTGACAGTTCAGTATTTCCTCCAGGCCTTGTGTTTAAATTTGTGACAGTTCAGTATTTCCTCCAGGCCTTGTGTTTAAATTTGTGACAGTTCAGTATTTCCTCCAGGCCTTGTGTTTAAATTTGTGACAGTTCAGTATTTCCTCCAGGCCTTGTGTTTAAATTTGTGACAGTTCAGTATTTCCTCCAGGCCTTGTGTTTAAATTTGTGACTGTTCAGTATTTCCTCCAGGCCCTGTGTTTAAATTTGTGACAGTTCAGTATTCCCTCCAGGCCTTGTGTTTACATTTGTGACCGTTCAGTAGTTCCTCCAGGCCCTGTGTTTAAATTTGTGACAGTTCAGTATTTCCTCCAGGCCTTGTGTTTAAAGCTGTGACAGACCAGTATTTCCTCCAGGCCTTGTGTTTAAATTTGTGACAGTTCAGTATTTCCTCCAGGCCTTGTGTTTAAATTTGTGACTGTTCAGTATTTCCTCCAGGCCTTGTGTTTAAATTTGTGACAGTTCAGTATTTCCCTCCAGGCCTTGTGTTTAAATTTGTGACAGTTCAGTATTCCCTCCAGGCCTTGTGTTTAAATTTGTGACAGTTCAGTATTTCCTCCAGGCCCTGTGTTTAAATTTGTGACAGTTCAGTATTTCCTCCAGGCCTTGTGTTTAAATTTGTGACAGTTCAGTATTTCCCTCCAGGCCTTGTGTTTAAATTTGTGACAGTTCAGTATTTCCTCCAGTCCCTGTGTTTAAATTTGTGACAGTTCAGTATTTCCTCCAGGCCTTGTGTTTAAATTTGTGACAGTTCAGTATTTCCCTCCAGGCCTTGTGTTTAAATTTGTGACAGTTCAGTATTCCCTCCAGGCCTTGTGTTTAAATTTGTGACAGTTCAGTATTTCCTCCAGGCCCTGTGTTTAAATTTGTGACAGTTCAGTATTTCCTCCAGACCCTGTGATTAAATTTGTGACTGTTCAGTATTTCCTCCAGGCCTTGTGTTTAAATTTGTGACAGTTCAGTATTCCCTCCAGGCCTTGTGTTTAAATTTGTGACAGTTCAGTATTTCCTCCAGGCCCTGTGTTTAAATTTGCAACAGTTCAGTATTTCCTCCAAGCCCTGTGTTTAAATTTGTGACAGTTCAGTATTTCCTCCAGGCCCTGTGTTTAAATTTGTGACAGTTCAGTATTTCCTCCAGGCCTTGTGTTTAAATTTGTGACAGTTCAGTATTTCCTCCAGGCCTTGTGTTTAAATTTGTGACAGTTCAGTATTTCCTCCAGGCCTTGTGTTTAAATTTGTGACAGTTCAGTATTTCCTCCAGGCCTTGTGTTTAAATTTGTGACAGTTCAGTATTTCCTCCAGGCCTTGTGTTTAAATTTGTGACAGTTCAGTATTTCCTCCAGGCCCTGTGTTGAAATTTGTGACAGTTCAGTATTTCCTCCAGGCCTTGTGTTTAAATTTGTGACAGTTCATTATTTCCTCCAGGCCTTGTGTTTAAATTTGTGACAGTTCAGTATTTCCTCCAGGCATTGTGTTTAAATTTGTGACAGTTCAGTATTTCCTCCAGGCCCTGTGTTTAAATTTGTGACAGTTCAGTATTTCCTCCAGGCCTTGTGTTTAAATTTGTGACTGTTCAGTATTTCCTCCAGGCCCTGTGTTTAAATTTGTGACAGTTCAGTATTTCCTCCAGGCCTTGTGTTTAAATTTGTGACAGTTCAGTATTTCCTCCAGGCTTTGTGTTTAAATTTGTGACTGTTCAGTATTTCCTCCAGGCCCTGTGTTTAAATTTGTGACAGTTCAGTATTTCCTCCAGGCCTTGTGTTTAAATTTGTGACAGTTCAGTATTTACTCCAGGCCTTGTGTTTAAATTTGTGACAGTTCAGTATTTCCTCCAGGCCTTGTGTTTAAATTTGTGACAGTTCAGTATTTCCTCCAAGCCCTGTGTTTAAATTTGTGACAGTTCAGTATTTCCTCCAGGCCCTGTGTTTAAAGTTGTGACAGTTCAGTCTTTCCTCCGGGCCCTGTGTTTAAGTTTGTGACAGTTCAGTATTTCCTCCAGGCCCTGTGTTTAAATTTGTGACAGTTCAGTATTTCCTCCAGGCCCTGTGTTTAAATTTGTGACAGTTCAGTATTTCCTCCAGGCCCTGTGTTTAAATTTGTGACAGTTCAGTATTTCCTCCAGGCCTTGTGTTTAAATTTGTGACAGTTCAGTCTTTCCTCCGGGCCCTGTGTTTAAATTTGTGACAGTTCAGTATTTCCTCCAGACCCTGTGTTTAAATTTGTGACAGTTCAGTATTTCCTCCAGGCCTTGTGTTTAAATTTGTGACAGTTCAGTATTTCCTCCAGGCCCTGTGTTTAAATTTGTGACAGTTCAGTATTTAATCCAGGCCTTGTGTTTAAATTTGTAACAGTTCAGTATTTCCTCCAGGCCTTGTGTTTAAATTTGTGACAGTTCAGTATTTCCTCCAGGCCTTGTGTTTAAATTTGTAACAGTTCAGTATTTCCTCCAGGCCTTGTGTTTAAATTTGTGACAGTTCAGTATTTCCTCCAGGCCTTGTGTTTAAATTTGTGACAGTACAGTATTTCCTCCAGGCCTTGTGTTTAAATTTGTGACAGTTCAGTATTTCCTCCAGGCCTTGTGTTTAAATTTGTGACAGTTCAGTATTTCCCCCAGGCCTTGTGTTTAAATTTGTGACAGTTCAGTATTTCCTCCAGGCCTTGTGTTTAAATTTGTGACAGTTCAGTATTTCCTCCAGGCCTTGTGTTTAAATTTGTGACAGTACAGTATTTCCTCCAGGCCTTGTGTTTAAATTTGTGACAGTTCAGTATTTCCTCCAGGCCTTGTGTTTAAATTTGTGACAGTTCAGTATTTCCTCCAGGCCCTGTGTTTAAAGCTGTGACAGTTCAAAATTTCCTCCGGACACTGTGTTTAAATTTGTGACAGTTCAGTATTTCCTCCAGGCCTTGTGTTTAAATTTGTGACAGTTCAGTATTTCCTCCAGGCCTTGTGTTTAAATTTGTGACAGTACAGTATTTCCTCCAGGCCTTGTGCTTAAATTTGTGACAGTTCAGGAATTCCTCCAGGCCCTGTCTTTAAAGCTGTGACAGTTCAGTATTTCCTCCGGACCCTGTGTTTAAAGTTGTGACAGTTCAGTATTTCCTCCAGGCATTGTGTTGAAATTTGTAACAGTTCAGTATTTCCTCCAGGCCCTGTGTTTAAATTTGTGACAGTTCAGTATTTCCTCCAGGACCTGTGTTTAAATTTGTGGCAGTTCAGTATTTCCTCCAGGCCTTGTGTTTAAATTTGTGACAGTTCAGTATTTCCTCCAGGCCCTGTGTTTAAATTTGTGGCAGTTCAGTATTTCCTCCAGGCCTTGTGTTTAAATTTGTGAGAGTTCAGTATTTCCTCCAGGCCTTGTGTTTAAATTTGTGACAGCTCAGTATTTCCTCCAGGCCTTGTGTTTAAATTTGTGACAGTTCAGTATTTCCCCCAGGCCCTGTGCTTACATTTGTGACTGTTCAGTATATACTCCAGGCCCTGTGTTTATATGTATGACATTTCAGTATTTCCTCCAGGCCTTGTGTTTAAATTTGTGACAGTTCAGTATTTCCTCCAGGCACTGTGTTTAAATTTGTGACAGTACAGTATTTCCTCCAGGCCCTGTGTTTAAATTTGTGACAGTTCAGTATTTCCTCCAGGCATTGTGTTTAAATTTGTGACAGTTCAGTATTTCCCCCAGGCCCTGTGCTTACATTTGTGACTGTTCAGTATATACTCCAGGCCCTGTGTTTATATGTATGACATTTCAGTATTTCCTCCAGGCCTTGTGTTTAAATTTGTGACAGTTCAGTATTTCCTCATGGCATTGTGTTTAAATTTGTGACAGTTCAGTAGTTCCTCCAGGCACTGTGTTTAAATTTGCGACAGTTCAGTATTTCCTCATGGCCTTGTGTTTAAATTTGTGACAGTTCAGTATTTCCTCCAGGCCTTGTGTTTAAATTTGCGACAGTTCAGTATTTCCTCATGGCCTTGTGTTTAAATTTGTGACAGTTCAGTATTTCCTCCAGGCCTTGTGTTTAAATTTGTGACAGTTCAGTATTTACTCCAGGCCTTGTGTTTAAATTTGTGACAGTTCAGTATTTCCTCCAGGCCTTGTGTTTAAATTTGTGACAGTTCAATATTTCCTCCAGGCCTTGTGTTTAAATTTGTGACAGTTCAGTATTTCCTCCAGGCCCTGTGTTTAAATTTGTGACAGTTCAGTATTTCCTCCAGGCCTTGTGTTTAAATTTGTGACAGTTCAGTATTTCCTCCAGGCCTTGTGTTTAAATTTGTGACAGTTCAGTATTTCCTCCAGGCCCTGTGTTTACATTTGTGACAGTTCAGTATTTCCTCCAGGCCCTGTGTTTAAATTTGTGACAGTTCAGTATTTCCTCCAGCCCCTGTGTTTAAATTTGTGACAGTTCAGTATTTCCTCCAGACCTTGTGTTTAAATTTGTGACAGTTCAGTATTTCCTCCAGGCCCTGTGTTTTAATTTGTGACAGTTCAGTATTTCCTCCAGCCCCTGTGTTTAAATTTGTGACAGTTCAGTATTTCCTCCAGACCTTGTGTTTAAATTTGTGACAGTTCAGTATTTCCTCCAGGCCCTGTGTTTAAATTTGTGACAGTTCAGTATTTCCTCCAGGCCTTGTGTTTAAATTTGTGACAGTTCAGTGTTTCCTCCAGGCCCTGTGCTTAAATTTGTGACAGTTCAGTATTTCCTCCAGGCCTTGTGTTTAAATTTGTGACAATTCAGTATTTCCTCCAGGCCCTGTGCTTAAATTTGTGACAGTTCAGTATTTCCTCCAGGCCCTGTGTTTAAATTTGTGACAGTTCAGTATTTCCTCCAGGCCTTGTGTTTAAATTTGTGACAGTTCAGTATTTCTTCCAGGCCTTGTGTTTATATTTGTGACAGTTCAGTATTTCCTCCAGGCCCTGTGCTTAAATTTGTGACAGTTCAGTATTTCCTCCAGGCCTTGTGTTTAAATTTGTGACAGTTCAGTATTTCCTCCAGGCCCTGTGTTTAAATTTGTGACAGTTCAGTATTTCCTCCAGGCCTTGTGTTTAAATTTGTGACAGTTCAGTATTTCCTCCAGGCACTGTGTTTAAATTTGTGACAGTTCAGTATTTCCTCCAGGCCTTGTGTTTAAATTTGTGACAGTTCAGTATTTCTTCCAGGCCTTGTGTTTAAATTTGTGACAGTTCAGTATTCCATCCAGGCCTTGTGTCTAAATTTGTGACAGTTCAGTATTTCCTCCAGGCCTAGTGTTTAAATTTGTGACAGTTCAGTATTTCCTCCAGGCCCTGTGTTTAAATTTGTGACAGTTCAGTATTTCCCTCCAGGCATTGTGTTTAAATTTGTGACAGTTCAGTATTTCCTCCAGGCCTTGTGTTTAAATTTGTGACAGTACAGTATTTCCTCCAGGCCTTGTGTTTAAATTTGTGACAGTTCAGTATTTCCCTCCAGGCCCTGTGTTTAAATTTGTGACAGTTCAGTATTTCCCTCCAGGCCTTGTGTTTAAATTTGTGACAGTTCAGTATTTCCTCCAGGCCCTGTGTTTAAATTTGTGACAGTTCAGTATTTCCCTCCAGGCCTTGTGTTTAAATTTGTGACAGTTCAGTATTTCCTCCAGGCCTTGTGTTTAAATTTGTGACAGTACAGTATTTCCTCCAGGCCTTGTGTTTAAATTTGTGACAGTTCAGTATTACCTCCAGGCCTTGTGTTTAAATTTGTGACTGTTCAGTATTTCCTCCAGGCCTTGTGTTTAAATTTGTGACAGTTCAGTATTCCCTCCAGGCCTTGTGTCTAAATTTGTGACAGTTCAGTATTTCCTCCAGGCCCAGTGTTTAAATTTGTGACAGTTCAGTATTTCCTCCAGGCCTTGTGTTTAAATTTGTGACAGTTCAGTATTTCCCTCCAGGCCTTGTGTTTAAATTTGTGACAGTTCAGTATTCCCTCCAGGCCTTGTGTCTAAATTTGTGACAGTTCTGTATTTCCTCCAGGCCTAGTGTTTAAATTTGTGACAGTTCAGTATTTCCTCCAGACCTTGTGTTTAAATTTGTGACAGTTCAGTATTTCCTCCAGGCCCTGTGTTTAAATTTGTGACAGTTCAGTATTTCCCTCCAGGCCTTGTGTTTAAATTTGTGACAGCTCAGTATTTCCTCCAGGCCTTGTGTTTAAATTTGTGACAGTTCAGTATTTCCTCCAGGCCTTGTGTTTAAATTTGTGACAGTACAGTATTTACTCCAGGACTTGTGTTTAAATTTGTGACAGTTCAGTATTTCCCTCCAGGCCTTGTGTTTAAACTTGTGACAGTACAGTATTTCCTCCAGGACTTGTGTTTAAATTTGTGACAGTTCAGTATTTCCTCCAGACCCTGTGTTTAAAGTTGTGACAGTACAGTATTTCCTCCAGGCCTTGTGTTTAAATTTGTGACAGTTCAGTATTTCCTCCAGGCCTTGTGTTTAAATTTGTGACAGTTCAGTATTTCCTCCAGGCCTTGTGTTTAAATTTGTGACAGTACAGTATTTCCTCCAGGCCTTGTGTTTAAATTTGTGACAGTTCAGTATTTCCTCCAGGCCTTATGTTTAAATTTGTGACAGTACAGTATTTCCTCCAGGCCTTGTGTTTAAATTTGTGACAGTTCAGTATTTCCCTCCAGGCCCTGTGTTTAAATTTGTGACAGTACAGTATTTCCTCCAGGCCTTGTGTTTAAATTTGTGACAGTTCAGTATTTCCCTCCAGGCCTTGTGTTTAAATTTGTGACAGTTCAGTATTTACTCCAGGCCTTGTGTTTAAATTTGTGACAGTTCAGTATTTCCTCCAGGCCTTGTGTTTAAATTTGTGACAGTACAGTATTTCCTCCAGGCCTTGTGTTTAAATTTGTGACAGTTCAGTATTTCCTCCAGGCCTTGTGTTTAAATTTGTGACAGTTCAGTATTTCCCCCAGGCCTTGTGTTTAAATTTGTGACAGTTCAGTATTTCCTCCAGGCCTTGTGTTTAAATTTGTGACAGTTCAGTATTTCCTCCAGGCCTTGTGTTTAAATTTGTGACAGTACAGTATTTCCTCCAGGCCTTGTGTTTAAATTTGTGACAGTTCAGTATTTCCTCCAGGCCTTGTGTTTAAATTTGTGACAGTTCAGTATTTCCTCCAGGCCCTGTGTTTAAAGCTGTGACAGTTCAAAATTTCCTCCGGACACTGTGTTTAAATTTGTGACAGTTCAGTATTTCCTCCAGGCCTTGTGTTTAAATTTGTGACAGTTCAGTATTTCCTCCAGGCCTTGTGTTTAAATTTGTGACAGTACAGTATTTCCTCCAGGCCTTGTGCTTAAATTTGTGACAGTTCAGGAATTCCTCCAGGCCCTGTCTTTAAAGCTGTGACAGTTCAGTATTTCCTCCGGACCCTGTGTTTAAAGTTGTGACAGTTCAGTATTTCCTCCAGGCATTGTGTTGAAATTTGTAACAGTTCAGTATTTCCTCCAGGCCCTGTGTTTAAATTTGTGACAGTTCAGTATTTCCTCCAGGACCTGTGTTTAAATTTGTGGCAGTTCAGTATTTCCTCCAGGCCTTGTGTTTAAATTTGTGACAGTTCAGTATTTCCTCCAGGCCCTGTGTTTAAATTTGTGGCAGTTCAGTATTTCCTCCAGGCCTTGTGTTTAAATTTGTGAGAGTTCAGTATTTCCTCCAGGCCTTGTGTTTAAATTTGTGACAGCTCAGTATTTCCTCCAGGCCTTGTGTTTAAATTTGTGACAGTTCAGTATTTCCCCCAGGCCCTGTGCTTACATTTGTGACTGTTCAGTATATACTCCAGGCCCTGTGTTTATATGTATGACATTTCAGTATTTCCTCCAGGCCTTGTGTTTAAATTTGTGACAGTTCAGTATTTCCTCCAGGCACTGTGTTTAAATTTGTGACAGTACAGTATTTCCTCCAGGCCCTGTGTTTAAATTTGTGACAGTTCAGTATTTCCTCCAGGCATTGTGTTTAAATTTGTGACAGTTCAGTATTTCCCCCAGGCCCTGTGCTTACATTTGTGACTGTTCAGTATATACTCCAGGCCCTGTGTTTATATGTATGACATTTCAGTATTTCCTCCAGGCCTTGTGTTTAAATTTGTGACAGTTCAGTATTTCCTCATGGCATTGTGTTTAAATTTGTGACAGTTCAGTAGTTCCTCCAGGCACTGTGTTTAAATTTGCGACAGTTCAGTATTTCCTCATGGCCTTGTGTTTAAATTTGTGACAGTTCAGTATTTCCTCCAGGCCTTGTGTTTAAATTTGCGACAGTTCAGTATTTCCTCATGGCCTTGTGTTTAAATTTGTGACAGTTCAGTATTTCCTCCAGGCCTTGTGTTTAAATTTGTGACAGTTCAGTATTTACTCCAGGCCTTGTGTTTAAATTTGTGACAGTTCAGTATTTCCTCCAGGCCTTGTGTTTAAATTTGTGACAGTTCAATATTTCCTCCAGGCCTTGTGTTTAAATTTGTGACAGTTCAGTATTTCCTCCAGGCCCTGTGTTTAAATTTGTGACAGTTCAGTATTTCCTCCAGGCCTTGTGTTTAAATTTGTGACAGTTCAGTATTTCCTCCAGGCCTTGTGTTTAAATTTGTGACAGTTCAGTATTTCCTCCAGGCCCTGTGTTTACATTTGTGACAGTTCAGTATTTCCTCCAGGCCCTGTGTTTAAATTTGTGACAGTTCAGTATTTCCTCCAGCCCCTGTGTTTAAATTTGTGACAGTTCAGTATTTCCTCCAGACCTTGTGTTTAAATTTGTGACAGTTCAGTATTTCCTCCAGGCCCTGTGTTTTAATTTGTGACAGTTCAGTATTTCCTCCAGCCCCTGTGTTTAAATTTGTGACAGTTCAGTATTTCCTCCAGACCTTGTGTTTAAATTTGTGACAGTTCAGTATTTCCTCCAGGCCCTGTGTTTAAATTTGTGACAGTTCAGTATTTCCTCCAGGCCTTGTGTTTAAATTTGTGACAGTTCAGTGTTTCCTCCAGGCCCTGTGCTTAAATTTGTGACAGTTCAGTATTTCCTCCAGGCCTTGTGTTTAAATTTGTGACAATTCAGTATTTCCTCCAGGCCCTGTGCTTAAATTTGTGACAGTTCAGTATTTCCTCCAGGCCCTGTGTTTAAATTTGTGACAGTTCAGTATTTCCTCCAGGCCTTGTGTTTAAATTTGTGACAGTTCAGTATTTCTTCCAGGCCTTGTGTTTATATTTGTGACAGTTCAGTATTTCCTCCAGGCCCTGTGCTTAAATTTGTGACAGTTCAGTATTTCCTCCAGGCCTTGTGTTTAAATTTGTGACAGTTCAGTATTTCCTCCAGGCCCTGTGTTTAAATTTGTGACAGTTCAGTATTTCCTCCAGGCCTTGTGTTTAAATTTGTGACAGTTCAGTATTTCCTCCAGGCACTGTGTTTAAATTTGTGACAGTTCAGTATTTCCTCCAGGCCTTGTGTTTAAATTTGTGACAGTTCAGTATTTCTTCCAGGCCTTGTGTTTAAATTTGTGACAGTTCAGTATTTCCTCCAGGCCTTGTGTCTAAATTTGTGACAGTTCAGTATTTCCTCCAGGCCTAGTGTTTAAATTTGTGACAGTTCAGTATTTCCTCCAGGCCCTGTGTTTAAATTTGTGACAGTTCAGTATTTCCCTCCAGGCATTGTGTTTAAATTTGTGACAGTTCAGTATTTCCTCCAGGCCTTGTGTTTAAATTTGTGACAGTACAGTATTTCCTCCAGGCCTTGTGTTTAAATTTGTGACAGTTCAGTATTTCCCTCCAGGCCCTGTGTTTAAATTTGTGACAGTTCAGTATTTCCCTCCAGGCCTTGTGTTTAAATTTGTGACAGTTCAGTATTTCCTCCAGGCCCTGTGTTTAAATTTGTGACAGTTCAGTATTTCCCTCCAGGCCTTGTGTTTAAATTTGTGACAGTTCAGTATTTCCTCCAGGCCTTGTGTTTAAATTTGTGACAGTACAGTATTTCCTCCAGGCCTTGTGTTTAAATTTGTGACAGTTCAGTATTACCTCCAGGCCTTGTGTTTAAATTTGTGACTGTTCAGTATTTCCTCCAGGCCTTGTGTTTAAATTTGTGACAGTTCAGTATTCCCTCCAGGCCTTGTGTCTAAATTTGTGACAGTTCAGTATTTCCTCCAGGCCCAGTGTTTAAATTTGTGACAGTTCAGTATTTCCTCCAGGCCTTGTGTTTAAATTTGTGACAGTTCAGTATTTCCCTCCAGGCCTTGTGTTTAAATTTGTGACAGTTCAGTATTCCCTCCAGGCCTTGTGTCTAAATTTGTGACAGTTCTGTATTTCCTCCAGGCCTAGTGTTTAAATTTGTGACAGTTCAGTATTTCCTCCAGACCTTGTGTTTAAATTTGTGACAGTTCAGTATTTCCTCCAGGCCCTGTGTTTAAATTTGTGACAGTTCAGTATTTCCCTCCAGGCCTTGTGTTTAAATTTGTGACAGCTCAGTATTTCCTCCAGGCCTTGTGTTTAAATTTGTGACAGTTCAGTATTTCCTCCAGGCCTTGTGTTTAAATTTGTGACAGTACAGTATTTACTCCAGGACTTGTGTTTAAATTTGTGACAGTTCAGTATTTCCCTCCAGGCCTTGTGTTTAAACTTGTGACAGTACAGTATTTCCTCCAGGACTTGTGTTTAAATTTGTGACAGTTCAGTATTTCCTCCAGACCCTGTGTTTAAAGTTGTGACAGTACAGTATTTCCTCCAGGCCTTGTGTTTAAATTTGTGACAGTTCAGTATTTCCTCCAGGCCTTGTGTTTAAATTTGTGACAGTTCAGTATTTCCTCCAGGCCTTGTGTTTAAATTTGTGACAGTACAGTATTTCCTCCAGGCCTTGTGTTTAAATTTGTGACAGTTCAGTATTTCCTCCAGGCCTTATGTTTAAATTTGTGACAGTACAGTATTTCCTCCAGGCCTTGTGTTTAAATTTGTGACAGTTCAGTATTTCCCTCCAGGCCCTGTGTTTAAATTTGTGACAGTACAGTATTTCCTCCAGGCCTTGTGTTTAAATTTGTGACAGTTCAGTATTTCCCTCCAGGCCTTGTGTTTAAATTTGTGACAGTTCAGTATTTACTCCAGGCCTTGTGTTTAAATTTGTGACAGTTCAGTATTTACTCCAGGCCTTGTGTTTAAATTTGTGACAGTACAGTATTTCCTCCAGGCCTTGTGTTTAAATTTGTGACAGTTCAGTATTTCCTCCAGGCCTTGTGTTTAAATATGTGACAGTTCAGTATTTCCTCCAGGCCCTGTGTTTAAATTTGTGACAGTTCAGTCTTTCCTCCGGGCCCTGTGCTTAAATTTGTGACAGTTCAGTATTTCATCCAGGCACTGTGTTTAAATTTGTGACAGTACAGTATTTCCTCCAGGCCTTGTGTTTAAATTTGTGACAGTTCAGTATTTCCTCCAGGCCTTGTGTTTAAATTTGTGACAGTTCAGTATTTCCTTCAGGCCTTGTGTTTAAATTTGTGACAGTTCAGTATTTCCTCCAGACCCTGTGGTTAAATTTGTGACAGTTCAGTCTTTCCTCCAGGCCCTGTGATTAAATTTGTGACAGTTCAGTATTTCCTCCAGGCCCTGTGTTTAAATTTGTGACAGTTCAGTATTTCCTCCAGGCCTTGTGTTTAAATTTGTGACAGTTCAGTATTTCCTTCAGGCCTTGTGTTTAAATTTGTGACAGTTCAGTATTTCCTCCAGACCCTGTGGTTAAATTTGTGACAGTTCAGTATTTCCTCCAGGCCTTGTGTTTAAATTTGTGACAGTTCAGTATTTCCTCCAGGCCTTGTGTTTAAATTTGTGACAGTACAGTATTTCCTCCAGGCCTTGTGTTTAAATTTGTGACAGTTCAGTCTTTCCTCCAGGCCCTGTGATTAAATTTGTGACAGTTCAGTATTTCCTCCAGGCCCTGTGTTTAAATTTGTGACAGTTCAGTATTTCCTCCAGGCCCTGTGTTTAAATTTGTGACAGTTCAGTATTTCCCTCCAGGCCTTGTGTTTAAATTTGTGACAGCTCAGTATTTCCTCCAGGCCTTGTGTTTAAATTTGTGACAGTTCAGTATTTCCTCCAGGCCTTGTGTTTAAATTTGTGACAGTACAGTATTTACTCCAGGACTTGTGTTTAAATTTGTGACAGTTCAGTATTTCCCTCCAGGCCTTGTGTTTAAACTTGTGACAGTACAGTATTTCCTCCAGGACTTGTGTTTAAATTTGTGACAGTTCAGTATTTCCTCCAGACCCTGTGTTTAAAGTTGTGACAGTACAGTATTTCCTCCAGGCCTTGTGTTTAAATTTGTGACAGTTCAGTATTTCCTCCAGGCCTTGTGTTTAAATTTGTGACAGTTCAGTATTTCCTCCAGGCCTTGTGTTTAAATTTGTGACAGTACAGTATTTCCTCCAGGCCTTGTGTTTAAATTTGTGACAGTTCAGTATTTCCTCCAGGCCTTATGTTTAAATTTGTGACAGTACAGTATTTCCTCCAGGCCTTGTGTTTAAATTTGTGACAGTTCAGTATTTCCCTCCAGGCCCTGTGTTTAAATTTGTGACAGTACAGTATTTCCTCCAGGCCTTGTGTTTAAATTTGTGACAGTTCAGTATTTCCCTCCAGGCCTTGTGTTTAAATTTGTGACAGTTCAGTATTTACTCCAGGCCTTGTGTTTAAATTTGTGACAGTTCAGTATTTACTCCAGGCCTTGTGTTTAAATTTGTGACAGTACAGTATTTCCTCCAGGCCTTGTGTTTAAATTTGTGACAGTTCAGTATTTCCTCCAGGCCTTGTGTTTAAATATGTGACAGTTCAGTATTTCCTCCAGGCCCTGTGTTTAAATTTGTGACAGTTCAGTCTTTCCTCCGGGCCCTGTGCTTAAATTTGTGACAGTTCAGTATTTCATCCAGGCACTGTGTTTAAATTTGTGACAGTACAGTATTTCCTCCAGGCCTTGTGTTTAAATTTGTGACAGTTCAGTATTTCCTCCAGGCCTTGTGTTTAAATTTGTGACAGTTCAGTATTTCCTTCAGGCCTTGTGTTTAAATTTGTGACAGTTCAGTATTTCCTCCAGACCCTGTGGTTAAATTTGTGACAGTTCAGTCTTTCCTCCAGGCCCTGTGATTAAATTTGTGACAGTTCAGTATTTCCTCCAGGCCCTGTGTTTAAATTTGTGACAGTTCAGTATTTCCTCCAGGCCTTGTGTTTAAATTTGTGACAGTTCAGTATTTCCCTCCAGGCCTTGTGTTTAAATTTGTGACAGTTCAGTATTCCCTCCAGGCCTTGTGTCTAAATTTGTGACAGTTCAGTATTTCCTCCAGGCCTAGTGTTTAAATTTGTCACAGTTCAGTATTTCCTCCAGGCCTTGTGTTTAAATTTGTGACAGTTCAGTATTTCCACCAGGCCTTGTGTTTAAATTTGTGACAGTTCAGTATTTCCCTCCAGGCCTTGTGTTTAAATTTGTGACAGCTCAGTATTTCCTCCAGGCCTTGTGTTTAAATTTGTGACAGTACAGTATTTCCTCCAGGACTTGTGTTTAAATTTGTGACAGTTCAGTATTTCCCTCCAGGCCTTGTGTTTAAATTTGTGACAGTACAGTATTTCCTCCAGGACTTGTGTTTAAATTTGTGACAGTTCAGTATTTCCTCCAGACCCTGTGTTTAAAGTTGTGACAGTACAGTATTTCCTCCAGGCCTTGTGTTTAAATTTGTGACAGTTCAGTATTTCCTCCAGGCCTTGTGTTTAAATTTGTGACATTACAGTATTTCCTCCAGGCCTTGTGTTTAAATTTGTGACAGTTCAGTATTTCCTCCAGGCCTTATGTTTAAATTTGTGACAGTACAGTATTTCCTCCAGGCCTTGTGTTTAAATTTGTGACAGTTCAGTATTTCCCTCCAGGCCCTGTGTTTAAATTTGTGACAGTACAGTATTTCCTCCAGGCCTTGTGTTTAAATTTGTGACAGTTCAGTATTTCTTCCAGGCCTTGTGTTTAAATTTGTGACAGCTCAGTATTTCCTCCAGGCCTTGTGTTTAAATTTGTGAGAGTTCAGTATTTACTCCAGGCCTTGTGTTTAAATTTGTGACAGTTCAGTATTTACTCCAGGCCTTGTGTTTAAATTTGTGACAGTACAGTATTTCCTCCAGGCCTTGTGTTTAAATTTGTGACAGTTCAGTATTTCCTCCAGGCCTTGTGTTTAAATTTGTGACAGTTCAGTATTTCCTCCAGGCCTTGTGTTTAAATTTGTGACAGTTCAGTATTTCCACCAGGCCTTGTGTTTAAATTTGTGACAGTTCAGTATTTCCCTCCAGGCCTTGTGTTTAAATTTGTGACAGCTCAGTATTTCCTCCAGGCCTTGTGTTTAAATTTGTGACAGTTCAGTATTTCCACCAGGCCTTGTGTTTAAATTTGTGACAGTTCAGTATTTCCCTCCAGGCCTTGTGTTTAAATTTGTGACAGCTCAGTATTTCCTCCAGGCCTTGTGTTTAAATTTGTGACAGTTCAGTATTTCCTCCAGGCCCTGTGTTTAAATTTGTGACAGTTCAGTATTTCCTCCAGGCCCTGTGTTTAAATTTGTGACAGTTCAGTATTTCCTCCAGACCCTGTGTTTAAATTTGTGACAGTTCAGTATTTCCTCCAGGCCTTGTGTTTAAATTTGTGACAGTTCAGTATTTCCTCCAGGCCTTGTGTTTAAATTTGTGACAGTTCAGTATTTCCTCCAGGCCCTGTGTTTAAATTTGTGACAGTTCAGTATTTCCTCCAGACCCTGTGTTTAAATTTGTGACAGCTCAGTATTTCCTCCAGGCCTTGTGTTTAAATTTGTGACAGTTCAGTATTTCCTCCAGGCCCTGTGTTTAAATTTGTGACAGTTCAGTATTTCCTCCAGACCCTGTGTTTAAATTTGTGACAGTTCAGTATTTCCTCCAGGCCTTGTGTTTAAATTTGTGACAGTTCAGTATTTCATCCGGGCCCTGTGTTTAAATTTGTGACAGTTCAGTATTTCCTCCAGGCCTTGTGTTTAAATTTGTGACAGTTCAGTATTTCCTCCAGACCCTGTGGTTATATTTGTGACAGTTCATTCTTTCCTCCAGGCCCTGTGTTTAAATTTGTGACAGTTCAGTATTTCCTCCAGGCCCTGTGTTTAAATTTGTGACAGTTCAGTATTCCCTCCAGGCCTTGTGTTTAAATTTGTGACAGTTCAGTATTCCCTCCAGGCCTTGTGTTTAAATTTGTGACAGTTCAGTATTTCCTCCAGGCCCTGTGTTTAAATTTGTGACAGTTCAGTATTCCCTCCAGGCCTTGTGTTTAAATTTGTGACAGTTCAGTATTCCCTCCAGGCCCTGTGTTTAAATTTGTGACAGTTCAGTATTTCCTCCAGGCCCTGTGCTTAAATTTGTGACTGTTCAGTATTTCCTCCAGGCCTTGTGTTTAAATTTGTGACAGTTCAGTATTTCCCTCCAGGCCTTGTGTTTAAATTTGTGACAGTTCAGTATTTCCTCCAGACCCTGTGGTTAAATTTGTGACAGTTCAGTCTTTCCTCCAGGCCCTGTGCTTAAATTTGTGACTGTTCAGTATTTCCTCCAGGCTTTGTGTTTAAATTTGTGACAGTTCAGTATTTCCCTCCAGGCCCTGTGTTTAAATTTGTGACAGTTCAGTATTTCCCTCCAGGCCTTGTGTTTAAATTTGTGACAGTTCAGTATTCCCTCCAGGCCTTGTGTCTAAATTTGTGACAGTTCAGTATTTCCTCCAGGCCTTGTGTTTAAATTTGTGACAGTTCAGTATTTCCTCCAGGCCTTGTGTTTAAATTTGTGACAGTTCAGTATTCCCTCCAGGCCTTGTGTTTAAATTTGTGACAGTTCAGTATTTCCTCCAGGACTTGTGTTTAAATTTGTGACAGTTCAGTATTTCCTCCAGGCCTTGTGTTTAAATTTGTGACAGTTCAGTATTTCCTCCAGGCCTTGTGTTTAAATTTGTGACAGCTCAGTATTTCCTCCAGGCCCTGTGTTTAAATTTGTGACAGTTCAGTATTTCCTCCAGGCCCTGTGTTTAAAGTTGTGACAGTTCAGTATTTCCCTCGAGGCACTGTGTTTAAATTTGTGACAGTTCAGTATTTCCTCCAGGCCTTGTGTTTAAATTTGTGACAGCTCAGTATTTCCTCCAGGCCTTGTGTTTAAATTTGTGACAGTTCAGTATTACCTCCAGGCCTTGTGTTTAAATTTGTGACAGTTCAGTATTTCTTCCAGGCCTTGTGTTTAAATTTGTGACAGTTCAGTATTCCCTCCAGGCCTTGTGTCTAAATTTGTGACAGTTCAGTATTTCCTCCAGGCCCTGTGTTTAAATTTGTGAAAGTTCAGTATTTCCCTCCAGGCCTGGTGTTTAAATTTGTGACAGCTCAGTATTTCCTCCAGGCCCTGTGATTAAATTTGTGACAGTTCAGTATTTCCTCCAGGCCTTGTGTTTAAATTTGTGACAGTTCAGTATTTCCTCCAGGCCTTGTGTTTAAATTTGTGACAGTTCAGTATTACCCTCCAGGCCCTGTGCTTAAATTTGTGACAGTTCAGTAATTCCCTCCAGGCCTTGTATTTAAATTTGTGACAGTTCAGTATTTCCTCCCGGCCTTGTGTTTAAATTTGTGACAGTTCAGTATTTCCTCCCGGCCTTGTGTTTAAATTTGTGACAGTTCAGTATTCCCTCCAGGCCCTGTGTTTAAATTTGTGACAGTTCAGTATTTCCTCCAGGCCTTGTATTTAAATTTGTGACAGTTCAGTATTTCCTCCAGGCCCTGTGTTTAAATTTGTGTCAGTTCAGTATTTCCTCCCGGCCTTGTGTTTAAATTTGTGACAGTTCAGTATTTCCCTCCAGGCCTTGTCTTTAAATTTGTGACAGTTCAGTATTTCCTCCAGGCCTTGTGTTTAAATTTGTGACAGTTCAGTATTTCCTCCAGGCCTTGTGTTTAAATTTGTGACAGTTCAGTATTTCCTCCAGGCCTTGTGTTTAAATTTGTGACAGTTCAGTATTTCCTCCAGGCCCTGTGTTTAAATTTGTGACAGTTCAGTATTTCCCTTCAGGCCTTTTGTTTAAATTTGTGACAGTTCAGTATTTCCTCCAGGCCTTGTGTTTAAATTTGTGACAGTTCAGTATTCCCTCCAGGCCTTGTGTTTAAATTTGTGACAGTACAGTATTTCCTCCAGGCCTTGTGTTTCAATTTGTGACAGTTCAGTATTTCCTCCAGACCCTGTGTTTAAAGTTGTGACAGTACAGTATTTCCTCCAGGCCTTGTGTTTAAATTTGTGACAGTTCAGTATTTCCTCCAGGCCTTGTGTTTAAATTTGTGACAGTTCAGTATTTCCTCCAGGCCTTGTGTTTAAATTTGTGACAGTACAGTATTTCCTCCAGGCCTTGTGTTTAAATTTGTGACAGTTCAGTATTTCCTCCAGGCCTTGTGTTTAAATTTGTGACAGTTCAGTATTTCCTCCAGGCCTTGTGTTTAAATTTGTGACAGTACAGTATTTCCTCTAGGCCTTGTGTTTAAATTTGTGACAGTTCAGTATTTCCCTCCAGGCCCTGTGTTTAAATTTGTGACAGTACAGTATTTACTCCAGGCCTTGTGTTTAAATTTGTGACAGTTCAGTATTTCCTCCAGGCCTTGTGTTTAAATTTGTGACAGTTCAGTATTTCCTCCAGGCCTTGTGTTTAAATTTGTGACAGTTCAGTATTTCCTCCAGGCCTTGTGTTTAAATTTCTGACAGTTCAGTATTTCCTCCAGGCCTTGTGTTTAAATTTGTGACAGTTCAGTATTTCCTCCAGGCCTTGTGTTTAAATTTGTGACAGTTCAGTATTTACTCCAGGCCTTGTGTTTAAATTTGTGACAGTTCAGTATTCCCTCCAGGCCTTGTGTTTAAATTTGTGACAGTTCAGTATTTCCTCCAGGCCTTGTGTTTAAATTTGTGACAGTTCAGTATTTCCTCCAGGCCTTGTGTTTAAATTTGTGACAGTTCAGTATTTCCTCCAGGCCTTGTGTTTAAATTTGTGACAGTTCAGTATTTCCTCCAGGCCTTGTGTTTAAATTTGTGACAGTTCAGTATTTCCTCCAGGCCTTGTGTTTAAATTTGTGACAGTTCAGTATTTCCTCCAGGCCTTGTGTTTAAATTTGTGACAGTTCAGTATTTCCTCCAGGCCTTGTGTTTAAATTTGTGACAGTTCAGTATTTGCTCCAGGCCTTGTGTTTAAATTTGTGACAGTTCAGTCATTCCTCCGGGCCCTGTGCTTAAATTTGTGACAGTTCAGTATATCATCCAGGCCCTGTGTTTAAATTTGTGACAGTACAGTATTTCCTCCAGGCCTTGTGTTTAAATTTGTGACAGTTCAGTATTTCCTCCAGGCCCTGTGTTTAAATTTGTGACAGTTCAGTATTTGCTCCAGGCCTTGTGTTTAAATTTGTGACAGTTCAGTCATTCCTCCGGGCCCTGTGCTTAAATTTGTGACAGTTCAGTATATCATCCAGGCCCTGTGTTTAAATTTGTGACAGTACAGTATTTCCTCCAGGCCTTGTGTTTAAATTTGTGACAGTTCAGTATTTCATCCAGGCCCTGTGTTTAAATTTGTGACAGTACAGTATTTCCTCCAGGCCTTGTGTTTAAATTTGTGACAGTACAGTCTTTCCTACAAGCCTTGTGTTTAAATTTGTGACAGTTCAGTATTTCCTCCAGGCCTTGTGTTTAAATTTGTGACAGTTCAGTATTTCCTCCAGGCCTTGTGTTTAAATTTGTGACAGTACAGTATTTCCTCCAGGCCTTGTGTTTAAATTTGTGACAGTTCAGTATTTCCTCCAGGCCTTGTGTTTAAATTTGTGACAGTACAGTATTTCCTCCAGGCCTTGTGTTTAAATTTGTGACAGTACAGTATTTCCTCCAGGCCTTGTGTTTAAATTTGTGACAGTTCAGTATTTCCTCCAGCCCCTGTGTTTAAATTTGTGACAGTTCAGTATTTACTCCAGACCCTGTGTTTAAATTTGTGACAGTTCAGTATTTCCTCCAGGCCTTGTGTTTAAATTTGTGACAGTTCAGTATTTCCTCCAGGCCTTGTGTTTAAATTTGTGACAGTTCAGTATTTCCCTCCAGGCCCTGTGCTTAAATTTGTGACAGTTCAGTATTTCCCTCCAGGCCTTGTGTTTAAATTTGTGACAGTTCAGTATTTCCTCCAGGCCCTGTATTTAAATTTGTGACAGTTCAGTATTTCCTCCCGGCCTTGTGTTTAAATTTGTGACAGTTCAGTATTTCCTCCAGGCCCTGTGTTTAAATTTGTGTCAGTTCAGTATTTCCTCCCGGCCTTGTGTTTAAATTTGTGACAGTTCAGTATTTCCCTCCAGGCCTTGTCTTTAAATTTGTGACAGTTCAGTATTTCCTCCAGGCCTTGTGTTTAAATTTGTGACAGTTCAGTATTTCCTCCAGGCCTTGTGTTTAAATTTGTGACAGTTCAGTATTTCCTCCAGGCCTTGTGTTTAAATTTGTGACAGTTCAGTATTTCCTCCAGGCCCTGTGTTTAAATTTGCGACAGTTCAGTATTTCCCTCCAGGCCTTGTGTTTAAATTTGTGACAGTTCAGTATTTCCCTCCAGGCCTTGTGTTTAAATTTGTGACAGTTCAGTATTTCCCTCCAGGCCTTGTGTTTAAATTTGCGACAGTTCAGTATTTCCCTCCAGGCCTTGTGTTTAAATTTGTGACAGTTCAGTATTTCCCTCCAGGCCTTGTGTTTAAATTTGTGACTGTTCAGTATTTCCTCCAGGCCCTGTGTTTAAATTTGTGACAGTTCAGTATTTCCTCCAGGCCCTGTGATTAAATTTGTGACAGTTCATTATTTCCTCCAGGCCTTGTGTTTAAATTTGTGACAGTTCAGTATTTCCTCCAGGCCTTGTGTTTAAATTTGTGACAGTTCAGTATTTCCTCCAGGCCTTGTGTTTAAATTTGTGACAGTTCAGTATTTCCTCCAGGCCCTGTGATTAAATTTGTGACAGTTCATTATTTCCTCCAGGCCTTGTGTTTAAATTTGTGACAGTTCAGTATTTCCTCCAGGCCCTGTGTTTAAATTTGTGACAGTTCAGTATTTCCTCCAGGCCCTGTGATTAAATTTGTGACAGTTCATTATTTCCTCCAGACCTTGTGTTTAAATTTGTGACTGTTCAGTATTTCCTCCAGGCCCTGTGTTTAAATTTGTGACAGTTCAGTATTTCCTCCAGGCCCTGTGATTAAATTTGTGACAGTTCATTATTTCCTCCAGACCTTGTGTTTAAATTTGTGACAGTTCAGTATTTCCTCCAGGCCCTGTGTTTAAATTTGTGACAGTTCAGTATTTCCTCCAGGCCCTGTGATTAAATTTGTGACAGTTCATTATTTCCTCCAGACCTTGTGTTTAAATTTGTGACAGTTCAGTATTTCCTCCAGGCCCTGTGTTTAAATTTGTGACAGTTCAGTATTTCCTCCAGGCCCTGTGATTAAATTTGTGACAGTTCATTATTTCCTCCAGACCTTGTGTTTAAATTTGTGACTGTTCAGTATTTCCTCCAGGCCCTGTGTTTAAATTTGTGACAGTTCAGTATTTCCTCCAGGCCCTGTGATTAAATTTGTGACAGTTCATTATTTCCTCCAGGCCTTGTGTTTAAATTTGTGACAGTTCAGTATTTCCTCCAGGCCTTGTGTTTAAATTTGTGACAGTTCAGTATTTCCTCCAGGCCTTGTGTTTAAATTTGTGACAGTACAGTATTTCCTCCAGGCCTTGTGTTTAAATTTGTGACAGTTCAGTATTTCCTCCAGGCCTTGTGTTTAAATTTGTGACAGTACAGTATTTCCTCCAGACCCTGTGTTTAAATTTGTGACAGTTCAGTATTTCCTCCAGGCCTTGTGCTTAAATTTGTGACAGTTCAGTATTTCATCCAGGCCCTGTGTTTAAATTTGTGACAGTACAGTATTTCCTCCAGGCCTTGTGTTTAAATTTGTGACAGTTCAGTATTTCCTCCAGGCCTTGTGTTTAAATTTGTGACAGTTCAGTATTTCATCCAGGCCCTGTGTTTAAATTTGTGACAGTACAGTATTTCCTCCAGGCCTTGTGTTTAAATTTGTGACAGTTCAGTATTTCCTCCAGGCCTTGTGTTTAAATTTGTGACAGTTCAGTATTTCCTCCAGGCCTTGTGTTTAAATTTGTGACAGTTCAGTATTTCCTCCAGGCCTTGTGTTTAAATTTGTGACAGTTCAGTATTTCCTCCAGGCCTTGTGTTTAAATTTGTGACAGTACAGTATTTCCTCCAGGCCTTGTGTTTAAATTTGTGACAGTACAGTATTTCCTCCAGGCCTTGTGTTTAAATTTGTGACAGTTCAGTATTTCATCCAGGCCCTGTGTTTAAATTTGTGACAGTACAGTATTTCCTCCAGGCCTTGTGTTTAAATTTGTGACAGTACAGTATTTCCTCCAGGCCTTGTGTTTAAATTTGTGACAGTTCAGTATTTCCTCCAGGCCTTGTGTTTAAATTTGTGACAGTTCAGTATTTCATCCAGGCCCTGTGTTTATATTTGTGACAGTACAGTATTTCCTCCAGGCCTTGTGTTTAAATTTGTGACAGTTCAGTATTTCCTCCAGGCCCTGTGTTTAAATTTGTGACAGTTCAGTATTTCCTCCAGACCCTGTGTTTTAATTTGTGACAGTTCAGTATTTCATCCAGGCCCTGTGTTTATATTTGTGACAGTACAGTATTTCCTCCAGGCCTTGTGTTTAAATTTGTGACAGTTCAGTATTTCCTCCAGGCCTTGTGTTTAAATTTGTGACAGTTCAGTAATTCCTCCAGGCCCTGTGTTTAAATTTGTGACAGTTCAGTATTTCCTCCAGACCCTGTGTTTAAATTTGTGACAGTTCAGTCTTTCCTCCGGGCCCTGTGCTTAAATTTGTGACTGTTCAGTATTTCCTCCAGGCCTTGTGTTTAAATTTGTGACAGTTCAGTATTCCCTCCAGGCCTTGTGTTTAAATTTGTGACAGTTCAGTATTCCCTCCAGGCCTTGTGTTTAAATTTATGACAGTTCAGTATTTCCCCCGGACCTGTAATTAAAGTTATGACAGTTCAGTATTTCACCCCGGACCTGTCTTTAAAGTTATGACAGTTCAGTATTTCACCCCGGACCTGTCTTTAAAGTTATGACAGTTCAGTATTTCCCCCGGACCTGTAATTAAAGTTATGACAGTTCAGTATTTCCCCCAGGACCTGTAATTAAAGTTATGACAGTTCAGTATTTCCCCCCAGACCTGTAATTAAAGTTATGACAGTTCAGTATTTCCCCCGGACCTGTAATTAAAGTTATGACAGTTCAGTATTTCCCCCGGACCTGTAATTAAAGTTATGACAGTTCAGTATTTCCCCCGGACCTGTAATTAATGTTATGACAGTTCAGTATTTCCCCCCGGACCTGTAATTAAAGTTATGACAGTTCAGTATTACCCCCCGGACCTGTAATTAAAGTTGTGACAGCTCAGTATTTCCCCCAGGACTTGTCTTCAAAGTTGCGAAAGCTCAGCATTGCCCCAAGAACCTATGTTTAAAGTTGTGACAGCTCAGTATTTCCCCCAAGACCAGTGTTTAAAGTTATGACAGTTCAGTATTTCCCCCCGGACCTGTAATTAAAGTTATGACAGCTCAGTATTTCCCCCCGGACCTGTAATTAAAGTTATGACAGTTCAGTATTTACCCCCGGACCTGTAATTAAAGTTATGACAGTTCAGTATTTCCCCCCGGACCTGTAATTAAAGTTATGACAGTTCAGTATTACCCCCCGGACCTGTAATTAAAGTTATGACAGTTCAGTATTTCACCCCGGACCTGTAATTAAAGTTATGACAGTTCAGTATTTCCCCCCGGACCTGTAATTAAAGTTATGACAGTTCAGTATTTACCCCCGGACCTGTAATTAAAGTTATGACAGTTCAGTATTTCCCCCCGGACCTGTGATTAAAGTTATGACAGCTCAGTATTACCCCCCGGACCTGTAATTAAAGTTATGACAGTTCAGTATTGCCCCAAGAACCTATGTTTAAAGTTGTGACAGCTCAGTATTTCCCCCAAGACCAGTGTTTTAAGTTATGACAGTTCAGTATTTCACCCCGGACCTGTAATTAAAGTTATGACAGTTCAGTATTTCCCCCCGGACCTGTAATTAAAGTTATGACAGTTCAGTATTTCCCCCCGGACCTGTGATTAAAGTTATGGCAGCTCAGTATTACCCCCCGGACCTGTAATTAAAGTTATGACAGTTCAGTATTTACCCCCGGACCTGTAATTAAAGTTATGACAGTTCAGTATTTCCCCCCGGACCTGTGATTAAAGTTATGACAGCTCAGTATTACCCCCCGGACCTGTAATTAAAGTTATGACAGTTCAGTATTGCCCCAAGAACCTATGTTTAAAGTTGTGACAGCTCAGTATTTCCCCCAAGACCAGTGTTTTAAGTTATGACAGTTCAGTATTTCACCCCGGACCTGTAATTAAAGTTATGACAGTTCAGTATTTCCCCCCGGACCTGTAATTAAAGTTATGACAGTTCAGTATTTCCCCCCGGACCTGTGATTAAAGTTATGACAGCTCAGTATTACCCCCCGGACCTGTAATTAAAGTTGTGACAGCTCAGTATTTCCCCCAGGACTTGTCTTCAAAGTTGTGAAAGTTCAGTATTGCCCCAAGAACCTATGTTTAAAGTTGTGACAGCTCAGTATTTCCCCCAGGACTTGTCTTCAAAGTTGCGATATTTCAGTATTGCCCCAAGAACCTATGTTTAAAGTTGTGACAGCTCAGTATTTTCCCCAGGACATGTCTTTATATTTGTGACAGCCCGGTATTTCCCCCAGGACCTGTCTTTAAAGTTGTGACAGCTCAGTATTACCCCCAGGACCTGCGTTTCACGTTGTGACAGATTAGCATTACCTCCAGGCCCTGTATGTACCATTGTGACAGCTCAATATTTCCCCCAGGCCCTGTATTTACAGTTGTGACATTTCAGAATTTCACCCAGGCCCTTTGTTTACAGTTATGACAGCTCAGTATTTCCCTCAGGACCTGTCTTTAAAGTTGTGACAGCTCAGTATTTCCCCCAGGACCTGTCTTACAAGTTGTGACAGTTTAGTATTTCCCCCAGGACCTGTCTTTAAAGTTGTGAGAGCTCAGTATTTCCCCCAGGACCTGTCTTTAAAGTTGCGACAGCTCAGTATTTCCCCCGGGACCTGTGCTTACAATTGTGACAGATCAGTATTTCCCCCAGGTCTTGTGTTTAAATTTGTGACAGTTCAGTATTTCCTCCAGGCCCTGTGTTTAAAGTTGTGACAGTTCAGTATTTCCTCCAGGCCCTGTGTTTAAATTTGTGACAGTTCAGTATTTCCCCCAGGACCTGTCTTTAAAGTTGTGAGAGCTCAGTATTTCCCCCAGTACCTGTGTTTAAAGTTGTGACAGTTCAATGTTTCCCCCAAGACCTGTCTTTAATGTTGTGAAAGCTCAGTATTTCCCCCAGGACCTGTGTTTAAAGCTGTGACGGCTCAGTATTTCTTCCAGGCCCTGTATTTACAATTTTGACAGCTCAGTATTTCCCCCAGGACCTGTCTTTAAAGTTGTGAGAGCTCAGTATTTCCCCCAGGACTTGTCTTTAAAGTTGTGAAAGTTCAGTATTGCCCCAAGAACCTATGTTTAAAGTTGTGACAGCTCAGTATTTCCCCAAGGACATGTCTTTAAAGTTGTGACTGCTCAGTATTTCCCCCAGGACCTGTCTTTAAAGTTGTGACAGTTCAGTATTTCCCCCAGGCCCTGTGTTTACCGTTGTGACAGTTCAGTCTTTCCCCCAAGACCAGTGTTTAAAGTTATGACAGCTCAGTAATTCCCCCAGTACCTGTGTTTAAAGTTGTGACAGTTCAGTGTTTCCCCCAAGACCTGTCTTTAATGTTGTGACAGCTCAGTACTTCCCCCAGGACCTGTCTTTTAAGTTGTGACAGATTAGCAATTCCTCCAGGCCCTGTATTTACCGTTGTGACAGTTCAGTATTTCCCCCAGTACCTGTGTTTAAAGTCGTGACAGTTCAGTATTTCCCCCAAGACCTGTCTTTAATGTTGTGAAAGCTCAGTATTTCCCCCAGGACCTGTCTCTAAAGTTGTGACAGTTCAGGATTTCCCCCAGGCACCGTGTTTAAAGTTGTTACAGTTCAGTATTTCCTCCAGGCCCTGTGTTTACATTTGTGACATTTCAGAATTTCCCTCAGGCCCTTTGTTTACAGTTATGACAGCTCAGTATTTCCCTCAGGACCTGTCTTTAAAGATGTGACAGCTCAGTATTTTACCCAGGCCCTGTCTTTAAAGTTGTGACAGCTCAGTATTTTCCCCAGGACCTGTCTTTAAAGTTGTGACAGCTCAGTATTTCCCTCAGGACCTGTCTTTAAAGTTGTGACAGCTCAGTATTTCCCCCAGGACCTGTCTTTAAAGTTGTGACAGCTCAGTATTTACCCCAGGACCTGTCTTTAAAGTTGTGACAGCTCAGTATTTCCCTCAGGACCTGTCTTTCAAGTTGTGACAGCTCAGCATTTCCCCTGGACCTGTCTTTAAAGTGGTGACAGTTCATTATTTCCCCCAGGACCTGTCTTTAAAGTTGTGACAGCTCAGCATTTCCCCTGGACCTGTCTTTAAAGTTACGACAGCTCAATATTTCCCCCAGGACCTGTCTTTAAAGTTGTGCCAGCTCAGTATTTCCCCCAGGACCTGTCTTTAAAGTGGTGACAGTTCAGTATTTCCCCCAGGACCTGTCTTCAAAGTGGTGACAGTTCAGTATTTCCCCCTGGACCTGACTTTGAAACTGTGACAGCTCAATATTAACCCCAGGACCTGTCTTTAAAGTTGCGACAGCTCAATATTTCCCCCAGGACCTGACTTTGAAACTGTGACAGCTCAATATTAACCCCAGGACCTGTCTTTAAAGTTGCGACAGCTCAGTATTTCCCCCAGGACCTGTCTTTAAAGTGGTGACAGTTCAGTATTTCCCCCAGGACCTGTCTTCAAAGTGGTGCCAGCTCAGTATTTCCCCCAGGACCTGTCTTCAAAGTGGTGCCAGCTCAATATTTCCCCCAGCACCTGTGTTTAAAGAGGTGACAGTTGAGTATTTCCCCCAGGACCTGACTTTGAAGTTGTGACAGCTCAATATTTCACCCAGGACCTGTCTTTAAAGATGTGAGAGCTCAGTATTTGCCCCAGGACCTGTCTTTAAAGTTGTGACAGCTCAATATTTCGCCCAGGACCTGTCTTTAATGCTGTGACAGCTCAGCATTTGCCCCAGGACCTGTCTTTAAAGATGTGACAGTTCAGTGTATCCCCCAAGACCTGTCTTTAATGTTGTGACAGCTCAGTATTCCTTCCTGGCCCTGTGTTTACAATTGTGACAGTTCAGTATTTCCCCCAGGACCTGTCTTTTGAAGTTGTGACAGTTCAGTATTTCCCCAAGACCTGTGTTTAAAGTTGTGACAGTTCAGTGTTTCCCCCAAGACCTGTGTTTACGATTGTGACAGCTGAGTGTCTCCCCCAGGCCCTTTGTTTATGTTTGTGACAGTTCAGTATATCCTCCAGGCCCTGTGTTTAAATTTGTGACAGCTCAGTATTACCTCCAGGAACTGTGTTTAAAGTTGTGACAGCTCAGTATTTACTCCAGGCCCTGTGCTTAAATTTGTGACAGTTCAGTGTTTCCTCCAGCCCCTGTGTTTAAATTTGTGACAGTTCAGTATTTCCTCCAGCCCCTGTGTTTAAATTTGTGACAGTTCAGTATTTCCTCCAGCCCCTGTGTTTAAATTTGTGACAGTTCAGTATTTCCTCCAGCCCCTGTGTTTAAATTTGTGACAGTTCAGTATTTACTCCAGGCCCTGTGTTTAAATTTGTGACAGTTCAGTATTCCCTGCAGGCCTTGTGCTTAAATTTGTGACAGTTCAGTATTTACTCCAGGCCCTGTGTTTAAATTTGTGACAGATCAGTATTTCCTCCAGGCCTTGTGTTTAAATTTGTGACAGTTCAGTATTTACTCCAGGCCCTGTGTTTAAATTTGTGACAGTTCAGTATTTCCTCCAGGCACTGTGTTTAAATTTGTGACAGATCAGTATTTACTCCAGGCCCTGTGCTTAAATTTGTGACAGTTCAGTATTTACTCCAGGCCCTGTGTTTAAATTTGTGACAGATCAGTATTTCCTCCAGGCCTTGTGTTTAAATTTGTGACAGTTCAGTATTTCCTCCAGGCCCTGTGTTTAAATTTGTGACAGTTCAGTATTTCCTCCAGGCCCTGTGTTTAAATTTGTGACAGTTCAGTATTTCCTCCAGGCCTTGTGTTTAAATTTGTGACAGTTCAGTATTTCCCCCAGACCTTGTGTTTAAATTTGTGACAGTTCAGCATTTTCTCCATGCCTTGTGTTTAAATTTGTGACAGTTCAGTATTTCCTCCAGCCACTGTGTTTAAATTTGTGACAGATCAGTATTTCCTCCAGCCACTGTGTTTAAATTTGTGACAGTTCAGTATTTACTCCAGGACTTGTGTTTAAATTTCCTACAGCTCATGAATTCCTCCAGGCCTTGTGTTTAAATTTGTGACAGTTCAGTATTTCCTCCAGGCCTTGTGTTTAAATTTGTGACAGTTCAGTATTTCCTCCAGGCCTTGTGTTTAAATTTGTGACAGTTCAGTATTTACTACAGGCCCTGTGTTTAAATTTGTGAGAGTTCAGTATTTCCTCCAGGCCCTGTGTTTAAATTTGTGACAGTTCAGTATTTCCTCCAGGCCTTGTGTTTAAATTTGTGACAGTTCAGTATTTCCTCCAGGCCCTGTGTTTAAATTTGTAACAGTTCAGTATTTCCTCCAGGCCTTGTGTTTAAATTTGTGACAGTTCAGTATTTCCTCCAGGCCTTGTGTTTAAATTTGTGACAGTTCAGTATTCCCTCCAGGCCCTGTGTTTAAATTTGTGACAGTTCAGTATTTCCTCCAGACCCTGTGTTTAAATTTGTAACAGTTCAGTATTTCCTCCAGGCCTTGTGTTTAAACTTGTGAGAGTTCAGTATTCCCTCCAGGCCTTGTGTTTAAATTTGTGACAGTTCAGTATTTCCTCCAGGCCTTGTGTTTAAATTTGCGACCGCTCAGTATTTCCTCCAGACCCTGTGTTTAAATTTCTTACAGCTCAGTATTTCCTCCAGGTCCTGTGTTTAAAGTTGTGAGAGCTCAATATTTCCCCCAGGAACTGTCTTTAAAGTGGTGACAGTTCAGTATTTGCTCCAGCCCCTGTGTTTAAATTTGCGACAGTTCAATATTTCCTCCAGCCCCTGTGTTTAAATTTGTGACAGTTCAGTATTTCCTCCAGGCCTTGTGTTTAAATTTGTGACAATTCAGTATTTCCTCCAGGCCCTGTGTTTAAATTTGTGACAGTTCAGTATTTCCTCCAGGCCTTGTGTTTAAATTTGTGACAGTTCAGTATTTCCTCCAGCCCCTGTGTTTAAATTTGTGACAGTTCAGTATTTACTCCAGACCCTGTGTATAAATTTGTGACAGTTCAGTATTTCCTCCAGGCCTTGTGTTTAAATTTGTGACAGTTCAGTATTTCCTCCAGGCCTTGTGTTTAAATTTGTGACAGTTCAGTATTTCCCTCCAGGCCCTGTGCTTAAATTTGTGACAGTTCAGTATTTCCCTGCAGGCCTTGTGTTTAAATTTGTGACAGTTCAGTATTTCCTCCAGGCCCTGTATTTAAATTTGTGACAGTTCAGTATTTCCTCCCGGCCTTGTGTTTAAATTTGTGACAGTTCAGTATTTCCTCCAGGCCCTGTGTTTAAATTTGTGTCAGTTCAGTATTTCCTCCCGGCCTTGTGTTTAAATTTGTGACAGTTCAGTATTTCCCTCCAGGCCTTGTCTTTAAATTTGTGACAGTTCAGTATTTCCTCCAGGCCTTGTGTTTAAATTTGTGACAGTTCAGTATTTCCTCCAGGCCTTGTGTTTAAATTTGTGACAGTTCAGTATTTCCTCCAGGCCTTGTGTTTAAATTTGTGACAGTTCAGTATTTCCTCCAGGCCCTGTGTTTAAATTTGCGACAGTTCAGTATTTCCCTCCAGGCCTTGTGTTTAAATTTGTGACAGTTCAGTATTTCCCTCCAGGCCTTGTGTTTAAATTTGTGACAGTTCAGTATTTCCTCCAGGCCTTGTGTTTAAATTTGTGACAGTTCAGTATTTCCTCCAGGCCTTGTGTTTAAATTTGTGACAGTACAGTATTTCCTCCAGGCCTTGTGTTTAAATTTGTGACAGTTCAGTATTTCCTCCAGGCCTTGTGTTTAAATTTGTGACAGTACAGTATTTCCTCCAGACCCTGTGTTTAAATTTGTGACAGTTCAGTATTTCCTCCAGGCCTTGTGCTTAAATTTGTGACAGTTCAGTATTTCATCCAGGCCCTGTGTTTAAATTTGTGACAGTACAGTATTTCCTCCAGGCCTTGTGTTTAAATTTGTGACAGTTCAGTATTTCCTCCAGGCCTTGTGTTTAAATTTGTGACAGTTCAGTATTTCATCCAGGCCCTGTGTTTAAATTTGTGACAGTACAGTATTTCCTCCAGGCCTTGTGTTTAAATTTGTGACAGTACAGTATTTCCTCCAGGCCTTGTGTTTAAATTTGTGACAGTTCAGTATTTCCTCCAGGCCTTGTGTTTAAATTTGTGACAGTACAGTATTTCCTCCAGGCCTTGTGTTTAAATTTGTGACAGTACAGTATTTCCTCCAGGCCTTGTGTTTAAATTTGTGACAGTTCAGTATTTCATCCAGGCCCTGTGTTTAAATTTGTGACAGTACAGTATTTCCTCCAGGCCTTGTGTTTAAATTTGTGACAGTACAGTATTTCCTCCAGGCCTTGTGTTTAAATTTGTGACAGTTCAGTATTTCCTCCAGGCCTTGTGTTTAAATTTGTGACAGTTCAGTATTTCATCCAGGCCCTGTGTTTAAATTTGTGACAGTACAGTATTTCCTCCAGGCCTTGTGTTTAAATTTGTGACAGTACAGTATTTCCTCCAGGCCTTGTGTTTAAATTTGTGACAGTTCAGTATTTCCTCCAGGCCTTGTGTTTAAATTTGCGACAGTACAGTATTTCCTCCAGGCCTTGTGTTTAAATTTGTGACAGTACAGTATTTCCTCCAGGCCTTGTGTTTAAATTTGTGACAGTTCAGTATTTCATCCAGGCCCTGTGTTTAAATTTGTGACAGTACAGTATTTCCTCCAGGCCTTGTGTTTAAATTTGTGACAGTACAGTATTTCCTCCAGGCCTTGTGTTTAAATTTGTGACAGTTCAGTATTTCCTCCAGGCCTTGTGTTTAAATTTGTGACAGTTCAGTATTTCATCCAGGCCCTGTGTTTATATTTGTGACAGTACAGTATTTCCTCCAGGCCTTGTGTTTAAATTTGTGACAGTTCAGTATTTCCTCCAGGCCTTGTGTTTAAATTTGTGACAGTACAGTATTTCCTCCAGGCCTTGTGTTTAAATTTGTGACAGTTCAGTATTTCCTCCAGGCCTTGTGTTTAAATTTGTGACAGTTCAGTATTTCATCCAGGCCCTGTGTTTAAATTTGTGACAGTACAGTATTTCCTCCAGGCCTTGTGTTTAAATTTGTGACAGTACAGTATTTCCTCCAGGCCTTGTGTTTAAATTTGTGACAGTTCAGTATTTCCTCCAGGCCTTGTGTTTAAATTTGTGACAGTACAGTATTTCCTCCAGGCCTTGTGTTTAAATTTGTGACAGTACAGTATTTCCTCCAGGCCTTGTGTTTAAATTTGTGACAGTTCAGTATTTCATCCAGGCCCTGTGTTTAAATTTGTGACAGTACAGTATTTCCTCCAGGCCTTGTGTTTAAATTTGTGACAGTACAGTATTTCCTCCAGGCCTTGTGTTTAAATTTGTGACAGTTCAGTATTTCCTCCAGGCCTTGTGTTTAAATTTGTGACAGTTCAGTATTTCATCCAGGCCCTGTGTTTATATTTGTGACAGTACAGTATTTCCTCCAGGCCTTGTGTTTAAATTTGTGACAGTTCAGTATTTCCTCCAGGCCCTGTGTTTAAATTTGTGACAGTTCAGTATTTCCTCCAGACCCTGTGTTTTAATTTGTGACAGTTCAGTATTTCATCCAGGCCCTGTGTTTATATTTGTGACAGTACAGTATTTCCTCCAGGCCTTGTGTTTAAATTTGTGACAGTTCAGTATTTCCTCCAGGCCTTGTGTTTAAATTTGTGACAGTTCAGTAATTCCTCCAGGCCCTGTGTTTAAATTTGTGACAGTTCAGTATTTCCTCCAGACCCTGTGTTTAAATTTGTGACAGTTCAGTCTTTCCTCCGGGCCCTGTGCTTAAATTTGTGACTGTTCAGTATTTCCTCCAGGCCTTGTGTTTAAATTTGTGACAGTTCAGTATTCCCTCCAGGCCTTGTGTTTAAATTTGTGACAGTTCAGTATTTCCTCCAGGCCTTGTGTTTAAATTTGTGACATTACAGTATTTCCTCCAGGCCTTGTGTTTAAATTTGTGAGAGTTCACTATTTCCTCCAGGCCCTGTGTTTAAATTTGTGACAGTTCAGTATTCCCTCCAGGCCTTGTGTTTAAATTTGTGACATTACAGTATTTCCTCCAGGCCTTGTGTTTAAATTTGTGACAGTTCAGTATTTCCTCCAGGCCCTGTGTTTAAATTTGTGACAGTTCAGTATTTCCTCCAGGCCCTGTGTTTAAATTTGTGACAGTTCAGTATTTCCTCCAGGCCTTGTGTTTAAATTTGTGAGAGTTCAGTATTTCCTCCAGGCCCTGTGTTTAAATTTGTGACAGTTCAGTATTTCCTCCAGGCCTTGTGTTTAAATTTGTGAGAGTTCAGTATTTCCTCCAGGCCCTGTGTTTAAATTTGTGACAGTTCAGTATTTCCTCCAGGCCCTGTGTTTAAATTTGTGACAGTACAGTATTTCCTCCAGGCCCTGTGTTTAAATTTGTAACAGTTCAGTATTTCCTCCAGACCCTGTGTTTAAATTTGTGACAGTTCAGTATTTCCTCCAGGCCTTGTGTTTAAATTTGTGACAGTTCAGTATTTCCTCCAGGCCTTGTGTTTAAATTTGTGAGAGTTCAGTATTTCCTCCAGGCCTTGTGTTTAAATTTGTGAGAGTTCAGTATTTCCTCCAGGCCTTGTGTTTAAATTTGTGACCGTTCAGTAGTTCCTCCAGGCCCTGTGTTTAAATTTGTGACAGTTCAGTATTTCCTCCAGGCCTTGTGTTTAAATTTGTGACAGTTCAGGATTTCCTCCAGGCCCTGTGTTTAAAGCTGTGACAGTTCAGGATTTCCTCCAGGCCTTGTGTTTAAAGTTGTGACAGTTCAGTATTTCCTCCAGGCCTTGTGTTTAAATTTGTGACAGTTCAGTATTTCCTCCAGGCCTTGTGTTTAAATTTGTGACAGTTCAGGATTTCCTCCAGGCCCTGTGTTTAAAGCTGTGACAGTTCAGTATTTCCTCCAGGCCCTGTGTTTAAAGTTGTGACAGTTCAGTATTTCCTCCAGGCCCTGTGTTTAAAGCTGTGACAGTTCAGTATTTCCTCCAGTCCCTGTGTTTAAAGTTGTGACAGTTCAGTATTTCCTCCAGGCCTTGTGTTTAAATTTGTAACAGTTCAGTATTTCCTCCAGGCCTTGTGTTTAAATTTGTGACAGTTCAGTATTTCCTCCAGGCCTTGTGTTTAAATTTGTGACAGTTCAGTATTTCCTCCAGGCCTTGTGTTTAAATTTGTGACAGTTCAGTGTTTCCTCCAGGCCCTGTATTTAAATTTGTGACAGTTCAGTATTTCCTCCAGGCCTTGTGTTTAAATTTGTGACAGTTCAGTATTTCCTCCAGGCCTTGTGTTTAAATTTGTGACAGTTCAGGATTTCCTCCAGGCCTTGTGTTTAAATTTGTGACAGTTCAGTATTTCCTCCAGGCCTTGTGTATAAATTTGTGACAGTTCAGTATTTCCTCCAGGCCTTGTGTTTAAATTTGTGACAGTTCAGTATTTCCTCCAGGCCTTGTGTTTAAATTTGTAACAGTTCAGTATTTACTCCAGACCCTGTGTTTAAATTTGTGACAGTTCAGTATTTACTCCAGACCCTGTGTTTAAATTTGTGACAGTTCAGTATTTCCTCCAGGCCTTGTATTTAAATTTGTGACAGTTCAGTATTTCCTCCAGGCCCTGTGTTTAAATTTGTGACAGTTCAGTATTTCCTCCAGGCCTTGTGTTTAAATTTGTGACAGTTCAGTGTTTCCTCCAGGCCCTGTATTTAAATTTGTGACAGTTCAGTATTTACTCCAGGCCCTGTGTTTAAATTTGTGACAGTTCAGTATTTCCTCCAGGCCCTGTATTTAAATTTGTGACAGTTCAGTATTTCCTCCAGGCCCTGTATTTAAATTTGTGACAGTTCAGTATTTCCTCCAGGACTTCTGTTTAAATTTGTGACAGTTCAGTATTTCCTCCAGGCCCTGTATTTAAATTTGTGACAGTTCAGTATTTCCTCCAGGACTTCTGTTTAAATTTGTGACAGTTCAGTATTTCCTCCAGGCCCTGTATTTAAATTTGTGACAGTTCAGTATTTACTCCAGGCCCTGTGTTTAAATTTGTGACAGTTCAGTATTTCCTCCAGGCCCTGTATTTAAATTTGTGACAGTTCAGTATTTCCTCCAGGCCCTGTATTTAAATTTGTGACAGTTCAGTATTTCCTCCAGGTCCTGTGTTTAAATTTGTGACAGTTCAGTATTTCCTCCAGGCCTTGTGTTTAAATTTGTGACAGTTCAGTATTTCCTCCAGGCCTTGTGTTTAAATTTGCGACAGTTCAGTATTTCCTCCAGGCCTTGTGTTTAAATTTGTGACAGTTCAGTATTTCCTCCAGGCCTTGTGTTTAAATTTGTGACAGTTCAGTATTTCCTCCAGGCCTTGTGTTTAAATTTGTGACAGTTCAGTATTGCCTCCAGGCCTTGTGTTTAAATTTGTAACAGTTCAGTATTTACTCCAGACCCTGTGTTTAAATTTGTGACAGTTCAGTATTTCCTCCAGGCCTTGTGTTTAAATTTGTGACAGTTCAGGATTTCCTCCAGGCCTTGTGTTTAAATTTGCGACAGTTCAGTATTTCCTCCAGGCCTTGTGTTTAAATTTGCGACAGTTCAGTATTTCCTCCAGGCCTTGTGTATAAATTTGTGACAGTTCAGTATTTCCTCCAGGCCTTGTGTTTAAATTTGTGACAGTTCAGTATTTCCTCCAGGCCTTGTGTTTAAATTTGTAACAGTTCAGTATTTACTCCAGACCCTGTGTTTAAATTTGTGACAGTTCAGTATTTACTCCAGACCCTGTGTTTAAATTTGTGACAGTTCAGTATTTCCTCCAGGCCTTGTATTTAAATTTGTGACAGTTCAGTATTTCCTCCAGGCCTTGTGTTTAAATTTGTGACAGTTCAGTATTTCCTCCAGGCCTTGTGTTTAAATTTGTGACAGTTCAGTGTTTCCTCCAGGCCCTGTATTTTAATTTGTGACAGTTCAGTATTTCCTCCAGGCCTTGTGTTTAAATTTGTGACAGTTCAGTATTTCCTCCAGGCCCTGTATTTAAATTTGTGACAGTTCAGTATTTACTCCAGGCCCTGTGTTTAAATTTGTGACAGTTCAGTATTTCCTCCAGGCCCTGTATTTAAATTTGTGACAGTTCAGTATTTCCTCCAGGCCCTGTATTTAAATTTGTGACAGTTCAGTATTTCCTCCAGGCCTTGTATTTAAATTTGTGACAGTTCAGTATTTCCTCCAGGCCTTGTGTTTAAATTTGTGACAGTTCAGTATTTCCTCCAGGCCCTGTATTTAAATTTGTGACAGTTCAGTATATACTCCAGACCCTGTGTTTAAATTTGTGACAGTTCAGTATTTCCTCCAGGCCTTGTGTTTTAATTTGTGAGAGTTCAGTATTTCCTCCAGGCCCTGTGTTTAAATTTGTGACAGTTCAGTATTTCCTCCAGGCCTTGTGTTTAAATTTGTGACAGTTCAGTATTTCCTCCAGGCCCTGTATTTAAATTTGTGACAGTTCAGTATATACTCCAGACCCTGTGTTTAAATTTGTGACAGTTCAGTATTTCCTCCAGGCCTTGTGTTTAAATTTGTGACAGTTCAGTATTTCCTCCAGGCCTTGTGTTTAAATTTGTGACAGTTCAGTATTTCCTCCAGGCCTTGTGTTTAAATTTGTGACTGTTCAGTATTTCCTCCAGGCCTTGTGTTTAAATTTGTGAGAGTTCAGTATTTCCTCCAGGCCTTGTGTTTAAATTTGTGAGAGTTCAGTATTTCCTCCAGGCCTTGTGTTTAAATTTGTGACCGTTCAGTAGTTCCTCCAGGCCCTGTGTTTAAATTTGTGACAGTTCAGTATTTCCTCCAGGCCTTGTGTTTAAATTTGTGACAGTTCAGGATTTCCTCCAGGCCCTGTGTTTAAAGCTGTGACAGTTCAGTATTTCCTCCAGGCCCTGTGTTTAAAGTTGTGACAGTTCAGTATTTCCTCCAGGCCTTCTGTTTAAATTTGTGACAGTTCAGTATTTCCTCCAGGCCCTGTATTTAAATTTGTGACAGTTCAGTATTTCCTCCAGGCCCTGTGTTTAAAGTTGTGAGAGCTCAGTATTTCCCCCAGGACCTGTCTTTAAAGTTGCGAGAGCTCAGTATTTCCCCCAGGACCAGTCTTTAAAGTTGCGACAGCTCAGTATTTCCCCCGGGACCTGTGCTTACAATTGTGACAGATCAGTATTTCCTCCAGGTCTTGTGTTTAAATTTGTGACAGTTCAGTATTTCCTCCAGGCCCTGTGTTTAAAGTTGTGACAGTTCAGTATTTCCTCCAGGCCCTGTGTTTAAATTTGTGACAGTTCAGAATTTCCCTCAGGCCCTTTGTTTACAGTTATGACAGCTCAGTATTTCCCTCAGGACGTGTCTTTAAAGATGTGACAGCTCAGTATTTTACCCAGGCCCTGTCTTTAAAGTTGTGACAGCTCAGTATTTCCCCCAGGACCTGTCTTTAAAGTTGTGACAGCTCAGTATTTCCCTCAGGACCTGTCTTTAAAGTTGTGACAGCTCAGTATTTCCCCCAGGACCTGTCTTTAAAGTTGTGACAGCTCAGTATTTACCCCAGGACCTGTCTTTAAAGTTGTGACAGCTCAGTATTTCCCTCAGGACCTGTCTTTCAAGTTGTGACAGCTCAGCATTTCCCCTGGACCTGTCTTTAAAGTGGTGACAGTTCATTATTTCCCCCAGGACCTGTCTTTAAAGTTGTGACAGCTCAGCATTTCCCCTGGACCTGTCTTTAAAGTTACGACAGCTCAATATTTCCCCCAGGACCTGTCTTTAAAGTTGTGCCAGCTCAGTATTTCCCCCAGGACCTGTCTTTAAAGTGGTGACAGTTCAGTATTTCCCCCAGGACCTGTCTTCAAAGTGGTGACAGTTCAGTATTTCCCCCAGGACCTGACTTTGAAACTGTGACAGCTCAATATTAACCCCAGGACCTGTCTTTAAAGTTGCGACAGCTCAATATTTCCCCCAGGACCTGACTTTGAAACTGTGACAGCTCAATATTAACCCCAGGACCTGTCTTTAAAGTTGCGACAGCTCAATATTTCCCCCAGGACCTGTCTTTAAAGTTGTGCCAGCTCAGTATTTCCCCCAGGACCTGTCTTTAAAGTGGTGACAGTTCAGTATTTCCCCCAGGACCTGTCTTCAAAGTGGTGACAGTTCAGTATTTCCCCCAGGACCTGACTTTGAAACTGTGACAGCTCAATATTAACCCCAGGACCTGTCTTTAAAGTTGCGACAGCTCAATATTTCCCCCAGGACCTGACTTTGAAACTGTGACAGCTCAATATTAACCCCAGGACCTGTCTTTAAAGTTGCGACAGCTCAGTATTTCCCCCAGGACCTGACTTTAAAGTGGTGACAGTTCAGTATTTCCCCCAGGACCTGTCTTCAAAGTGGTGCCAGCTCAGTATTTCCCCCAGGACCTGTCTTCAAAGTGGTGCCAGCTCAATATTTCCCCCAGCACCTGTGTTTAAAGAGGTGACAGTTGAGTATTTCCCCCAGGACCTGACTTTGAAGTTGTGACAGCTCAATATTTCACCCAGGACCTGTCTTTAAAGATGTGAGAGCTCAGTATTTGCCCCAGGACCTGTCTTTAAAGTTGTGACAGCTCAATATTTCGCCCAGGACCTGTCTTTAATGCTGTGACAGCTCAGCATTTGCCCCAGGACCTGTCTTTAAAGATGTGACAGTTCAGTGTTTCCCCCAAGACCTGTCTTTAATGTTGTGACAGCTCAGTATTCCTTCCTGGCCCTGTGTTTACAATTGTGACAGTTCAGTATTTCCCCCAGGACCTGTCTTTTGAAGTTGTGACAGTTCAGTATTTCCCCAAGACCTGTGTTTAAAGTTGTGACAGTTCAGTGTTTCCCCCAAGACCTGTGTTTACGATTGTGACAGCTGAGTGTCTCCCCCAGGCCCTTTGTTTATGTTTGTGACAGTTCAGTATATCCTCCAGGCCCTGTGTTTAAATTTGTGACAGCTCAGTATTACCTCCAGGAACTGTGTTTAAAGTTGTGACAGCTCAGTATTTACTCCAGGCCCTGTGCTTAAATTTGTGACAGTTCAGTGTTTCCTCCAGCCCCTGTGTTTAAATTTGTGACAGTTCAGTATTTCCTCCAGCCCCTGTGTTTAAATTTGTGACAGTTCAGTATTTCCTCCAGCCCCTGTGTTTAAATTTGTGACAGTTCAGTATTTCCTCCAGCCCCTGTGTTTAAATTTGTGACAGTTCAGTATTTACTCCAGGCCCTGTGTTTAAATTTGTGACAGTTCAGTGTTTACTCCAGGCCCTGTGTTTAAATTTGTGACAGTTCAGTATTTCCTCCAGCCCCTGTGTTTAAATTTGTGACAGTTCAGTATTTACTCCAGGCCCTGTGTTTAAATTTGTGACAGTTCAGTATTTCCTCCAGGCACTGTGTTTAAATTTGTGACAGATCAGTATTTACTCCAGGCCCTGTGCTTAAATTTGTGACAGTTCAGTATTTACTCCAGGCCCTGTGTTTAAATTTGTGACAGATCAGTATTTCCTCCAGGCCTTGTGTTTAAATTTGTGACAGATCAGTATTTACTCCAGGCCTTGTGTTTAAATTTGTGACAGTTCAGTATTCCCTCCAGGCCCTGTGTTTAAATTTGTGACAGTTCAGTATTTCCTCCAGACACTGTGTTTAAATTTGTGACAGATCAGCATTTACTCCAGGCCTTGTGTTTAAATTTGTGACAGTTCAGTATTTCCTCCAGGCCCTGTGTTTAAATTTGTGACAGTTCAGTATTTCCTCCAGGCCTTGTGTTTAAATTTGTGACAGTTCAGTATTTCCTCCAGGCCCTGTGTTTAAATTTGTGACAGTTCAGTATTTCCTCCAGGCCTTGTGTTTAAATTTGTGACAGTTCAGCATTTTCTCCAGGCCTTGTGTTTAAATTTGTGACAGTTCAGTATTTCCCCCAGGCCTTGTGTTTAAATTTGTGACAGTTCAGCATTTTCTCCAGGCCTTGTGTTTAAATTTGTGACAGTTCAGTATTTCCCCCAGGCCTTGTGTTTAAATTTGTGACAGTTCAGCATTTTCTCCAGGCCTTGTGTTTAAATTTGTGACAGTTCAGCATTTTCTCCAGGCCCTGTGTTTAAATTTGTGACAGTTCAGTATTTCCCCCAGGCCTTGTGTTTAAATTTGTGACAGTTCAGCATTTTCTCCAGCCACTGTGTTTAAATTTGTGACAGATCAGTATTTCCTCCAGCCACTGTGTTTAAATTTGTGACAGTTCAGTATTTACTCCAGGACTTGTGTTTAAATTTCCTACAGCTCATTAATTCCTCCAGGCCTTGTGTTTAAATTTGTGACAGTTCAGTATTTCCTCCAGGCCTTGTGTTTAAATTTGTGACAGTTCAGTATTTCCTCCAGGCCTTGTGTTTAAATTTGTGACAGTTCAGTATTTACTACAGGCCCTGTGTTTAAATTTGTGAGAGTTCAGTATTTCCTCCAGGCCCTGTGTTTAAATTTGTGACAGTTCAGTATTTCCTCCAGGCCCTGTGTTTAAATTTGTAACAGTTCAGTATTTCCTCCAGGCCTTGTGTTTAAATTTGTGACAGTTCAGTATTTCCTCCAGGCCCTGTGTTTAAATTTGTGACAGTTCAGTATTTCCTCCAGGCCCTGTGTTTAAATTTGTAACAGTTCAGTATTTCCTCCAGGCCTTGTGTTTAAATTTGTGACAGTTCAGTATTTCCTCCAGGCCCTGTGTTTAAATTTGTGACAGTTCAGTATTTCCTCCAGGCCCTGTGTTTAAATTTGTAACAGTTCAGTATTTCCTCCAGGCCTTGTGTTTAAACTTGTGAGAGTTCAGTATTCCCTCCAGGCCTTGTGTTTAAATTTGTGACAGTTCAGTATTTCCTCCAGGCCTTGTGTTTAAATTTGCGACAGCTCAGTATTTCCTCCAGACCCTGTGTTTAAATTTCTTACAGCTCAGTATTTCCTCCAGGTCCTGTGTTTAAAGTTGTGAGAGCTCAATATTTCCCCCAGGAACTGTCTTTAAAGTGGTGACAGTTCAGTATTTCCTCCAGCCCCTGTGTTTAAATTTGCGACAGTTCAATATTTCCTCCAGCCCCTGTGTTTAAATTTGTGACAGTTCAGTATTTCCTCCAGGCCTTGTGTTTAAATTTGTGACAGTTCAGCATTTCCTCCAGGCCCTGTGTTTAAATTTGTGACAGTTCAGTATTTACTCCAGGCCCTGTGTTTAAATTTGTGACAGTTCAGTATTTCCTCCAGGCACTGTGTTTAAATTTGTGACAGTTCAGTATTCCCTCCAGTCCCTGTGTTTAAATTTGTGACAGTTCAGTATTTCCTCCAGGCCCTGTGTTTAAATTTGTGACAGATCAGTATTTACTCCAGGCCCTGTGTTTAAATTTGTGACAGTTCAGTATTTCCTCCAGGCCCTGTGCTTAAATTTGTGACAGTTCAGTATTTACTCCAGGCCCTGTGCTTAAATTTGTGACAGATCAGTATTTACTCCAGGCCCTGTGCTTAAATTTGTGACAGATCAGTATTTACTCCAGGCCCTGTGCTTAAATTTGTGACAGTTCAGTATTTCCTCCAGGCCCTGTGTTTAAATTTGTGACAGATCAGTATTTACTCCAGGCCCTGTGTTTAAATTTGTGACAGTTCAGTATTTACTCCAGGCCCTGTGTTTAAATTTGTGACAGTTCAGTATTTCTCTCCAGGCACTGTGTTTAAATTTGTGACAGTTCAGTATTTCCTCCAGGCCCTGTGTTTAAATTTGTGACAGTTCAGTATTTCCTCCAGGCCCTGTGTTTAAATTTGTGACAGTTCAGTATTTACTCCAGGCCCTGTGTTTAAATTTGTGACAGTTGAGTATTTCTCTCCAGGCACTGTGTTTAAATTTGTGACAGTTCAGTATTTCCTCCAGGCCCTGTGTTTAAATTTGTGACAGTTCAGTATTTCCTCCAGGCCCTGTGTTTAAATTTGTGACAGTTCAGTATTTCCTCCAGGCCCTGTGTTTAAATTTGTGACAGTTCAGTATTCCCTCCAGTCCCTGTGTTTAAATTTGTGACAGTTCAGTATTTCCTCCAGGCCCTGTGTTTAAATTTGTGACAGATCAGTATTCCCTCCAGTCCCTGTGTTTAAATTTGTGACAGTTCAGTATTTCCTCCAGGCGCTGTGTTTAAATTTGTGACAGATCAGTATTTCCTCCAGGCCCTGTGTTTAAATTTGTGACAGATCAGTATTCCCTCCAGTCCCTGTGTTTAAATTTGTGACAGTTCAGTATTTCCTCCAGGCCCTGTGTTTAAATTTGTGACAGATCAGTATTTACTCCAGGCCCTGTGCTTAAATTTGTGACAGATCAGTATTTACTCCAGGCCCTGTGTTTAAATTTGTGACAGTTCAGTATTTCCTCCAGGCCCTGTGTTTAAATTTGTGACAGTTCAGTATTTCCCCCAGGACCTGTCTTCAAAGTTGTGCCAGCTCAGTATTTCCCCCAGGACCTGTCTTTAAAGATGTGACAGCTCAGTATTTCCCCAGGACCTGTCTTTAAAGTTGTGACAGCTCAGTATTTCCCCCAGGACCTGTCTTTAAAGTTGTGACAGCTCAGTATTTCCCCCAGGACCTGTCTTTAAAGTTGTGACAGCTCAGTATTTCCCCCAGGACCTGTCTTTAAAGTTGTGCCAGCTCAGTATTTCCCCCAGGACCTGTCTTTAAAGTTGTGCCAGCTCAGTATTTCCCCCAGGACCTGTCTTTAAAGTTGTGACAGCTCAGTATTTACCCCAGGACCTGTCTTCATAGTTGTGCCAGCTCAGTATTTCCCCCAGGACCTGTCTTTAAAGTGGTGACAGTTCAGTATTTCCCCCAGGACCTGTCTTCAAAGTGGTGACAGTTCAGTATTTCCCCCAGGACCTGACTTTGAAACTGTGACAGCTCAATATTAACCCCAGGACCTGTCTTTAACGTTGCGACAGCTCAATATTTCCCCCAGGACCTGACTTTAAAGTTGCGACAGCTCAATATTTCCCCCAGGACCTGTCTTTAAAGTGGTGACAGTTCAGTATTTCCCCCAGGACCTGTCTTCAAAGTGGTGCCAGCTCAATATTTCCCCCAGCACCTGTGTTTAAAGAGGTGACAGT
The DNA here is from genome assembly GCF_036365525.1 of Heterodontus francisci. Taxonomy (NCBI): domain Eukaryota; kingdom Metazoa; phylum Chordata; class Chondrichthyes; order Heterodontiformes; family Heterodontidae; genus Heterodontus; species Heterodontus francisci. The sequence continues at coordinate 853,494 of NW_027141873.1, read as the reverse complement.
TGAGTATTTCCCCCAGGACCTGACTTTGAAGTTGTGACAGCTCAATATTTCACCCAGGACCTGTCTTTAAAGATGTGAGAGCTCAGTATTTGCCCCAGGACCTGTCTTTAAAGTTGTGACAGCTCAATATTTCGCCCAGGACCTGTCTTTAATGCTGTGACAGCTCAGCATTTGCCCCAGGACCTGTCTTTAAAGTTGTGACAGCTCATTATTTCCCCCAGTACCTGTGTTTAAAGATGTGACAGTTCAGTGTTTCCCCCAAGACCTGTCTTTAATGTTGTGACAGCTCAGTATTCCTTCCTGGCCCTGTGTTTACAATTGTGACAGTTCAGTATTTCCCCCAGGACCTGTCTTTTGAAGTTGTGACAGTTCAGTATTTCCCCCAAGACCTGTGTTTACGATTGTGACAGCTGAGTGTCTCCCCCAGGCCCTTTGTTTACGTTTGTGACAGTTCAGTATTTCCTCCAGGCCCTGTGTTTAAATTTGTGACAGCTCAGTATTTACTCCAGGCCCTGTGCTTAAATTTGTGACAGCTCAGTATTTCCTCCAGACCCTGTGTTTAAATTTCTTACAGCTCAGTATTTCCTCCAGGTCCTGTGTTTAAAGTTGTGAGAGCTCAATATTTCCCCCAGGAACTGTCTTTAAAGTGGTGACAGTTCAGTATTTCCTCCAGCCCCTGTGTTTAAATTTGTGACAGTTCAGTATTTACTCCAGACCCTGTGTTTAAATTTGTGACAGTTCAGTATTTACTCCAGGCCCTGTGTTTAAATTTGTGACAGTTCAGTATTTACTCCAGGCCCTGTGCTTAAATTTGTGACAGTTCAGTATTTCCTCCAGGCACTGTGCTTAAATTTGTGACAGTTCAGTATTTACTCCAGGCCCTGTGTTTAAATTTGTGATAGATCAGCATTTTCTCCAGGCCTTGTGTTTAAATTTGTGACAGTTCAGTATTTCCTCCAGGCCTTGTGTTTAAATTTGTGACAGTTCAGTATTTCCTCCAGGCCTTGTGTTTAAGTTTGTGACAGTTCAGTATTTCCTCCAGGCCTTGTGTTTAAATTTGTGACAGTTCAGTATTTCCTCCAGGCCTTGTGTTTAAATTTGTGACAGTTCAGTATTTCCTCCAGGCCTTGTGTTTAAATTTGTGACAGTTCAGTATTTCCTCCAGGCCTTGTGTTTAAATTTGTGACAGTTCAGTATTTCCTCCAGGCCTTGTGTTTAAATTTGTGACAGTTCAGTATTTCCTCCAGGCCTTGTGTTTAAGTTTGTGACAGTTCAGTATTTCCTCCAGGCCTTGTGTTTAAATTTGTGACAGTTCAGTATTTCCTCCAGGCCTTGTGTTTAAATTTGTGACAGTTCAGTATTTCCTCCAGGCCTTGTGTTTAAATTTGTGACAGTTCAGTATTTCCTCCAGGCCTTGTGTTTAAATTTGTGACAGTTCAGTATTTCCTCCAGGCCTTGTGTTTAAATTTGTGACAGTTCAGTATTTCCTCCAGGCCTTGTGTTTAAATTTGTGACAGTTCAGTATTTCCTCCAGGCCCTGTGTTTAAATTTGTGACAGTTCAGTATTTCCTCCAGGCCTTGTGTTTAAATTTGTGACAGTTCAGTATTTCCTCCAGGCCCTGTGTTTAAATTTGTGACAGTTCAGTATTTCCTCCAGGCTCTGTGTTTAAATTTGTGACAGTTCAGTATTTCCTCCAGGCCTTGTGTTTAAGTTTGTGACAGTTCAGTATTTCCTCCAGGCCTTGTGTTTAAATTTGTGACAGTTCAGTATTTCCTCCAGGCCTTGTGTTTAAATTTGTGACAGTTCAGTATTTCCTCCAGGCCCTGTGTTTAAATTTGTGACAGTTCAGTATTTCCCTCCAGGCCCTGTGTTTAAATTTGTGACAGTTCAGTATTTCCTCCAGGCCTTGTGTTTAAATTTCTGACAGTTCAGTAGTTACTCCAGGCCTTGTGTTTAAATTTGTGACCGTTCAGTAGTTCCTCCAGGCACTGTGTTTAAATTTGTGACAGTTCAGTATTTCCTCCAGGCCTTGTGTTTAAATTTGTGACAGTTCAGTATTTCCTCCAGGCCTTGTGTTTAAATTTGTGACAGTTCAGTATTTCTTCCTGGCCTTGTGTTTAAATTTGTAACAGTTCAGTATTTCCTCCAGACCTTGTGTTTAAATTTGTGACAGTTCAGTATTTCTTCCAGGCCTTGTGTTTAAATTTGTGACAGTTCAGTATTCCCTCCAGGCCTTGTGTTTAAATTTGTGAGAGTTCAGTATTTCTTCCAGGCCTTGTGTTTAAATTTGTGAGAGTTCAGTATTTCCTCCAGGCCTTGTGTTTAAATTTGTGACAGTTCAGGATTTCCTCCAGGCCCTGTGTTTAAAGCTGTGACAGACCAGTATTTCCTCCAGACCTTGTGTTTAAATTTGTGACAGTTCAGGATTTCCTCCAGGCCCTGTGTTTAAAGCTGTGACAGACCAGTATTTCCTCCAGACCTTGTGTTTAAATTTGTGACAGTTCAGTATTTCCTCCAGACCTTGTGTTTAAATTTGTGACAGTTCAGTATTTCCTCCAGGCCTTGTGTTTAAATTTGTGACAGTTCAGTATTTCCTCCAGGCCTTGTGTTTAAATTTGTGAAAGTTCAGTATTTCCTCCAGGCCTTGTGTTTAAATTTGTGACAGTTCAGTATTTCCTCCAGGCCTTGTGTTTAAATTTGTGACAGTTCAGTATTTCCTCCAGGCCTTGTGTTTAAATTTGTGACAGTTCAGTATTTCCTCCAGGCCTTGTGTTTAAATTTGTGACAGTTCAGTATTTCCTCCAGGCCCTGTGTTTAAATTTGTGACAGTTCAGTATTTCCTCCAGGCCTTGTGTTTAAATTTGTGACAGTTCAGTATTTCCTCCAGGCCTTGTGTTTAAATTTGTGACAGTTCAGTATTTCCTCCAGGCTTTGTGTTTAAATTTGTGACAGTTCAGTATTTCCTCCAGGCCCTGTGTTTAAATTTGTGACAGTTCAGTATTTCCTCCAGGCCTTGTGTTTAAGTTTGTGACAGTTCAGTATTTCCTCCAGGCCTTGTGTTTAAATTTGTGACAGTTCAGTATTTCCTCCAGGCCTTGTGTTTAAATTTGTGACAGTTCAGTATTTCCTCCAGACGCTGTGTTTAAATTTGTGACAGTTCAGTATTTCCTCCAGACCCTGTGTTTAAATTTGTAACAGTTCAGTATTTCCTCCAGGCCTTGTGTTTAAATTTGTGAGAGTTCAGTATTCCCTCCAGGCCTTGTGTTTAAATTTGTGACAGTTCAGTATTTCCTCCAGGCCTTGTGTTTAAATTTCTGACAGTTCAGTATTCCCTCCAGGCCTTGTGTTTAAATTTGTGAGAGTTCAATATTTCCACCAGGCCCTGTGTTTAAATTTGTGACAGTTCAGTATTTCCTCCAGGCCTTGTGTTTAAATTTGTGACAGTTCAGTATTTCCTCCAGGCCTTGTGTTTAAATTTGTGACAGTTCAGTATATACTCCAGGCCTTGTGTTTAAATTTGTGAGAGTTCAGTATTTCCTCCAGACCCTGTGTTTAAATTTGTGACAGTTCAGTGTTTCCTCCAGGCCCTGTGTTTAAAGTTGTGACAGTTCAGTATTTCCTCCAGGCCTTGTGTTTAAATTTGTAACAGTTCAGTATTTCCTCCAGGCCCTGTATTTAAATTTGTGACAGTTCAGTATTTCCTCCAGGCCTTGTGTTTAAATTTGTGACAGTTCAGTATTTACTACAGGCCCTGTGTTTAAATTTGTGAGAGTTCAGTATTCCCTGCAGGCCTTGTGTTTAAATTTGTCACAGTTCAGTGTTTCCTCCAGGCCCTGTGTTTAAAGTTGTGTCAGTTCAGTATTTCCTCCAGGCCTTGTGTTTAAATTTGTAACAGTTCAGTATTTCCTCCAGGCCCTGTATTTAAATTTGTGACAGTTCAGTATTTCCTCCAGGCCTTGTGTTTAAATTTGTGACAGTTCAGTATTTACTACAGGCCCTGTGTTTAAATTTGTGAGAGTTCAGTATTTCCTCCAGGCCTTGTGTTTAAATTTGTGACAGTTCAGTATTTCCTCCATGCCTTGTGTTTAAATTTGTGACAGTTCAGTATTTCCTCCAGGCCTTGTGTTTAAATTTGTGACAGTTCAGTATTTCCTCCAGGCCTTGTGTTTAAATTTGTGACAGTTCAGTATTTCCTCCAGGCCTTGTGTTTAAATTTGTGACAGTTCAGTATTTCCTCCAGGCCCTGTGTTTAAATTTGTAACAGTTCAGTATTTCCTCCAGGCCCTGTGTTTAAATTTGTGACAGTTCAGTATTTCCTCCAGGCCTTGTGTTTAAATTTGTGACAGTTCAGTATTCCCTCCAGGCCTTGTGTTTAAATTTGTGAGAGTTCAGTATTTCCTCTAGTCCCTGTGTTTAAATTTGTGACAGTTCAGTATTCCCTCCAGGCCCTGTGTTTAAATTTGTGACAGTTCAGTATTCCCTCCAGGCCTTGTGTTTAAATTTGTGACCGTTCAGTAGTTCCTCCAGGCCCTGTGTTTAAATTTGTGACAGTTCAGTATTCCCTCCAGGCCTTGTGTTTAAATTTGTGACAGTTCAGTATTCCCTCCAGGCCTTGTGTTTAAATTTGTGACAGTTCAGTAGTTCCTCCAGGCCCTGTGTTTAAATTTGTGACAGTTCAGTATTTCCTCCAGGCCTTGTGTTTAAATTTGTGACAGTTCAGTATTTACTCCAGGCCCTGTGTTTAAATTTGTGACAGTTCAGTATTCCCTCCAGGCCTTGTGTTTAAATTTGTGACAGTTCAGTAGTTCATCCAGGCCCTGTGTTTAAATTTGTGACAGTTCAGTATTTCCTCCAGGCCTTGTGTTTAAAGCTGTGACGGACCAGTATTTCCTCCAGGCCTTGTGTTTAAATTTGTAACAGTTCAGTATTTCCTCCAGGCCCTGTGTTTAAATTTGTGACAGTTCAGTATTTCCTCCAGGCCTTGTGTTTAAATTTGTAACAGTTCAGTATTTCCTCCAGGCCTTGTGTTTAAATTTGTGACAGTTCAGTAGTTCATCCAGGCCCTGTGTTTAAATTTGTGACAGTTCAGTATTCTCTCCAGGCCTTGTATTTAAATTTGTGACAGTTCAGTATTTCCTCCAGGCCCTGTGTTTAAATTTGTGACAGTTCAGTATTTCCTCCAGGCCTTGTGTTTAAATTTGTGACAGTTCAGTATTCCCTCCAGGCCTTGTGTTTAAATTTGTGAGAGTTCAGTATTTCCTCCAGGCCTTGTGTTTAAATTTGTGACAGTTCAGTATTTCCTCCAGGCCTTGTGTTTAAATTTGTGACAGTTCAGTATTTCCTCCAGGCCTTGTGTTTAAATTTGTGACAGTTCAGTATTTCCTCCAGTCCCTGTGTTTAAATTTGTGACAGTTCAGTATTCCCTCCAGGCCCTGTGTTCAAATTTGTGACAGTTCAGTATTCCCTCCAGGCCTTGTGTTTAAATTTGTGAGAGTTCAGTATTTCCTCCAGGCCCTGTGTTTAAATTTGTGACAGTTCAGTATTCCCTCCAGGCCTTGTGTTTAAATTTGTGACCGTTCAGTAGTTCCTCCAGGCCCTGTGTTTAAATTTGTGACAGTTCAGTATTCCCTCCAGGCCTTGTGTTTAAATTTGTGACAGTTCAGTATTTCCTCCAGGCCTTGTGTTTAAATTTGTGACAGTTCAGTAGTTCCTCCAGGCCCTGTGTTTAAATTTGTGACAGTTCAGTATTCCCTCCAGGCCTTGTGTTTAAATTTGTGACAGTTCAGTAGTTCCTCCAGGCCCTGTGTTTAAATTTGTGACAGTTCAGTATTTCCTCCAGGCCTTGTGTTTAAATTTGTGACAGTTCAGTATTTACTCCAGGCCCTGTGTTTAAATTTGTGACAGTTCAGTATTCCCTCCAGGCCTTGTGTTTAAATTTGTGACAGTTCAGTAGTTCCTCCAGGCCCTGTGTTTAAATTTGTGACAGTTCAGTATTTATTCCAGGCCCTGTGTTTAAATTTGTGACAGTTCAGTATTTCCTCCAGGCCTTGTGTTTAAAGCTGTGACGGACCAGTATTTCCTCCAGGCCTTGTGTTTAAATTTGTGACAGTTCAGTATTTCCTCCAGGCCTTGTGTTTAAATTTGTGACTGTTCAGTATTTCCTCCAGGCCTTGTGTTTAAATTTGTGACAGTTCAGTATTTCCTCCAGGCCTTGTGTTTAAATTTGTGACAGTTCAGTATTTCCTCCAGGCCCTGTGTTTAAATTTGTGACAGTTCAGTATTTCCTCCAGGCCTTGTGTTTAAATTTGTGACAGTTCAGTATTTCCTCCAGGCCCTGTGTTTAAATTTGTGACAGTTCAGTATTTCCTCCAGGCCTTGTGTTTAAATTTGTGACAGTTCAGTATTTCCTCCAGGCCTTGTGTTTAAATTTGTGACAGTTCAGTATTTCCTCCAGGCCTTGTGTTTAAATTTGTAACAGTTCAGTATTTCCTCCAGGCCCTGTGTTTAAATTTGTGACAGTTCAGTATTTCCTCCAGGCCTTGTGTTTAAATTTGTGACAGTTCAGTATTCCCTCCAGGCCTTGTGTTTAAATTTGTGAGAGTTCAGTATTTCCTCCAGGCCTTGTGTTTAAATTTGTGACAGTTCAGTATTTCCTCCAGGCCTTGTGTTTAAATTTGTGACAGTTCAGTATTTCCTCCAGGCCTTGTGTTTAAATTTGTGACAGTTCAGTATTTCCTCCAGGCCCTGTGTTTAAATTTGTGACAGTTCAGTATTCCCTCCAGGCCCTGTGTTTAAATTTGTGACAGTTCAGTATTTCCTCCAGGCCTTGTGTTTAAATTTGTGACAGTTCAGTATTCCCTCCAGGCCTTGTGTTTAAATTTGTGACAGTTCAGTAGTTCCTCCAGGCCTTGTGTTTGAATTTGTGACAGTTCAGTAGTTCCTCCAGGCCCTGTGTTTAAATTTGTGACAGTTCAGTATTCCCTCCAGGCCTTGTGTTTAAATTTGTGACCGTTCAGTAGTTCCTCCAGGCCCTGTGTTTAAATTTGTGACTGTTCAGTAGTTCCTCCAGGCCCTGTGTATAAATTTGTGACAGTTCAGTATTTCCTCCAGGCCTTGTGTTTAAATTTGTGACAGTTCAGTATTCCCTCCAGGCCCTGTGTTTAAATTTGTGACAGTTCAGTATTTCCTCCAGGCCTTGTGTTTAAATTTGTGACAGTTCAGTATTTCCTCCAGGCCCTGTGTTTAAATTTGTGACAGTTCAGTATTCCCTCCAGGCCTTGTGTTTAAATTTGTGACAGTTCAGTATTTCCTCCAGGCCCTGTGTTTAAATTTGTGACAGTTCAGTATTTCCTCCAGGCCTTGTGTTTAAATTTGTGACAGTTCAGTATTTCCTCCAGGCCCTGTGTTTAAATTTGTGACAGTTCAGTATTCCCTCCAGGCCTTGTGTTTAAATTTGTGACAGTTCAGTATTTCCTCGAGGCCTTGTGTTTAAATTTGTGACAGTTCAGTAGTTCCTCCAGGCCCTGTGTTTAAATTTGTGACAGTTCAGTATTCCCTCCAGGCCTTGTGTTTAAATTTGTGACAGTTCAGTAGTTCCTCCAGGCCCTGTGTTTAAATTTGTGACAGTTCAGTATTTCCTCCAGGCCTTGTGTTTAAATTTGTGACAGTTCAGTATTTACTCCAGGCCCTGTGTTTAAATTTGTGACAGTTCAGTATTCCCTCCAGGCCTTGTGTTTAAATTTGTGACAGTTCAGTAGTTCCTCCAGGCCCTGTGTTTAAATTTGTGAGAGTTCAGTATTTCCTCCAGGCCCTGTGTTTAAATTTGTAACAGTTCAGTATTTCCTCCAGGCCCTGTGTTTAAATTTGTGACAGTTCAGTATTTCCTCCAGGCCTTGTGTTTAAATTTGTGACAGTTCAGTATTTCCTCCAGGCCTTGTGTTTAAATTTGTAACAGTTCAGTATTTCCTCCAGGCCCTGTGTTTAAATTTGTGACAGTTCAGTATTTCCTCCAGGCCTTGTGTTTAAATTTGTGACAGTTCAGTATTCCCTCCAGGCCTTGTGTTTAAATTTGTGAGAGTTCAGTATTTCCTCCAGGCCTTGTGTTTAAATTTGTGACAGTTCAGTATTTCCTCCAGGCCTTGTGTTTAAATTTGTGACAGTTCAGTATTTCCTCCAGGCCTTGTGTTTAAATTTGTGACAGTTCAGTATTTCCTCCAGGCCTTGTGTTTAAATTTGTGACAGTTCAGTATTTCCTCCAGGCCTTGTGTTTAAATTTGTGACAGTTCAGTATTTCCTCCAGGCCTTGTGTTTAAATTTGTGACAGTTCAGTATTTCCTCCAGGCCTTGTGTTTAAATTTGTGACAGTTCAGTATTTCCTCCAGGCCTTGTGTTTAAATTTGTGACAGTTCAGTATTCCCTCCAGGCCTTGTGTTTAAATTTGTGACAGTTCAGTATTCCCTCCAGGCCTTGTGTTTAAATTTGTGACAGTACAGTATTTCCTCCAGGCCCTGTGTTTAAATTTGTGACAGTTCAGTATTTCCTCCAGGCCTTGTGTTTAAATTTGTGACAGTTCAGTATTCCCTCCAGGCCCTGTGTTTAAATTTGTGACAGTTCAGTATTTCCTCCAGGCCTTGTGTTTAAATTTGTGACCGTTCAGTAGTTCCTCCAGGCCCTGTGTTTAAATTTGTGACAGTTCAGTATTTCCTCCAGGCCTTGTGTTTAAATTTGTGACCGTTCAGTATTTCCTCCAGGCCCTGTGTTTAAATTTGTGACAGTTCAGTATTCCCTCCAGGCCTTGTGTTTAAATTTGTGACAGTTCAGTATTTCCTCCAGGCCTTGTGTTTAAATTTGTGACAGTTCAGTAGTTCCTCCAGGCCTTGTGTTTGAATTTGTGACAGTTCAGTAGTTCCTCCAGGCCCTGTGTTTAAATTTGTGACAGTTCAGTATTCCCTCCAGGCCTTGTGTTTAAATTTGTGACCGTTCAGTAGTTCCTCCAGGCCCTGTGTTTAAATTTGTGACTGTTCAGTAGTTCCTCCAGGCCCTGTGTATAAATTTGTGACAGTTCAGTATTCCCTCCAGGCCCTGTGTTTAAATTTGTGATAGTTCAGTATTCCCTCCAGGCCTTGTGTTTAAATTTGTGACTGTTCAGTAGTTCCTCCAGGCCCTGTGTATAAATTTGTGACAGTTCAGTATTCCCTCCAGGCCCTGTGTTTAAATTTGTGACAGTTCAGTATTCCCTCCAGGCCTTGTGTTTAAATTTGTGACAGTTCAGTATTTCCTCCAGGCCTTGTGTTTAAATTTGTGACAGTTCAGTATTTCCTCCAGGCCCTGTGATTAAATTTGTGACAGTTCATTATTTCCTCCAGGCCTTGTGTTTAAATTTGTGACAGTTCAGTATTTCCTCCAGGCCTTGTGTTTAAATTTGTGACAGTTCAGTATTTCCTCCAGGCCTTGTGTTTAAATTTGTGACAGTACAGTATTTCCTCCAGGCCTTGTGTTTAAATTTGTGACAGTTCAGTATTTCCTCCAGGCCTTGTGTTTAAATTTGTGACAGTTCAGTATTTCCTCCAGGCCTTGTGTTTAAATTTGTGACAGTTCAGTATTTCCTCCAGACCCTGTGTTTAAATTTGTGACAGTTCAGTATTTCCTCCAGGCCTTGTGCTTAAATTTGTGACAGTTCAGTATTTCATCCAGGCCCTGTGTTTAAATTTGTGACAGTACAGTATTTCCTCCAGGCCTTGTGTTTAAATTTGTGACAGTTCAGTATTTCCTCCAGGCCTTGTGTTTAAATTTGTGACAGTTCAGTATTTCATCCAGGCCCTGTGTTTAAATTTGTGACAGTACAGTATTTCCTCCAGGCCTTGTGTTTAAATTTGTGACAGTTCAGTATTTCCTCCAGGCCTTGTGTTTAAATTTGTGACAGTTCAGTATTTCCTCCAGGCCTTGTGTTTAAATTTGTGACAGTTCAGTATTTCCTCCAGGCCTTGTGTTTAAATTTGTGACAGTTCAGTATTTCCTCCAGGCCTTGTGTTTAAATTTGTGACAGTACAGTATTTCCTCCAGGCCTTGTGTTTAAATTTGTGACAGTACAGTATTTCCTCCAGGCCTTGTGTTTAAATTTGTGACAGTTCAGTATTTCATCCAGGCCCTGTGTTTAAATTTGTGACAGTACAGTATTTCCTCCAGGCCTTGTGTTTAAATTTGTGACAGTACAGTATTTCCTCCAGGCCTTGTGTTTAAATTTGTGACAGTTCAGTATTTCCTCCAGGCCTTGTGTTTAAATTTGTAACAGTTCAGTATTTCATCCAGGCCCTGTGTTTATATTTGTGACAGTACAGTATTTCCTCCAGGCCTTGTGTTTAAATTTGTGACAGTTCAGTATTTCCTCCAGGCCCTGTGTTTAAATTTGTGACAGTTCAGTATTTCCTCCAGACCCTGTGTTTTAATTTGTGACAGTTCAGTATTTCATCCAGGCCCTGTGTTTATATTTGTGACAGTACAGTATTTCCTCCAGGCCTTGTGTTTAAATTTGTGACAGTTCAGTATTTCCTCCAGGCCTTGTGTTTAAATTTGTGACAGTTCAGTAATTCCTCCAGGCCCTGTGTTTAAATTTGTGACAGTTCAGTATTTCCTCCAGACCCTGTGTTTAAATTTGTGACAGTTCAGTCTTTCCTCCGGGCCCTGTGCTTAAATTTGTGACTGTTCAGTATTTCCTCCAGGCCTTGTGTTTAAATTTGTGACAGTTCAGTATTCCCTCCAGGCCTTGTGTTTAAATTTGTGACAGTTCAGTATTCCCTCCAGGCCTTGTGTTTAAATTTATGACAGTTCAGTATTTCCCCCGGACCTGTAATTAAAGTTATGACAGTTCAGTATTTCACCCCGGACCTGTCTTTAAAGTTATGACAGTTCAGTATTTCACCCCGGACCTGTCTTTAAAGTTATGACAGTTCAGTATTTCCCCCGGACCTGTAATTAAAGTTATGACAGTTCAGTATTTCCCCCAGGACCTGTAATTAAAGTTATGACAGTTCAGTATTTCCCCCCAGACCTGTAATTAAAGTTATGACAGTTCAGTATTTCCCCCGGACCTGTAATTAAAGTTATGACAGTTCAGTATTTCCCCCGGACCTGTAATTAATGTTATGACAGTTCAGTATTTCCCCCCGGACCTGTAATTAAAGTTATGACAGTTCAGTATTACCCCCCGGACCTGTAATTAAAGTTGTGACAGCTCAGTATTTCCCCCAGGACTTGTCTTCAAAGTTGCGAAAGCTCAGCATTGCCCCAAGAACCTATGTTTAAAGTTGTGACAGCTCAGTATTTCCCCCAAGACCAGTGTTTAAAGTTATGACAGTTCAGTATTTCCCCCCGGACCTGTAATTAAAGTTATGACAGCTCAGTATTTCCCCCCGGACCTGTAATTAAAGTTATGACAGTTCAGTATTACCCCCCGGACCTGTAATTAAAGTTATGACAGTTCAGTATTTCACCCCGGACCTGTAATTAAAGTTATGACAGTTCAGTATTTCCCCCCGGACCTGTAATTAAAGTTATGACAGTTCAGTATTTACCCCCGGACCTGTAATTAAAGTTATGACAGTTCAGTATTTCCCCCCGGACCTGTGATTAAAGTTATGACAGCTCAGTATTACCCCCCGGACCTGTAATTAAAGTTATGACAGTTCAGTATTGCCCCAAGAACCTATGTTTAAAGTTGTGACAGCTCAGTATTTCCCCCAAGACCAGTGTTTTAAGTTATGACAGTTCAGTATTTCACCCCGGACCTGTAATTAAAGTTATGACAGTTCAGTATTTCCCCCCGGACCTGTAATTAAAGTTATGACAGTTCAGTATTTCCCCCCGGACCTGTGATTAAAGTTATGGCAGCTCAGTATTACCCCCCGGACCTGTAATTAAAGTTATGACAGTTCAGTATTTACCCCCGGACCTGTAATTAAAGTTATGACAGTTCAGTATTTCCCCCCGGACCTGTGATTAAAGTTATGACAGCTCAGTATTACCCCCCGGACCTGTAATTAAAGTTATGACAGTTCAGTATTGCCCCAAGAACCTATGTTTAAAGTTGTGACAGCTCAGTATTTCCCCCAAGACCAGTGTTTTAAGTTATGACAGTTCAGTATTTCACCCCGGACCTGTAATTAAAGTTATGACAGTTCAGTATTTCCCCCCGGACCTGTAATTAAAGTTATGACAGTTCAGTATTTCCCCCCGGACCTGTGATTAAAGTTATGACAGCTCAGTATTACCCCCCGGACCTGTAATTAAAGTTGTGACAGCTCAGTATTTCCCCCAGGACTTGTCTTCAAAGTTGTGAAAGTTCAGTATTGCCCCAAGAACCTATGTTTAAAGTTGTGACAGCTCAGTATTTCCCCCAGGACTTGTCTTCAAAGTTGCGATATTTCAGTATTGCCCCAAGAACCTATGTTTAAAGTTGTGACAGCTCAGTATTTTCCCCAGGACATGTCTTTATATTTGTGACAGCCCGGTATTTCCCCCAGGACCTGTCTTTAAAGTTGTGACAGCTCAGTATTACCCCCAGGACCTGCGTTTCACGTTGTGACAGATTAGCATTACCTCCAGGCCCTGTATGTACCATTGTGACAGCTCAATATTTCCCCCAGGCCCTGTATTTACAGTTGTGACATTTCAGAATTTCACCCAGGCCCTTTGTTTACAGTTATGACAGCTCAGTATTTCCCTCAGGACCTGTCTTTAAAGTTGTGACAGCTCAGTATTTCCCCCAGGACCTGTCTTACAAGTTGTGACAGTTTAGTATTTCCCCCAGGACCTGTCTTTAAAGTTGTGAGAGCTCAGTATTTCCCCCAGGACCTGTCTTTAAAGTTGCGACAGCTCAGTATTTCCCCCGGGACCTGTGCTTACAATTGTGACAGATCAGTATTTCCCCCAGGTCTTGTGTTTAAATTTGTGACAGTTCAGTATTTCCTCCAGGCCCTGTGTTTAAAGTTGTGACAGTTCAGTGTTTCCTCCAGGCCCTGTGTTTAAATTTGTGACAGTTCAGTATTTCCCCCAGGACCTGTCTTTAAAGTTGTGAGAGCTCAGTATTTCCCCCAGTACCTGTGTTTAAAGTTGTGACAGTTCAATGTTTCCCCCAAGACCTGTCTTTAATGTTGTGAAAGCTCAGTATTTCCCCCAGGACCTGTGTTTAAAGCTGTGACGGCTCAGTATTTCTTCCAGGCCCTGTATTTACAATTTTGACAGCTCAGTATTTCCCCCAGGACCTGTCTTTAAAGTTGTGAGAGCTCAGTATTTCCCCCAGGACTTGTCTTTAAAGTTGTGAAAGTTCAGTATTGCCCCAAGAACCTATGTTTAAAGTTGTGACAGCTCAGTATTTCCCCAAGGACATGTCTTTAAAGTTGTGACTGCTCAGTATTTCCCCCAGGACCTGTCTTTAAAGTTGTGACAGTTCAGTATTTCCCCCAGGACCTGTGTTTACCGTTGTGACAGTTCAGTCTTTCCCCCAAGACCAGTGTTTAAAGTTATGACAGCTCAGTAATTCCCCCAGTACCTGTGTTTAAAGTTGTGACAGTTCAGTGTTTCCCCCAAGACCTGTCTTTAATGTTGTGACAGCTCAGTACTTCCCCCAGGACCTGTCTTTTAAGTTGTGACAGATTAGCAATTCCTCCAGGCCCTGTATTTACCGTTGTGACAGTTCAGTATTTCCCCCAGTACCTGTGTTTAAAGTCGTGACAGTTCAGTATTTCCCCCAAGACCTGTCTTTAATGTTGTGAAAGCTCAGTATTTCCCCCAGGACCTGTCTCTAAAGTTGTGACTGCTCAGTATTTCCCCCAAGACCAGTGTTTAAAGTTGTGACAGCTCAGTATTTCCCCCAGGACCTGTCTTTAAAGTTGTGACAGTTCAGGATTTCCCCCAGGCACCGTGTTTAAAGTTGTTACAGTTCAGTATTTCCTCCAGGCCCTGTGTTTACATTTGTGACATTTCAGAATTTCCCTCAGGCCCTTTGTTTACAGTTATGACAGCTCAGTATTTCCCTCAGGACCTGTCTTTAAAGATGTGACAGCTCAGTATTTTACCCAGGCCCTGTCTTTAAAGTTGTGACAGCTCAGTATTTTCCCCAGGACCTGTCTTTAAAGTTGTGACAGCTCAGTATTTCCCTCAGGACCTGTCTTTAAAGTTGTGACAGCTCAGTATTTCCCCCAGGACATGTCTTTAAAGTTGTGACAGCTCAGTATTTACCCCAGGACCTGTCTTTAAAGTTGTGACAGCTCAGTATTTCCCTCAGGACCTGTCTTTCAAGTTGTGACAGCTCAGCATTTCCCCTGGACCTGTCTTTAAAGTGGTGACAGTTCATTATTTCCCCCAGGACCTGTCTTTAAAGTTGTGACAGCTCAGCATTTCCCCTGGACCTGTCTTTAAAGTTACGACAGCTCAATATTTCCCCCAGGACCTGTCTTTAAAGTTGTGCCAGCTCAGTATTTCCCCCAGGACCTGTCTTTAAAGTGGTGACAGTTCAGTATTTCCCCCAGGACCTGTCTTCAAAGTGGTGACAGTTCAGTATTTCCCCCTGGACCTGACTTTGAAACTGTGACAGCTCAATATTAACCCCAGGACCTGTCTTTAAAGTTGCGACAGCTCAATATTTCCCCCAGGACCTGACTTTGAAACTGTGACAGCTCAATATTAACCCCAGGACCTGTCTTTAAAGTTGCGACAGCTCAGTATTTCCCCCAGGACCTGTCTTCAAAGTGGTGCCAGCTCAGTATTTCCCCCAGGACCTGTCTTCAAAGTGGTGCCAGCTCAATATTTCCCCCAGCACCTGTGTTTAAAGAGGTGACAGTTGAGTATTTCCCCCAGGACCTGACTTTGAAGTTGTGACAGCTCAATATTTCACCCAGGACCTGTCTTTAAAGATGTGAGAGCTCAGTATTTGCCCCAGGACCTGTCTTTAAAGTTGTGACAGCTCAATATTTCGCCCAGGACCTGTCTTTAATGCTGTGACAGCTCAGCATTTGCCCCAGGACCTGTCTTTAAAGATGTGACAGTTCAGTGTATCCCCCAAGACCTGTCTTTAATGTTGTGACAGCTCAGTATTCCTTCCTGGCCCTGTGTTTACAATTGTGACAGTTCAGTATTTCCCCCAGGACCTGTCTTTTGAAGTTGTGACAGTTCAGTATTTCCCCAAGACCTGTGTTTAAAGTTGTGACAGTTCAGTGTTTCCCCCAAGACCTGTGTTTACGATTGTGACAGCTGAGTGTCTCCCCCAGGCCCTTTGTTTATGTTTGTGACAGTTCAGTATATCCTCCAGGCCCTGTGTTTAAATTTGTGACAGCTCAGTATTACCTCCAGGAACTGTGTTTAAAGTTGTGACAGCTCAGTATTTACTCCAGGCCCTGTGCTTAAATTTGTGACAGTTCAGTATTTCCTCCAGGCCTTGTGTTTAAATTTGTGACAGTTCAGTATTTCCTCCAGACCCTGTGTTTAAATTTGTGACAGTTCAGTATTTCCTCCAGGCCTTGTGTTTAAATTTGTGACAGTTCAGTGTTTCCTCCAGCCCCTGTGTTTAAATTTGTGACAGTTCAGTATTTCCTCCAGCCCCTGTGTTTAAATTTGTGACAGTTCAGTATTTCCTCCAGCCCCTGTGTTTAAATTTGTGACAGTTCAGTATTTACTCCAGGCCCTGTGTTTAAATTTGTGACAGTTCAGTATTTCCTCCAGCCCCTGTGTTTAAATTTGTGACAGTTCAGTATTTACTCCAGGCCCTGTGTTTAAATTTGTGACAGTTCAGTATTTCCTCCAGGCACTGTGTTTAAATTTGTGACAGATCAGTATTTACTCCAGGCCCTGTGCTTAAATTTGTGACAGTTCAGTATTTACTCCAGGCCCTGTGTTTAAATTTGTGACAGATCAGTATTTCCTCCAGGCCTTGTGTTTAAATTTGTGACAGTTCAGTATTTACTCCAGGCCCTGTGTTTAAATTTGTGACAGTTCAGTATTTCCTCCAGGCACTGTGTTTAAATTTGTGACAGATCAGTATTTACTCCAGGCCCTGTGTTTAAATTTGTGACAGTTCAGTATTTACTCCAGGCCCTGTGTTTAAATTTGTGACAGATCAGTATTTCCTCCAGGCCTTGTGTTTAAATTTGTGACAGTTCAGTATTTCCTCCAGGCCCTATGTTTAAATTTGTGACAGATCAGTATTTCCTCCAGGCCTTGTGTTTAAATTTGTGACAGTTCAGTATTCCCTCCAGGCCCTGTGTTTAAATTTGTGACAGTTCAGTATTTCCTCCAGACACTGTGTTTAAATTTGTGACAGATCAGTATTTACTCCAGGCCTTGTGTTTAAATTTGTGACAGTTCAGTATTTCCTCCAGGCCCTGTGTTTAAATTTGTGACAGTTCAGTATTTCCTCCAGGCCCTGTGTTTAAATTTGTGACAGTTCAGTATTTCCTCCAGGCCTTGTGTTTAAATTTGTGACAGTTCAGTATTTCCCCCAGGCCTTGTGTTTAAATTTGTGACAGTTCAGCATTTTCTCCAGGCCTTGTGTTTAAATTTGTGACAGTTCAGTATTTCCTCCAGCCACTGTGTTTAAATTTGTGACAGATCAGTATTTCCTCCAGCCACTGTGTTTAAATTTGTGACAGTTCAGTATTTACTCCAGGACTTGTGTTTAAATTTCCTACAGCTCATGAATTCCTCCAGGCCTTGTGTTTAAATTTGTGACAGTTCAGTATTTCCTCCAGGCCTTGTGTTTAAATTTGTGACAGTTCAGTATTTCCTCCAGGCCTTGTGTTTAAATTTGTGACAGTTCAGTATTTACTACAGGCCCTGTGTTTAAATTTGTGAGAGTTCAGTATTTCCTCCAGGCCCTGTGTTTAAATTTGTGACAGTTCAGTATTTCCTCCAGGCCTTGTGTTTAAATTTGTGACAGTTCAGTATTTCCTCCAGGCCCTGTGTTTAAATTTGTAACAGTTCAGTATTTCCTCCAGGCCTTGTGTTTAAATTTGTGACAGTTCAGTATTTCCTCCAGGCCTTGTGTTTAAATTTGTGACAGTTCAGTATTCCCTCCAGGCCCTGTGTTTAAATTTGTGACAGTTCAGTATTTCCTCCAGACCCTGTGTTTAAATTTGTAACAGTTCAGTATTTCCTCCAGGCCTTGTGTTTAAACTTGTGAGAGTTCAGTATTCCCTCCAGGCCTTGTGTTTAAATTTGTGACAGTTCAGTATTTCCTCCAGGCCTTGTGTTTAAATTTGCGACCGCTCAGTATTTCCTCCAGACCCTGTGTTTAAATTTCTTACAGCTCAGTATTTCCTCCAGGTCCTGTGTTTAAAGTTGTGAGAGCTCAATATTTCCCCCAGGAACTGTCTTTAAAGTGGTGACAGTTCAGTATTTGCTCCAGCCCCTGTGTTTAAATTTGCGACAGTTCAATATTTCCTCCAGCCCCTGTGTTTAAATTTGTGACAGTTCAGTATTTCCTCCAGGCCTTGTGTTTAAATTTGTGACAATTCAGTATTTCCTCCAGGCCCTGTGTTTAAATTTGTGACAGTTCAGTATTTCCTCCAGGCCTTGTGTTTAAATTTGTGACAGTTCAGTATTTCCTCCAGCCCCTGTGTTTAAATTTGTGACAGTTCAGTATTTACTCCAGACCCTGTGTATAAATTTGTGACAGTTCAGTATTTCCTCCAGGCCTTGTGTTTAAATTTGTGACAGTTCAGTATTTCCTCCAGGCCTTGTGTTTAAATTTGTGACAGTTCAGTATTTCCCTCCAGGCCCTGTGCTTAAATTTGTGACAGTTCAGTATTTCCCTGCAGGCCTTGTGTTTAAATTTGTGACAGTTCAGTATTTCCTCCAGGCCCTGTATTTAAATTTGTGACAGTTCAGTATTTCCTCCCGGCCTTGTGTTTAAATTTGTGACAGTTCAGTATTTCCTCCAGGCCCTGTGTTTAAATTTGTGTCAGTTCAGTATTTCCTCCCGGCCTTGTGTTTAAATTTGTGACAGTTCAGTATTTCCCTCCAGGCCTTGTCTTTAAATTTGTGACAGTTCAGTATTTCCTCCAGGCCTTGTGTTTAAATTTGTGACAGTTCAGTATTTCCTCCAGGCCTTGTGTTTAAATTTGTGACAGTTCAGTATTTCCTCCAGGCCTTGTGTTTAAATTTGTGACAGTTCAGTATTTCCTCCAGGCCCTGTGTTTAAATTTGCGACAGTTCAGTATTTCCCTCCAGGCCTTGTGTTTAAATTTGTGACAGTTCAGTATTTCCCTCCAGGCCTTGTGTTTAAATTTGTGACAGTTCAGTATTTCCTCCAGGCCTTGTGTTTAAATTTGTGACAGTTCAGTATTTCCTCCAGGCCTTGTGTTTAAATTTGTGACAGTACAGTATTTCCTCCAGGCCTTGTGTTTAAATTTGTGACAGTTCAGTATTTCCTCCAGGCCTTGTGTTTAAATTTGTGACAGTACAGTATTTCCTCCAGACACTGTGTTTAAATTTGTGACAGTTCAGTATTTCCTCCAGGCCTTGTGCTTAAATTTGTGACAGTTCAGTATTTCATCCAGACCCTGTGTTTAAATTTGTGACAGTACAGTATTTCCTCCAGGCCTTGTGTTTAAATTTGTGACAGTTCAGCATTTCCTCCAGGCCTTGTGTTTAAATTTGTGACAGTTCAGTATTTCATCCAGGCCCTGTGTTTAAATTTGTGACAGTACAGTATTTCCTCCAGGCCTTGTGTTTAAATTTGTGACAGTACAGTATTTCCTCCAGGCCTTGTGTTTAAATTTGTGACAGTTCAGTATTTCCTCCAGGCCTTGTGTTTAAATTTGTGACAGTACAGTATTTCCTCCAGGCCTTGTGTTTAAATTTGTGACAGTACAGTATTTCCTCCAGGCCTTGTGTTTAAATTTGTGACAGTTCAGTATTTCATCCAGGCCCTGTGTTTAAATTTGTGACAGTACAGTATTTCCTCCAGGCCTTGTGTTTAAATTTGTGACAGTACAGTACTTCCTCCAGGCCTTGTGTTTAAATTTGTGACAGTTCAGTATTTCCTCCAGGCCTTGTGTTTAAATTTGTGACAGTTCAGTATTTCATCCAGGCCCTGTGTTTAAATTTGTGACAGTACAGTATTTCCTCCAGGCCTTGTGTTTAAATTTGTGACAGTACAGTATTTCCTCCAGGCCTTGTGTTTAAATTTGTGACAGTTCAGTATTTCCTCCAGGCCTTGTGTTTAAATTTGTGACAGTACAGTATTTCCTCCAGGCCTTGTGTTTAAATTTGTGACAGTACAGTATTTCCTCCAGGCCTTGTGTTTAAATTTGTGACAGTTCAGTATTTCATCCAGGCCCTGTGTTTAAATTTGTGACAGTACAGTATTTCCTCCAGGCCTTGTGTTTAAATTTGTGACAGTACAGTATTTCCTCCAGGCCTTGTGTTTAAATTTGTGACAGTTCAGTATTTCCTCCAGGCCTTGTGTTTAAATTTGTGACAGTTCAGTATTTCATCCAGGCCCTGTGTTTATATTTGTGACAGTACAGTATTTCCTCCAGGCCTTGTGTTTAAATTTGTGACAGTTCAGTATTTCCTCCAGGCCTTGTGTTTAAATTTGTGACAGTTCAGTATTTCCTCCAGGCCTTGTGTTTAAATTTGTGACAGTTCAGTATTTCCTCCAGGCCTTGTGTTTAAATTTGTGACAGTTCAGTATTTCATCCAGGCCCTGTGTTTAAATTTGTGACAGTACAGTATTTCCTCCAGGCCTTGTGTTTAAATTTGTGACAGTACAGTATTTCCTCCAGGCCTTGTGTTTAAATTTGTGACAGTTCAGTATTTCCTCCAGGCCTTGTGTTTAAATTTGTGACAGTACAGTATTTCCTCCAGGCCTTGTGTTTAAATTTGTGACAGTACAGTATTTCCTCCAGGCCTTGTGTTTAAATTTGTGACAGTTCAGTATTTCATCCAGGCCCTGTGTTTAAATTTGTGACAGTTCAGTATTTACTGCAGGCCCTGTGTTTAAATTTGTGACAGTTCAGTATTTCCTCCAGGCCTTGTGTTTAAATTTGTGACAGTTCAGTATTTCCTCCAGGCCTTGTGTTTAAATTTGTGACAGTTCAGTATTTCATCCAGGCCCTGTGTTTATATTTGTGACAGTACAGTATTTCCTCCAGGCCTTGTGTTTAAATTTGTGACAGTACAGTATTTCCTCCAGGCCTTGTGTTTAAATTTGTGACAGTTCAGTATTTCCTCCAGGCCTTGTGTTTAAATTTGTGACAGTTCAGTATTTCATCCAGGCCCTGTGTTTATATTTGTGACAGTACAGTATTTCCTCCAGGCCTTGTGTTTAAATTTGTGACAGTTCAGTATTTCCTCCAGGCCCTGTGTTTAAATTTGTGACAGTTCAGTATTTCCTCCAGAACCTGTGTTTTAATTTGTGACAGTTCAGTATTTCATCCAGGCCCTGTGTTTATATTTGTGACAGTACAGTATTTCCTCCAGGCCTTGTGTTTAAATTTGTGACAGTTCAGTATTTCCTCCAGGCCTTGTGTTTAAATTTGTGACAGTTCAGTAATTCCTCCAGGCCCTGTGTTTAAATTTGTGACAGTTCAGTATTTCCTCCAGACCCTGTGTTTAAATTTGTGACAGTTCAGTCTTTCCTCCGGGCCCTGTGCTTAAATTTGTGACTGTTCAGTATTTCCTCCAGGCCTTGTGTTTAAATTTGTGACAGTTCAGTATTCCCTCCAGGCCTTGTGTTTAAATTTGTGACAGTTCAGTATTTCCTCCAGGCCTTGTGTTTAAATTTGTGACATTACAGTATTTCCTCCAGGCCTTGTGTTTAAATTTGTGACAGTTCAGTATTTCATCCAGGCCCTGTGTTTAAATTTGTGACAGTACAGTATTTCCTCCAGGCCTTGTGTTTAAATTTGTGACAGTACAGTATTTCCTCCAGGCCTTGTGTTTAAATTTGTGACAGTTCAGTATTTCCTCCAGGCCTTGTGTTTAAATTTGTGACAGTTCAGTATTTCATCCAGGCCCTGTGTTTATATTTGTGACAGTACAGTATTTCCTCCAGGCCTTGTGTTTAAATTTGTGACAGTTCAGTATTTCCTCCAGGCCTTGTGTTTAAATTTGTGACAGTTCAGTATTTCCTCCAGGCCTTGTGTTTAAATTTGTGACAGTTCAGTATTTCCTCCAGGCCTTGTGTTTAAATTTGTGACAGTTCAGTATTTCATCCAGGCCCTGTGTTTAAATTTGTGACAGTACAGTATTTCCTCCAGGCCTTGTGTTTAAATTTGTGACAGTACAGTATTTCCTCCAGGCCTTGTGTTTAAATTTGTGACAGTTCAGTATTTCCTCCAGGCCTTGTGTTTAAATTTGTGACAGTACAGTATTTCCTCCAGGCCTTGTGTTTAAATTTGTGACAGTACAGTATTTCCTCCAGGCCTTGTGTTTAAATTTGTGACAGTTCAGTATTTCATCCAGGCCCTGTGTTTAAATTTGTGACAGTTCAGTATTTACTGCAGGCCCTGTGTTTAAATTTGTGACAGTTCAGTATTTCCTCCAGGCCTTGTGTTTAAATTTGTGACAGTTCAGTATTTCCTCCAGGCCTTGTGTTTAAATTTGTGAC
Organism: Heterodontus francisci; assembly: GCF_036365525.1. Lineage (NCBI taxonomy): Eukaryota > Metazoa > Chordata > Chondrichthyes > Heterodontiformes > Heterodontidae > Heterodontus > Heterodontus francisci. The sequence goes on along the minus strand of NW_027141873.1, from coordinate 831,889 downwards.
AGTTCAGTATTTCATCCAGGCCCTGTGTTTATATTTGTGACAGTACAGTATTTCCTCCAGGCCTTGTGTTTAAATTTGTGACAGTACAGTATTTCCTCCAGGCCTTGTGTTTAAATTTGTGACAGTTCAGTATTTCCTCCAGGCCTTGTGTTTAAATTTGTGACAGTTCAGTATTTCATCCAGGCCCTGTGTTTATATTTGTGACAGTACAGTATTTCCTCCAGGCCTTGTGTTTAAATTTGTGACAGTTCAGTATTTCCTCCAGGCCCTGTGTTTAAATTTGTGACAGTTCAGTATTTCCTCCAGAACCTGTGTTTTAATTTGTGACAGTTCAGTATTTCATCCAGGCCCTGTGTTTATATTTGTGACAGTACAGTATTTCCTCCAGGCCTTGTGTTTAAATTTGTGACAGTTCAGTATTTCCTCCAGGCCTTGTGTTTAAATTTGTGACAGTTCAGTAATTCCTCCAGGCCCTGTGTTTAAATTTGTGACAGTTCAGTATTTCCTCCAGACCCTGTGTTTAAATTTGTGACAGTTCAGTCTTTCCTCCGGGCCCTGTGCTTAAATTTGTGACTGTTCAGTATTTCCTCCAGGCCTTGTGTTTAAATTTGTGACAGTTCAGTATTCCCTCCAGGCCTTGTGTTTAAATTTGTGACAGTTCAGTATTTCCTCCAGGCCTTGTGTTTAAATTTGTGACATTACAGTATTTCCTCCAGGCCTTGTGTTTAAATTTGTGAGAGTTCACTATTTCCTCCAGGCCCTGTGTTTAAATTTGTGACAGTTCAGTATTCCCTCCAGGCCTTGTGTTTAAATTTGTGACATTACAGTATTTCCTCCAGGCCTTGTGTTTAAATTTGTGACAGTTCAGTATTTCCTCCAGGCCCTGTGTTTAAATTTGTGACAGTTCAGTATTTCCTCCAGGCCCTGTGTTTAAATTTGTGACAGTTCAGTATTTCCTCCAGGCCTTGTGTTTAAATTTGTGAGAGTTCAGTATTTCCTCCAGGCCCTGTGTTTAAATTTGTGACAGTTCAGTATTTCCTCCAGGCCTTGTGTTTAAATTTGTGAGAGTTCAGTATTTCCTCCAGGCCCTGTGTTTAAATTTGTGACAGTTCAGTATTTCCTCCAGGCCCTGTGTTTAAATTTGTGACAGTACAGTATTTCCTCCAGGCCCTGTGTTTAAATTTGTAACAGTTCAGTATTTCCTCCAGACCCTGTGTTTAAATTTGTGACAGTTCAGTATTTCCTCCAGGCCTTGTGTTTAAATTTGTGACAGTTCAGTATTTCCTCCAGGCCTTGTGTTTAAATTTGTGAGAGTTCAGTATTTCCTCCAGGCCTTGTGTTTAAATTTGTGAGAGTTCAGTATTTCCTCCAGGCCTTGTGTTTAAATTTGTGACCGTTCAGTAGTTCCTCCAGGCCCTGTGTTTAAATTTGTGACAGTTCAGTATTTCCTCCAGGCCTTGTGTTTAAATTTGTGACAGTTCAGGATTTCCTCCAGGCCCTGTGTTTAAAGCTGTGACAGTTCAGGATTTCCTCCAGGCCTTGTGTTTAAAGTTGTGACAGTTCAGTATTTCCTCCAGGCCTTGTGTTTAAATTTGTGACAGTTCAGTATTTCCTCCAGGCCTTGTGTTTAAATTTGTGACAGTTCAGGATTTCCTCCAGGCCCTGTGTTTAAAGCTGTGACAGTTCAGTATTTCCTCCAGGCCCTGTGTTTAAAGTTGTGACAGTTCAGTATTTCCTCCAGGCCCTGTGTTTAAAGCTGTGACAGTTCAGTATTTCCTCCAGTCCCTGTGTTTAAAGTTGTGACAGTTCAGTATTTCCTCCAGGCCTTGTGTTTAAATTTGTAACAGTTCAGTATTTCCTCCAGGCCTTGTGTTTAAATTTGTGACAGTTCAGTATTTCCTCCAGGCCTTGTGTTTAAATTTGTGACAGTTCAGTATTTCCTCCAGGCCTTGTGTTTAAATTTGTGACAGTTCAGTGTTTCCTCCAGGCCCTGTATTTAAATTTGTGACAGTTCAGTATTTCCTCCAGGCCTTGTGTTTAAATTTGTGACAGTTCAGTATTTCCTCCAGGCCTTGTGTTTAAATTTGTGACAGTTCAGGATTTCCTCCAGGCCTTGTGTTTAAATTTGTGACAGTTCAGTATTTCCTCCAGGCCTTGTGTATAAATTTGTGACAGTTCAGTATTTCCTCCAGGCCTTGTGTTTAAATTTGTGACAGTTCAGTATTTCCTCCAGGCCTTGTGTTTAAATTTGTAACAGTTCAGTATTTACTCCAGACCCTGTGTTTAAATTTGTGACAGTTCAGTATTTACTCCAGACCCTGTGTTTAAATTTGTGACAGTTCAGTATTTCCTCCAGGCCTTGTATTTAAATTTGTGACAGTTCAGTATTTCCTCCAGGCCCTGTGTTTAAATTTGTGACAGTTCAGTATTTCCTCCAGGCCTTGTGTTTAAATTTGTGACAGTTCAGTGTTTCCTCCAGGCCCTGTATTTAAATTTGTGACAGTTCAGTATTTACTCCAGGCCCTGTGTTTAAATTTGTGACAGTTCAGTATTTCCTCCAGGCCCTGTATTTAAATTTGTGACAGTTCAGTATTTCCTCCAGGCCCTGTATTTAAATTTGTGACAGTTCAGTATTTCCTCCAGGACTTCTGTTTAAATTTGTGACAGTTCAGTATTTCCTCCAGGCCCTGTATTTAAATTTGTGACAGTTCAGTATTTCCTCCAGGACTTCTGTTTAAATTTGTGACAGTTCAGTATTTCCTCCAGGCCCTGTATTTAAATTTGTGACAGTTCAGTATTTACTCCAGGCCCTGTGTTTAAATTTGTGACAGTTCAGTATTTCCTCCAGGCCCTGTATTTAAATTTGTGACAGTTCAGTATTTCCTCCAGGCCCTGTATTTAAATTTGTGACAGTTCAGTATTTCCTCCAGGTCCTGTGTTTAAATTTGTGACAGTTCAGTATTTCCTCCAGGCCTTGTGTTTAAATTTGTGACAGTTCAGTATTTCCTCCAGGCCTTGTGTTTAAATTTGCGACAGTTCAGTATTTCCTCCAGGCCTTGTGTTTAAATTTGTGACAGTTCAGTATTTCCTCCAGGCCTTGTGTTTAAATTTGTGACAGTTCAGTATTTCCTCCAGGCCTTGTGTTTAAATTTGTGACAGTTCAGTATTGCCTCCAGGCCTTGTGTTTAAATTTGTAACAGTTCAGTATTTACTCCAGACCCTGTGTTTAAATTTGTGACAGTTCAGTATTTCCTCCAGGCCTTGTGTTTAAATTTGTGACAGTTCAGGATTTCCTCCAGGCCTTGTGTTTAAATTTGCGACAGTTCAGTATTTCCTCCAGGCCTTGTGTTTAAATTTGCGACAGTTCAGTATTTCCTCCAGGCCTTGTGTATAAATTTGTGACAGTTCAGTATTTCCTCCAGGCCTTGTGTTTAAATTTGTGACAGTTCAGTATTTCCTCCAGGCCTTGTGTTTAAATTTGTGACAGTTCAGTATTTCCTCCAGGCCTTGTGTTTAAATTTGTGACAGTTCAGTATTTCCTCCAGGCCTTGTGTTTAAATTTGTAACAGTTCAGTATTTACTCCAGACCCTGTGTTTAAATTTGTGACAGTTCAGTATTTCCTCCAGGCCTTGTGTATAAATTTGTGACAGTTCAGTATTTCCTCCAGGCCTTGTATTTAAATTTGTGACTGTTCAGTATTTCCTCCAGGCCTTGTGTTTAAATTTGTGACAGTTCAGTATTTCCTCCAGGCCTTGTGTTTAAATTTGTAACAGTTCAGTATTTACTCCAGACCCTGTGTTTAAATTTGTGACAGTTCAGTATTTACTCCAGACCCTGTGTTTAAATTTGTGACAGTTCAGTATTTCCTCCAGGCCTTGTATTTAAATTTGTGACAGTTCAGTATTTCCTCCAGGCCTTGTGTTTAAATTTGTGACAGTTCAGTATTTCCTCCAGGCCTTGTGTTTAAATTTGTGACAGTTCAGTGTTTCCTCCAGGCCCTGTATTTAAATTTGTGACAGTTCAGTATTTCCTCCAGGCCTTGTGTTTAAATTTGTGACAGTTCAGTATTTCCTCCAGGCCCTGTATTTAAATTTGTGACAGTTCAGTATTTACTCCAGGCCCTGTGTTTAAATTTGTGACAGTTCAGTATTTCCTCCAGGCCCTGTATTTAAATTTGTGACAGTTCAGTATTTCCTCCAGGCCCTGTATTTAAATTTGTGACAGTTCAGTATTTCCTCCAGGCCTTGTATTTAAATTTGTGACAGTTCAGTATTTCCTCCAGGCCTTGTGTTTAAATTTGTGACAGTTCAGTATTTCCTCCAGGCCCTGTATTTAAATTTGTGACAGTTCAGTATATACTCCAGACCCTGTGTTTAAATTTGTGACAGTTCAGTATTTCCTCCAGGCCTTGTGTTTTAATTTGTGAGAGTTCAGTATTTCCTCCAGGCCCTGTGTTTAAATTTGTGACAGTTCAGTATTTCCTCCAGGCCTTGTGTTTAAATTTGTGACAGTTCAGTATTTCCTCCAGGCCCTGTATTTAAATTTGTGACAGTTCAGTATATACTCCAGACCCTGTGTTTAAATTTGTGACAGTTCAGTATTTCCTCCAGGCCTTGTGTTTAAATTTGTGACAGTTCAGTATTTCCTCCAGGCCTTGTGTTTAAATTTGTGACAGTTCAGTATTTCCTCCAGGCCTTGTGTTTAAATTTGTGACTGTTCAGTATTTCCTCCAGGCCTTGTGTTTAAATTTGTGAGAGTTCAGTATTTCCTCCAGGCCTTGTGTTTAAATTTGTGAGAGTTCAGTATTTCCTCCAGGCCTTGTGTTTAAATTTGTGACCGTTCAGTAGTTCCTCCAGGCCCTGTGTTTAAATTTGTGACAGTTCAGTATTTCCTCCAGGCCTTGTGTTTAAATTTGTGACAGTTCAGGATTTCCTCCAGGCCCTGTGTTTAAAGCTGTGACAGTTCAGTATTTCCTCCAGGCCCTGTGTTTAAAGTTGTGACAGTTCAGTATTTCCTCCAGGCCTTCTGTTTAAATTTGTGACAGTTCAGTATTTCCTCCAGGCCCTGTATTTAAATTTGTGACAGTTCAGTATTTCCTCCAGGCCCTGTGTTTAAAGTTGTGAGAGCTCAGTATTTCCCCCAGGACCTGTCTTTAAAGTTGCGAGAGCTCAGTATTTCCCCCAGGACCAGTCTTTAAAGTTGCGACAGCTCAGTATTTCCCCCGGGACCTGTGCTTACAATTGTGACAGATCAGTATTTCCTCCAGGTCTTGTGTTTAAATTTGTGACAGTTCAGTATTTCCTCCAGGCCCTGTGTTTAAAGTTGTGACAGTTCAGTGTTTCCTCCAGGCCTTGTGTTTAAATTTGTGGCAGTTCAGTATTTCCTCCAGGCCCTGTGTTTAAAGTTGTGACAGTTCAGTATTTCCCCCAGGACCTGTGTTTAAAGTTGTGAGAGCTCAGTATTTCCCCCAGTACCTGTGTTTAAAGTTGTGACAGTTCAATGTTTCCCCCAAGACCTGTCTTTAATGTTGTGAAAGCTCAGTATTTCCCCCAGGACCTGTGTTTAAAGCTGTGACGGCTCAGTATTTCTTCCAGGCCCTGTATTTACAATTTTGACAGCTCAGTATTTCCCCCAGGACTTGTCTTTAAAGTTGTGAAAGTTCAGTATTGCCCCAAGAACCTATGTTTAAAGTTGTGACAGCTCAGTATTTCCCCAAGGACATGTCTTTAAAGTTGTGACTGCTCAGTATTTCCCCCAGGACCTGTCTTTAAAGTTGTGACAGTTCAGTATTTCCCCCAGGCCCTGTGTTTACCGTTGTGACAGTTCAGTCTTTCCCCCAAGACCAGTGTTTAAAGTTATGACAGCTCAGTAATTCCCCCAGTACCTGTGTTTAAAGTTGTGACAGTTCAGTGTTTCCCCCAAGACCTGTCTTTAAAGTTGTGACAGATTAGCAATTCCTCCAGGCCCTGTATTTACCGTTGTGACAGTTCAGTATTTCCCCCAGTACCTGTGTTTAAAGTCGTGACAGTTCAGTATTTCCCCCAAGACCTGTCTTTAATGTTGTGAAAGCTCAGTATTTCCCCCAGGACCTGTCTCTAAAGTTGTGACTGCTCAGTATTTCCCCCAAGACCAGTGTTTAAAGTTGTGACAGCTCAGTATTTCCCCCAGGACCTGTCTTTAAAGTTGTGACAGTTCAGGATTTCCCCCAGGCACCGTGTTTAAAGTTGTTACAGTTCAGTATTTCCTCCAGGCCCTGTGTTTACATTTGTGACATTTCAGAATTTCCCTCAGGCCCTTTGTTTACAGTTATGACAGCTCAGTATTTCCCTCAGGACGTGTCTTTAAAGATGTGACAGCTCAGTATTTTACCCAGGCCCTGTCTTTAAAGTTGTGACAGCTCAGTATTTCCCCCAGGACCTGTCTTTAAAGTTGTGACAGCTCAGTATTTCCCTCAGGACCTGTCTTTAAAGTTGTGACAGCTCAGTATTTCCCCCAGGACCTGTCTTTAAAGTTGTGACAGCTCAGTATTTACCCCAGGACCTGTCTTTAAAGTTGTGACAGCTCAGTATTTCCCTCAGGACCTGTCTTTCAAGTTGTGACAGCTCAGCATTTCCCCTGGACCTGTCTTTAAAGTGGTGACAGTTCATTATTTCCCCCAGGACCTGTCTTTAAAGTTGTGACAGCTCAGCATTTCCCCTGGACCTGTCTTTAAAGTTACGACAGCTCAATATTTCCCCCAGGACCTGTCTTTAAAGTTGTGCCAGCTCAGTATTTCCCCCAGGACCTGTCTTTAAAGTGGTGACAGTTCAGTATTTCCCCCAGGACCTGTCTTCAAAGTGGTGACAGTTCAGTATTTCCCCCAGGACCTGACTTTGAAACTGTGACAGCTCAATATTAACCCCAGGACCTGTCTTTAAAGTTGCGACAGCTCAATATTTCCCCCAGGACCTGACTTTGAAACTGTGACAGCTCAATATTAACCCCAGGACCTGTCTTTAAAGTTGCGACAGCTCAGTATTTCCCCCAGGACCTGACTTTAAAGTGGTGACAGTTCAGTATTTCCCCCAGGACCTGTCTTCAAAGTGGTGCCAGCTCAGTATTTCCCCCAGGACCTGTCTTCAAAGTGGTGCCAGCTCAATATTTCCCCCAGCACCTGTGTTTAAAGAGGTGACAGTTGAGTATTTCCCCCAGGACCTGACTTTGAAGTTGTGACAGCTCAATATTTCACCCAGGACCTGTCTTTAAAGATGTGAGAGCTCAGTATTTGCCCCAGGACCTGTCTTTAAAGTTGTGACAGCTCAATATTTCGCCCAGGACTGTCTTTAATGCTGTGACAGCTCAGCATTTGCCCCAGGACCTGTCTTTAAAGATGAAACAGTTCAGTGTTTCCCCCAAGACCTGTCTTTAATGTTGTGACAGCTCAGTATTCCTTCCTGGCCCTGTGTTTACAATTGTGACAGTTCAGTATTTCCCCCAGGACCTGTCTTTTGAAGTTGTGACAGTTCAGTATTTCCCCAAGACCTGTGTTTAAAGTTGTGACAGTTCAGTGTTTCCCCCAAGACCTGTGTTTACGATTGTGACAGCTGAGTGTCTCCCCCAGGCCCTTTGTTTATGTTTGTGACAGTTCAGTATATCCTCCAGGCCCTGTGTTTAAATTTGTGACAGCTCAGTATTACCTCCAGGAACTGTGTTTAAAGTTGTGACAGCTCAGTATTTACTCCAGGCCCTGTGCTTAAATTTGTGACAGTTCAGTGTTTCCTCCAGCCCCTGTGTTTAAATTTGTGACAGTTCAGTATTTCCTCCAGCCCCTGTGTTTAAATTTGTGACAGTTCAGTATTTCCTCCAGCCCCTGTGTTTAAATTTGTGACAGTTCAGTATTTCCTCCAGCCCCTGTGTTTAAATTTGTGACAGTTCAGTATTTACTCCAGGCCCTGTGTTTAAATTTGTGACAGTTCAGTGTTTACTCCAGGCCCTGTGTTTAAATTTGTGACAGTTCAGTATTTCCTCCAGCCCCTGTGTTTAAATTTGTGACAGTTCAGTATTTACTCCAGGCCCTGTGTTTAAATTTGTGACAGTTCAGTATTTCCTCCAGGCACTGTGTTTAAATTTGTGACAGATCAGTATTTACTCCAGGCCCTGTGCTTAAATTTGTGACAGTTCAGTATTTACTCCAGGCCCTGTGTTTAAATTTGTGACAGATCAGTATTTCCTCCAGGCCCTGTGTTTAAATTTGTGACAGATCAGTATTTACTCCAGGCCCTGTGTTTAAATTTGTGACAGTTCAGTATTTACTCCAGGCCCTGTGTTTAAATTTGTGACAGTTCAGTGTTTACTCCAGGCCCTGTGTTTAAATTTGTGACAGTTCAGTATTTCCTCCAGCCCCTGTGTTTAAATTTGTGACAGTTCAGTATTTACTCCAGGCCCTGTGTTTAAATTTGTGACAGTTCAGTATTTCCTCCAGGCACTGTGTTTAAATTTGTGACAGATCAGTATTTACTCCAGGCCCTGTGCTTAAATTTGTGACAGTTCAGTATTTACTCCAGGCCCTGTGTTTAAATTTGTGACAGATCAGTATTTCCTCCAGGCCCTGTGTTTAAATTTGTGACAGATCAGTATTTTCTCCAGGCCTTGTGTTTAAATTTGTGACAGATCAGTATTTACTCCAGGCCTTGTGTTTAAATTTGTGACAGTTCAGTATTCCCTCCAGGCCCTGTGTTTAAATTTGTGACAGTTCAGTATTTCCTCCAGACACTGTGTTTAAATTTGTGACAGATCAGCATTTACTCCAGGCCTTGTGTTTAAATTTGTGACAGTTCAGTATTTCCTCCAGGCCCTGTGTTTAAATTTGTGACAGTTCAGTATTTCCTCCAGGCCTTGTGTTTAAATTTGTGACAGTTCAGTATTTCCTCCAGGCCCTGTGTTTAAATTTGTGACAGTTCAGTATTTCCTCCAGGCCTTGTGTTTAAATTTGTGACAGTTCAGCATTTTCTCCAGGCCTTGTGTTTAAATTTGTGACAGTTCAGTATTTCCCCCAGGCCTTGTGTTTAAATTTGTGACAGTTCAGCATTTTCTCCAGGCCTTGTGTTTAAATTTGTGACAGTTCAGTATTTCCCCCAGGCCTTGTGTTTAAATTTGTGACAGTTCAGCATTTTCTCCAGGCCTTGTGTTTAAATTTGTGACAGTTCAGCATTTTCTCCAGGCCCTGTGTTTAAATTTGTGACAGTTCAGTATTTCCCCCAGGCCTTGTGTTTAAATTTGTGACAGTTCAGCATTTTCTCCAGCCACTGTGTTTAAATTTGTGACAGATCAGTATTTCCTCCAGCCACTGTGTTTAAATTTGTGACAGTTCAGTATTTACTCCAGGACTTGTGTTTAAATTTCCTACAGCTCATTAATTCCTCCAGGCCTTGTGTTTAAATTTGTGACAGTTCAGTATTTCCTCCAGGCCTTGTGTTTAAATTTGTGACAGTTCAGTATTTCCTCCAGGCCTTGTGTTTAAATTTGTGACAGTTCAGTATTTACTACAGGCCCTGTGTTTAAATTTGTGAGAGTTCAGTATTTCCTCCAGGCCCTGTGTTTAAATTTGTGACAGTTCAGTATTTCCTCCAGGCCCTGTGTTTAAATTTGTAACAGTTCAGTATTTCCTCCAGGCCTTGTGTTTAAATTTGTGACAGTTCAGTATTTCCTCCAGGCCCTGTGTTTAAATTTGTGACAGTTCAGTATTTCCTCCAGGCCCTGTGTTTAAATTTGTAACAGTTCAGTATTTCCTCCAGGCCTTGTGTTTAAATTTGTGACAGTTCAGTATTTCCTCCAGGCCCTGTGTTTAAATTTGTGACAGTTCAGTATTTCCTCCAGGCCCTGTGTTTAAATTTGTAACAGTTCAGTATTTCCTCCAGGCCTTGTGTTTAAACTTGTGAGAGTTCAGTATTCCCTCCAGGCCTTGTGTTTAAATTTGTGACAGTTCAGTATTTCCTCCAGGCCTTGTGTTTAAATTTGCGACAGCTCAGTATTTCCTCCAGACCCTGTGTTTAAATTTCTTACAGCTCAGTATTTCCTCCAGGTCCTGTGTTTAAAGTTGTGAGAGCTCAATATTTCCCCCAGGAACTGTCTTTAAAGTGGTGACAGTTCAGTATTTCCTCCAGCCCCTGTGTTTAAATTTGCGACAGTTCAATATTTCCTCCAGCCCCTGTGTTTAAATTTGTGACAGTTCAGTATTTCCTCCAGGCCTTGTGTTTAAATTTGTGACAGTTCAGCATTTCCTCCAGGCCCTGTGTTTAAATTTGTGACAGTTCAATATTTCCTCCAGCCCCTGTGTTTAAATTTGTGACAGTTCAGTATTTCCTCCAGGCCTTGTGTTTAAATTTGTGACAGTTCAGTATTTACTCCAGGCCCTGTGTTTAAATTTGTGACAGTTCAGTATTTCCTCCAGGCCTTGTGTTTAAATTTGTGACAGTTCAGTATTTCCTCCAGGCACTGTGTTTAAATTTGTGACAGTTCAGTATTCCCTCCAGTCCCTGTGTTTAAATTTGTGACAGTTCAGTATTTCCTCCAGGCCCTGTGTTTAAATTTGTGACAGATCAGTATTTACTCCAGGCCCTGTGCTTAAATTTGTGACAGTTCAGTATTTACTCCAGGCCTTGTGTTTAAATTTGTGACAGTTCAGTATTTACTCCAGGCCCTGTGCTTAAATTTGTGACAGATCAGTATTTACTCCAGGCCCTGTGCTTAAATTTGTGACAGTTCAGTATTTCCTCCAGGCCCTGTGTTTAAATTTGTGACAGATCAGTATTTACTCCAGGCCCTGTGTTTAAATTTGTGACAGTTCAGTATTTCCTCCAGGCCTTGTGTTTAAATTTGTGACAGTTCAGTATTTACTCCAGGCCCTGTGTTTAAATTTGTGACAGTTCAGTATTTCTCTCCAGGCACTGTGTTTAAATTTGTGACAGTTCAGTATTTCCTCCAGGCCCTGTGTTTAAATTTGTGACAGTTCAGTATTTCCTCCAGGCCCTGTGTTTAAATTTGTGACAGTTCAGTATTTCTCTCCAGGCACTGTGTTTAAATTTGTGACAGTTCAGTATTCCCTCCAGTCCCTGTGTTTAAATTTGTGACAGTTCAGTATTTCCTCCAGGCCCTGTGTTTAAATTTGTGACAGATCAGTATTCCCTCCAGTCCCTGTGTTTAAATTTGTGACAGTTCAGTATTTCCTCCAGGCGCTGTGTTTAAATTTGTGACAGATCAGTATTTCCTCCAGGCCCTGTGTTTAAATTTGTGACAGATCAGTATTCCCTCCAGTCCCTGTGTTTAAATTTGTGACAGTTCAGTATTCCCTCCAGTCCCTGTGTTTAAATTTGTGACAGTTCAGTATTTCCTCCAGGCCCTGTGTTTAAATTTGTGACAGATCAGTATTTACTCCAGGCCCTGTGCTTAAATTTGTGACAGATCAGTATTTACTCCAGGCCCTGTGTTTAAATTTGTGACAGTTCAGTATTTCCCCCAGGACCTGTCTTCAAAGTTGTGCCAGCTCAGTATTTCCCCCAGGACCTGTCTTTAAAGATGTGACAGCTCAGTATTTACCCCAGGACCTGTCTTCAAAGTTGTGCCAGCTCAGTATTTCCCCAGGACCTGTCTTTAAAGTTGTGACAGCTCAGTATTTCCCCCAGGACCTGTCTTTAAAGTTGTGACAGCTCAGTATTTCCCCCAGGACCTGTCTTTAAAGTTGTGCCAGCTCAGTATTTCCCCCAGGACCTGTCTTTAAAGTTGAGCCAGCTCAGTATTTACCCCAGGACCTGTCTTTAAAGTTGTGCCAGCTCAGTATTTCCCCCAGGACCTGTCTTTAAAGTTGTGACAGCTCAGTATTTACCCCAGGACCTGTCTTCATAGTTGTGCCAGCTCAGTATTTCCCCCAGGACCTGTCTTTAAAGTGGTGACAGTTCAGTATTTCCCCCAGGACCTGTCTTCAAAGTGGTGACAGTTCAGTATTTCCCCCAGGACCTGACTTTGAAACTGTGACAGCTCAATATTAACCCCAGGACCTGTCTTTAACGTTGCGACAGCTCAATATTTCCCCCAGGACCTGACTTTAAAGTTGCGACAGCTCAATATTTCCCCCAGGACCTGTCTTTAAAGTGGTGACAGTTCAGTATTTCCCCCAGGACCTGTCTTCAAAGTGGTGCCAGCTCAATATTTCCCCCAGCACCTGTGTTTAAAGAGGTGACAGTTGAGTATTTCCCCCAGGACCTGACTTTGAAGTTGTGACAGCTCAATATTTCACCCAGGACCTGTCTTTAAAGATGTGAGAGCTCAGTATTTGCCCCAGGACCTGTCTTTAAAGTTGTGACAGCTCAATATTTCGCCCAGGACCTGTCTTTAATGCTGTGACAGCTCAGCATTTGCCCCAGGACCTGTCTTTAAAGTTGTGACAGCTCATTATTTCCCCCAGTACCTGTGTTTAAAGATGTGACAGTTCAGTGTTTCCCCCAAGACCTGTCTTTAATGTTGTGACAGCTCAGTATTCCTTCCTGGCCCTGTGTTTACAATTGTGACAGTTCAGTATTTCCCCCAGGACCTGTCTTTTGAAGTTGTGACAGTTCAGTATTTCCCCCAAGACCTGTGTTTACGATTGTGACAGCTGAGTGTCTCCCCCAGGCCCTTTGTTTACGTTTGTGACAGTTCAGTATTTCCTCCAGGCCCTGTGTTTAAATTTGTGACAGCTCAGTATTTACTCCAGGCCCTGTGCTTAAATTTGTGACAGCTCAGTATTTCCTCCAGACCCTGTGTTTAAATTTCTTACAGCTCAGTATTTCCTCCAGGTCCTGTGTTTAAAGTTGTGAGAGCTCAATATTTCCCCCAGGAACTGTCTTTAAAGTGGTGACAGTTCAGTATTTCCTCCAGCCCCTGTGTTTAAATTTGTGACAGTTCAGTATTTACTCCAGACCCTGTGTTTAAATTTGTGACAGTTCAGTATTTACTCCAGGCCCTGTGTTTAAATTTGTGACAGTTCAGTATTTACTCCAGGCCCTGTGCTTAAATTTGTGACAGTTCAGTATTTCCTCCAGGCACTGTGCTTAAATTTGTGACAGTTCAGTATTTACTCCAGGCCCTGTGTTTAAATTTGTGATAGATCAGCATTTTCTCCAGGCCTTGTGTTTAAATTTGTGACAGTTCAGTATTTCCTCCAGGCCTTGTGTTTAAATTTGTGACAGTTCAGTATTTCCTCCAGGCCTTGTGTTTAAGTTTGTGACAGTTCAGTATTTCCTCCAGGCCTTGTGTTTAAATTTGTGACAGTTCAGTATTTCCTCCAGGCCTTGTGTTTAAATTTGTGACAGTTCAGTATTTCCTCCAGGCCTTGTGTTTAAATTTGTGACAGTTCAGTATTTCCTCCAGGCCTTGTGTTTAAATTTGTGACAGTTCAGTATTTCCTCCAGGCCTTGTGTTTAAATTTGTGACAGTTCAGTATTTCCTCCAGGCCTTGTGTTTAAATTTGTGACAGTTCAGTATTTCCTCCAGGCCCTGTGTTTAAATTTGTGACAGTTCAGTATTTCCTCCAGGCCTTGTGTTTAAATTTGTGACAGTTCAGTATTTCCTCCAGGCCCTGTGTTTAAATTTGTGACAGTTCAGTATTTCCTCCAGGCCTTGTGTTTAAGTTTGTGACAGTTCAGTATTTCCTCCAGGCCTTGTGTTTAAATTTGTGACAGTTCAGTATTTCCTCCAGGCCTTGTGTTTAAATTTGTGACAGTTCAGTATTTCCTCCAGGCCCTGTGTTTAAATTTGTGACAGTTCAGTATTTCCCTCCAGGCCCTGTGTTTAAATTTGTGACAGTTCAGTATTTCCTCCAGGCCTTGTGTTTAAATTTCTGACAGTTCAGTAGTTACTCCAGGCCTTGTGTTTAAATTTGTGACCGTTCAGTAGTTCCTCCAGGCACTGTGTTTAAATTTGTGACAGTTCAGTATTTCCTCCAGGCCTTGTGTTTAAATTTGTGACAGTTCAGTATTTCCTCCAGGCCTTGTGTTTAAATTTGTGACAGTTCAGTATTTCTTCCTGGCCTTGTGTTTAAATTTGTAACAGTTCAGTATTTCCTCCAGACCTTGTGTTTAAATTTGTGACAGTTCAGTATTTCTTCCAGGCCTTGTGTTTAAATTTGTGACAGTTCAGTATTCCCTCCAGGCCTTGTGTTTAAATTTGTGAGAGTTCAGTATTTCTTCCAGGCCTTGTGTTTAAATTTGTGAGAGTTCAGTATTTCCTCCAGGCCTTGTGTTTAAATTTGTGACAGTTCAGGATTTCCTCCAGGCCCTGTGTTTAAAGCTGTGACAGACCAGTATTTCCTCCAGACCTTGTGTTTAAATTTGTGACAGTTCAGGATTTCCTCCAGGCCCTGTGTTTAAAGCTGTGACAGACCAGTATTTCCTCCAGACCTTGTGTTTAAATTTGTGACAGTTCAGTATTTCCTCCAGACCTTGTGTTTAAATTTGTGACAGTTCAGTATTTCCTCCAGGCCTTGTGTTTAAATTTGTGACAGTTCAGTATTTCCTCCAGGCCTTGTGTTTAAATTTGTGAAAGTTCAGTATTTCCTCCAGGCCTTGTGTTTAAATTTGTGACAGTTCAGTATTTCCTCCAGGCCTTGTGTTTAAATTTGTGACAGTTCAGTATTTCCTCCAGGCCTTGTGTTTAAATTTGTGACAGTTCAGTATTTCCTCCAGGTCCTGTGTTTAAAGTTGTGAGAGCTCAATATTTCCCCCAGGAACTGTCTTTAAAGTGGTGACAGTTCAGTATTTCCTCCAGCCCCTGTGTTTAAATTTGTGACAGTTCAGTATTTACTCCAGACCCTGTGTTTAAATTTGTGACAGTTCAGTATTTACTCCAGGCCCTGTGTTTAAATTTGTGACAGTTCAGTATTTACTCCAGGCCCTGTGCTTAAATTTGTGACAGTTCAGTATTTCCTCCAGGCACTGTGCTTAAATTTGTGACAGTTCAGTATTTACTCCAGGCCCTGTGTTTAAATTTGTGATAGATCAGCATTTTCTCCAGGCCTTGTGTTTAAATTTGTGACAGTTCAGTATTTCCTCCAGGCCTTGTGTTTAAATTTGTGACAGTTCAGTATTTCCTCCAGGCCTTGTGTTTAAGTTTGTGACAGTTCAGTATTTCCTCCAGGCCTTGTGTTTAAATTTGTGACAGTTCAGTATTTCCTCCAGGCCTTGTGTTTAAATTTGTGACAGTTCAGTATTTCCTCCAGGCCTTGTGTTTAAATTTGTGACAGTTCAGTATTTCCTCCAGGCCTTGTGTTTAAATTTGTGACAGTTCAGTATTTCCTCCAGGCCTTGTGTTTAAATTTGTGACAGTTCAGTATTTCCTCCAGGCCTTGTGTTTAAATTTGTGACAGTTCAGTATTTCCTCCAGGCCCTGTGTTTAAATTTGTGACAGTTCAGTATTTCCTCCAGGCCTTGTGTTTAAATTTGTGACAGTTCAGTATTTCCTCCAGGCCCTGTGTTTAAATTTGTGACAGTTCAGTATTTCCTCCAGGCTCTGTGTTTAAATTTGTGACAGTTCAGTATTTCCTCCAGGCCTTGTGTTTAAGTTTGTGACAGTTCAGTATTTCCTCCAGGCCTTGTGTTTAAATTTGTGACAGTTCAGTATTTCCTCCAGGCCTTGTGTTTAAATTTGTGACAGTTCAGTATTTCCTCCAGGCCCTGTGTTTAAATTTGTGACAGTTCAGTATTTCCCTCCAGGCCCTGTGTTTAAATTTGTGACAGTTCAGTATTTCCTCCAGGCCTTGTGTTTAAATTTCTGACAGTTCAGTAGTTACTCCAGGCCTTGTGTTTAAATTTGTGACCGTTCAGTAGTTCCTCCAGGCACTGTGTTTAAATTTGTGACAGTTCAGTATTTCCTCCAGGCCTTGTGTTTAAATTTGTGACAGTTCAGTATTTCCTCCAGGCCTTGTGTTTAAATTTGTGACAGTTCAGTATTTCTTCCTGGCCTTGTGTTTAAATTTGTAACAGTTCAGTATTTCCTCCAGACCTTGTGTTTAAATTTGTGACAGTTCAGTATTTCTTCCAGGCCTTGTGTTTAAATTTGTGACAGTTCAGTATTCCCTCCAGGCCTTGTGTTTAAATTTGTGAGAGTTCAGTATTTCTTCCAGGCCTTGTGTTTAAATTTGTGAGAGTTCAGTATTTCCTCCAGGCCTTGTGTTTAAATTTGTGACAGTTCAGGATTTCCTCCAGGCCCTGTGTTTAAAGCTGTGACAGACCAGTATTTCCTCCAGACCTTGTGTTTAAATTTGTGACAGTTCAGGATTTCCTCCAGGCCCTGTGTTTAAAGCTGTGACAGACCAGTATTTCCTCCAGACCTTGTGTTTAAATTTGTGACAGTTCAGTATTTCCTCCAGACCTTGTGTTTAAATTTGTGACAGTTCAGTATTTCCTCCAGGCCTTGTGTTTAAATTTGTGACAGTTCAGTATTTCCTCCAGGCCTTGTGTTTAAATTTGTGAAAGTTCAGTATTTCCTCCAGGCCTTGTGTTTAAATTTGTGACAGTTCAGTATTTCCTCCAGGCCTTGTGTTTAAATTTGTGACAGTTCAGTATTTCCTCCAGGCCTTGTGTTTAAATTTGTGACAGTTCAGTATTTCCTCCAGGCCTTGTGTTTAAATTTGTGACAGTTCAGTATTTCCTCCAGGCCCTGTGTTTAAATTTGTGACAGTTCAGTATTTCCTCCAGGCCTTGTGTTTAAATTTGTGACAGTTCAGTATTTCCTCCAGGCCTTGTGTTTAAATTTGTGACAGTTCAGTATTTCCTCCAGGCTTTGTGTTTAAATTTGTGACAGTTCAGTATTTCCTCCAGGCCCTGTGTTTAAATTTGTGACAGTTCAGTATTTCCTCCAGGCCTTGTGTTTAAGTTTGTGACAGTTCAGTATTTCCTCCAGGCCTTGTGTTTAAATTTGTGACAGTTCAGTATTTCCTCCAGGCCTTGTGTTTAAATTTGTGACAGTTCAGTATTTCCTCCAGACGCTGTGTTTAAATTTGTGACAGTTCAGTATTTCCTCCAGACCCTGTGTTTAAATTTGTAACAGTTCAGTATTTCCTCCAGGCCTTGTGTTTAAATTTGTGAGAGTTCAGTATTCCCTCCAGGCCTTGTGTTTAAATTTGTGACAGTTCAGTATTTCCTCCAGGCCTTGTGTTTAAATTTCTGACAGTTCAGTATTCCCTCCAGGCCTTGTGTTTAAATTTGTGAGAGTTCAATATTTCCACCAGGCCCTGTGTTTAAATTTGTGACAGTTCTGTATTTCCTCCAGGCCTTGTGTTTAAATTTGTGACAGTTCAGTATTTCCTCCAGGCCTTGTGTTTAAATTTGTGACAGTTCAGTTTATACTCCAGGCCTTGTGTTTAAATTTGTGAGAGTTCAGTATTTCCTCCAGACCCTGTGTTTAAATTTGTGACAGTTCAGTGTTTCCTCCAGGCCCTGTGTTTAAAGTTGTGACAGTTCAGTATTTCCTCCAGGCCTTGTGTTTAAATTTGTAACAGTTCAGTATTTCCTCCAGGCCCTGTATTTAAATTTGTGACAGTTCAGTATTTCCTCCAGGCCTTGTGTTTAAATTTGTGACAGTTCAGTATTTACTACAGGCCCTGTGTTTAAATTTGTGAGAGTTCAGTATTCCCTGCAGGCCTTGTGTTTAAATTTGTCACAGTTCAGTGTTTCCTCCAGGCCCTGTGTTTAAAGTTGTGTCAGTTCAGTATTTCCTCCAGGCCTTGTGTTTAAATTTGTAACAGTTCAGTATTTCCTCCAGGCCCTGTATTTAAATTTGTGACAGTTCAGTATTTCCTCCAGGCCTTGTGTTTAAATTTGTGACAGTTCAGTATTTACTACAGGCCCTGTGTTTAAATTTGTGAGAGTTCAGTATTTCCTCCAGGCCTTGTGTTTAAATTTGTGACAGTTCAGTATTTCCTCCATGCCTTGTGTTTAAATTTGTGACAGTTCAGTATTTCCTCCAGGCCTTGTGTTTAAATTTGTGACAGTTCAGTATTTCCTCCAGGCCTTGTGTTTAAATTTGTGACAGTTCAGTATTTCCTCCAGGCCTTGTGTTTAAATTTGTGACAGTTCAGTATTTCCTCCAGGCCCTGTGTTTAAATTTGTAACAGTTCAGTATTTCCTCCAGGCCCTGTGTTTAAATTTGTGACAGTTCAGTATTTCCTCCAGGCCTTGTGTTTAAATTTGTGACAGTTCAGTATTCCCTCCAGGCCTTGTGTTTAAATTTGTGAGAGTTCAGTATTTCCTCTAGGCCCTGTGTTTAAATTTGTGACAGTTCAGTATTCCCTCCAGGCCCTGTGTTTAAATTTGTGACAGTTCAGTATTCCCTCCAGGCCCTGTGTTTAAATTTGTGACAGTTCAGTATTTCCTCCAGGCCCTGTGTTTAAATTTGTGACCGTTCAGTAGTTCCTCCAGGCCCTGTGTTTAAATTTGTGACAGTTCAGTATTCCCTCCAGGCCTTGTGTTTAAATTTGTGACAGTTCAGTAGTTCCTCCAGGCCCTGTGTTTAAATTTGTGACAGTTCAGTATTTCCTCCAGGCCTTGTGTTTAAATTTGTGACAGTTCAGTATTTACTCCAGGCCCTGTGTTTAAATTTGTGACAGTTCAGTATTCCCTCCAGGCCTTGTGTTTAAATTTGTGACAGTTCAGTAGTTCATCCAGGCCCTGTGTTTAAATTTGTGACAGTTCAGTATTTCCTCCAGGCCTTGTGTTTAAAGCTGTGACGGACCAGTATTTCCTCCAGGCCTTGTGTTTAAATTTGTAACAGTTCAGTATTTCCTCCAGGCCCTGTGTTTAAATTTGTGACAGTTCAGTATTTCCTCCAGGCCTTGTGTTTAAATTTGTAACAGTTCAGTATTTCCTCCAGGCCTTGTGTTTAAATTTGTGACAGTTCAGTAGTTCATCCAGGCCCTGTGTTTAAATTTGTGACAGTTCAGTATTCTCTCCAGGCCTTGTATTTAAATTTGTGACAGTTCAGTATTTCCTCCAGGCCCTGTGTTTAAATTTGTGACAGTTCAGTATTTCCTCCAGGCCTTGTGTTTAAATTTGTGACAGTTCAGTATTCCCTCCAGGCCTTGTGTTTAAATTTGTGAGAGTTCAGTATTTCCTCCAGGCCTTGTGTTTAAATTTGTGACAGTTCAGTATTTCCTCCAGGCCTTGTGTTTAAATTTGTGACAGTTCAGTATTTCCTCCAGGCCTTGTGTTTAAATTTGTGACAGTTCAGTATTTCCTCCAGTCCCTGTGTTTAAATTTGTGACAGTTCAGTATTCCCTCCAGGCCCTGTGTTCAAATTTGTGACAGTTCAGTATTTCCTCCAGGCCCTGTGTTTAAATTTGTGACAGTTCAGTATTCCCTCCAGGCCTTGTGTTTAAATTTGTGACCGTTCAGTAGTTCCTCCAGGCCCTGTGTTTAAATTTGTGACAGTTCAGTATTCCCTCCAGGCCTTGTGTTTAAATTTGTGACAGTTCAGTATTTCCTCCAGGCCTTGTGTTTAAATTTGTGACAGTTCAGTAGTTCCTCCAGGCCCTGTGTTTAAATTTGTGACAGTTCAGTATTCCCTCCAGGCCTTGTGTTTAAATTTGTGACAGTTCAGTAGTTCCTCCAGGCCCTGTGTTTAAATTTGTGACAGTTCAGTATTTCCTCCAGGCCTTGTGTTTAAATTTGTGACAGTTCAGTATTTACTCCAGGCCCTGTGTTTAAATTTGTGACAGTTCAGTATTCCCTCCAGGCCTTGTGTTTAAATTTGTGACAGTTCAGTATTTCCACCAGACCCTGTGTTTAAATTTGTGACAGTTCAGTATTTCCTCCAGGCCTTGTGTTTAAAGCTGTGACGGACCAGTATTTCCTCCAGGCCTTGTGTTTAAATTTGTGACAGTTCAGTATTTCCTCCAGGCCTTGTGTTTAAATTTGTGACTGTTCAGTATTTCCTCCAGGCCTTGTGTTTAAATTTGTGACAGTTCAGTATTTCCTCCAGGCCTTGTGTTTAAATTTGTGACAGTTCAGTATTTCCTCCAGGCCCTGTGTTTAAATTTGTGACAGTTCAGTATTTCCTCCAGGCCTTGTGTTTAAATTTGTGACAGTTCAGTATTTCCTCCAGGCCTTGTGTTTAAATTTGTAACAGTTCAGTATTTCCTCCAGGCCCTGTGTTTAAATTTGTGACAGTTCAGTATTTCCTCCAGGCCTTGTGTTTACATTTGTGACAGTTCAGTATTTCCTCCAGGCCTTGTGTTTAAATTTGTGACAGTTCAGTATTTCCTCCAGGCCCTGTGTTTAAATTTGTGACAGTTCAGTAGTTCCTCCAGGCCCTGTGTTTAAATTTGTGACAGTTCAGTATTTCCTCCAGGCCTTGTGTTTAAATTTGTGACAGTTCAGTATTTCCTCCAGGCCTTGTGTTTAAATTTGTGACAGTTCAGTATTTCCTCCAGGCCCTGTGTTTAAATTTGTGACAGTTCAGTATTCCCTCCAGGCCCTGTGTTTAAATTTGTGACAGTTCAGTATTTCCTCCAGGCCTTGTGTTTAAATTTGTGACAGTTCAGTATTCCCTCCAGGCCTTGTGTTTAAATTTGTGACAGTTCAGTATTCCCTCCAGGCCTTGTGTTTAAATTTGTGACAGTTCAGTAGTTCCTCCAGGCCTTGTGTTTGAATTTGTGACAGTTCAGTAGTTCCTCCAGGCCCTGTGTTTAAATTTGTGACAGTTCAGTATTCCCTCCAGGCCTTGTGTTTAAATTTGTGACAGTTCAGTATTCCCTCCAGGCCTTGTGTTTAAATTTGTGACAGTTCAGTAGTTCCTCCAGGCCTTGTGTTTAAATTTGTGACAGTTCAGTATTTCCTCCAGACCTTGTGTTTAAATTTGTGACAGTTCAGTATTTCCTCCAGGCCTTGTGTTTAAATTTGTGACAGTTCAGTATTTCCTCCAGGCCCTGTGTTTAAATTTGTGACAGTTCAGTATTTCCCTCCAGACCCTGTGTTTAAATTTGTGACCGTTCAGTAGTTCCTCCAGGCCCTGTGTTTAAATTTGTGACTGTTCAGTAGTTCCTCCAGGCCCTGTGTATAAATTTGTGACAGTTCAGTATTCCCTCCAGGCCCTGTGTTTAAATTTGTGATAGTTCAGTATTCCCTCCAGGCCTTGTGTTTAAATTTGTGACTGTTCAGTAGTTCCTCCAGGCCCTGTGTATAAATTTGTGACAGTTCAGTATTCCCTCCAGGCCCTGTGTTTAAATTTGTGACAGTTCAGTATTTCCTCCAGGCCTTGTGTTTAAATTTGTGACAGTTCAGTATTTCCTCCAGGCCCTGTGTTTAAATTTGTGACAGTTCAGTATTCCCTCCAGGCCTTGTGTTTAAATTTGTGACAGTTCAGTATTTCCTCCAGGCCTTGTGTTTAAATTTGTGACAGTTCAGTAGTTCCTCCAGGCCCTGTGTTTAAATTTGTGACAGTTCAGTATTCCCTCCAGGCCTTGTGTTTAAATTTGTGACAGTTCAGTAGTTCCTCCAGGCCCTGTGTTTAAATTTGTGACAGTTCAGTATTTACTCCAGGCCCTGTGTTTAAATTTGTGACAGTTCAGTATTCCCTCCAGGCCTTGTGTTTAAATTTGTGACAGTTCAGTAGTTCCTCCAGGCCCTGTGTTTAAATTTGTGACAGTTCAGTATTTATTCCAGGCACTGTGTTTAAATTTGTGACAGTTCAGTATTTCCTCCAGGCCTTGTGTTTAAAGCTGTGACGGACCAGTATTTCCTCCAGGCCTTGTGTTTAAATTTGTGACAGTTCAGTATTTCCTCCAGGCCTTGTGTTTAAATTTGTGACTGTTCAGTATTCCCTCCAGGCCTTGTGTTTAAATTTGTGACAGTTCAGTATTCCCTCCAGGCCTTGTGTTTAAATTTGTGAGAGTTCAGTATTTCCTCCAGGCCCTGTGTTTAAATTTGTAACAGTTCAGTATTTCCTCCAGGCCCTGTGTTTAAATTTGTGACAGTTCAGTATTTCCTCCAGGCCTTGTGTTTAAATTTGTGACAGTTCAGTATTTCCTCCAGGCCTTGTGTTTAAATTTGTAACAGTTCAGTATTTCCTCCAGGCCCTGTGTTTAAATTTGTGACAGTTCAGTATTTCCTCCAGGCCTTGTGTTTAAATTTGTGACAGTTCAGTATTCCCTCCAGGCCTTGTGTTTAAATTTGTGAGAGTTCAGTATTTCCTCCAGGCCTTGTGTTTAAATTTGTGACAGTTCAGTATTTCCTCCAGGCCTTGTGTTTAAATTTGTGACAGTTCAGTATTTCCTCCAGGCCTTGTGTTTAAATTTGTGACAGTTCAGTATTTCCTCCAGGCCCTGTGTTTAAATTTGTGACAGTTCAGTATTCCCTCCAGGCCCTGTGTTTAAATTTGTGACAGTTCAGTATTTCCTCCAGGCCTTGTGTTTAAATTTGTGACCGTTCAGTAGTTCCTCCAGGCCCTGTGTTTAAATTTGTGACAGTTCAGTATTTCCTCCAGGCCTTGTGTTTAAATTTGTGACCGTTCAGTATTTCCTCCAGGCCCTGTGTTTAAATTTGTGACAGTTCAGTATTCCCTCCAGGCCTTGTGTTTAAATTTGTGACAGTTCAGTATTTCCTCCAGGCCTTGTGTTTAAATTTGTGACAGTTCAGTATTCCCTCCAGGCCTTGTGTTTAAATTTGTGACAGTTCAGTAGTTCCTCCAGGCCTTGTGTTTGAATTTGTGACAGTTCAGTAGTTCCTCCAGGCCCTGTGTTTAAATTTGTGACAGTTCAGTATTCCCTCCAGGCCTTGTGTTTAAATTTGTGACAGTTCAGTATTTCCTCCAGGCCTTGTGTTTAAATTTGTGACAGTTCAGTATTCCCTCCAGGCCTTGTGTTTAAATTTGTGACAGTTCAGTAGTTCCTCCAGGCCTTGTGTTTGAATTTGTGACAGTTCAGTAGTTCCTCCAGGCCCTGTGTTTAAATTTGTGACTGTTCAGTAGTTCCTCCAGGCCCTGTGTTTAAATTTGTGACAGTTCAGTATTCCCTCCAGGCCCTGTGTTTAAATTTGTGATAGTTCAGTATTCCCTCCAGGCCTTGTGTTTAAATTTGTGACTGTTCAGTAGTTCCTCCAGGCCCTGTGTATAAATTTGTGACAGTTCAGTATTCCCTCCAGGCCCTGTGTTTAAATTTGTGACAGTTCAGTATTCCCTCCAGACCTTGTGTTTAAATTTGTGATAGTTCAGTATTCCCTCCAGGCCTTGTGTTTAAATTTGTGACAGTTCAGTATTTCCCTCCAGGCCCTGTGTTTAAATTTGTGACAGTTCAGTATTCCCTCCAGGCCCTGTATTTAAATTTGTGACCGTTCAGTATTTCCTCCAGGCCCTGTGTTTAAATTTGTGACAGTTCAGTATTCCCTCCAGGCCTTGTGTTTAAATTTGTGACAGTTCAGTATTCCCTCCAGGCCTTGTGTTTAAATTTGTGACAGTTCAGTAGTTCCTCCAGGCCCTGTGTTTAAATTTGTGACAGTTCAGTATTCCCTCCAGGCCTTGTGTTTAAATTTGTGACTGTTCAGTAGTTCCTCCAGGCCCTGTGTGTAAATTTGTGACAGTTCAGTATTTCCTCCAGGCCTTGTGTTTAAATTTGTGACAGTTCAGAATTTACTCCAGGCCCTGTGTTTAAATTTGTGACATTTCAGTATTCCCTCCAGGCCTTGTGTTTAAATTTGTAACAGTTCAGTATTTCCTCCAGGCCTTGTGTTTAAATTTGTGACAGTTCAGTATTCCCTCCAGGCCCTGTGTTTAAATTTGTGACAGTTCAGTATTTCCTCCAGGCCTTGTGTTTAAATTTGTGACAGTTCAGTATTTCCTCCAGTCCCTGTGTTTAAATTTGTGACAGTTCAGTATTCCCTCCAGGCCTTGTGTTTAAATTTGTGACTGTTCAGTAGTTCCTCCAGGCCCTGTGTTTAAATTTGTGACAGTTCAGGATTTCCTCCAGGCCTTGTGTTTAAATTTGTGACAGTTCAGTTTTTCGTTCAGGCCCTGTGTTTAAATTTGTGACTGTTCAGTATTTCCTACAGGCCCTGTGTTTAATTTTGTGACAGTTCAGTATTTCCTCCAGGCCTTGTGTTTAAATTTGTGACAGTTCAGTATTTCCTCCAGGCCTTGTGTTTAAATTTGTGACAGTTCAGTAGTTCCTCCAGGCCCTGTGTTTAAATTTGTGACAGTTCAGTATTTCCTCCAGGCCTTGTGTTTAAATTTGTGACAGTTCAGTATTTCCTCCAGGCCTTGTGTTTAAATTTGTGACAGTTCAGTATTCCCTCCAGGCCTTGTGTTTAAATTTGTGACAGTTCAGTATTTCCTCCAGGCCTTGTGTTTAAATTTGTAACATTTCAGTATTTCCTCCAGGCCCTGTGTTTAAATTTGTGACAGTTCAGTATTTCCTCCAGACCCTGTGCTTAAATTTGTAACAGTTCAGTATTTCCTCCAGGCCCTGTGTTTAAATTTGTGACAGTTCAGTATTTCCTCCAGGCCTTGTGTTTAAATTTGTGACAGTTCAGTATTTACTCCAGGCCCTGTGTTTAAATTTGTGACATTTCAGTATTCCCTCCAGGCCTTGTGTTTAAATTTGTGACAGTTCAGTATTCCCTCCAGGCCCTGTGTTTAAATTTGTGACAGTTCAGTATTTCCTCCAGGCCTTGTGTTTAAATTTGTGACAGTTCAGTATTTCCTCCAGTCCCTGTGTTTAAATTTGTGACAGTTCAGTATTTCCTCCAGGCCTTGTGTTTAAATTTGTGACAGTTCAGTATTTCCTCCAGGCCTTGTGTTTAAAGCTGTGACAGACCAGTATTTCCTCCAGGACTTGTGTTTAAATTTGTGACAGTTCAGTATTACCTCCAGGCCTTGCGTTTAAATTTGTGACAGTTCAGTATTACCTCCAGGCCTTGTGTTTAATTTTGTGACAGTTCAGTATTTCCTCCAGGCCTTGTGTTTAAAGCTGTGACAGACCAGTATTTCCTCCAGGCCTTGTGTTTAAATTTGTGACAGTTCAGTATTACCTCCAGGCCTTGTGTTTAAATTTGTGACAGTTCAGTATTCCCTCCAGGCCTTGTGTTTAAATTTGTGACAGTTCAGTATTTCCTCCAGGCCTCGTGTTTAAAGCTGTGACAGACCAGTATTTCCTCCAGGCCTTGTGTTTAAATTTGTGACAGTTCAGTATTCCCTCCAGGCCTTGTGTTTAAATTTGTGACAGTTCAGTTTTTCGTTCAGGCCCTGTGTTTAAATTTGTGACTGTTCAGTATTTCCTCCAGGCCTTGTGTTTAAATTTGTGACAGTTCAGTATTTCCTCCAGGCCTTGTGTTTAAATTTGTGACAGTTCAGTATTTCCTCCAGGCCTTGTGTTTAAATTTGTGACAGTTCAGTAGTTCCTCCAGGCCCTGTGTTTAAATTTGTGACAGTTCAGTATTTCCTCCAGGCCTTGTGTTTAAATTTGTGACAGTTCAGTATTTCCTCCAGGCCTTGTGTTTAAATTTGTGACAGTTCAGTATTCCCTCCAGGCCTTGTGTTTAAATTTGTGACAGTTCAGTATTTCCTCCAGGCCTTGTGTTTAAATTTGTAACAGTTCAGTATTTCCTCCAGGCCCTGTATTTAAATTTGTGACAGTTCAGTATTTCCTCCAGACCCTGTGCTTAAATTTGTGACAGTTCAGTATTTCCTCCAGGCCCTGTGTTTAAATTTGTGACAGTTCAGTATTTCCTCCAGGCCTTGTGTTTAAATTTGTGACAGTTCAGTATTCCCTCCAGGCCTTGTGTTTAAATTTGTGAAGTTCAGTATTCCCTCCAGGCCTTGTGTTTAAATTTGTGAGAGTTCAGTATTTCCTCCAGGCCTTGTGTTTAAATTTGTGAGAGTTCAGTATTTCCTCCAGGCCTTGTGTTTAAATTTGTGACAGTTCAGTATTCCCTCCAGGCCTTGTGTTTAAATTTGTGAGAGTTCAGTATTTCCTCCAGGCCTTGTGTTTAAATTTGTGACAGTTCAGTATTCCCTCCAGGCCTTGTGTTTAAATTTGTGAGAGTTCAGTATTTTCTCCAGGCCCTGTGTTTAAACTTGTGACAGTTCAGTATTCCCTCCAGGCCCAGTGTTTAAATTTGTGACAGTTCAGTATTCCCTCCAGGCCTTGTGTTTAAATTTGTGACCGTTCAGTAGTTCCTCCAGGCCCTGTGTTTAAATTTGTGACAGTTCAGTATTCCCTCCAGGCCTTGTGTTTAAATTTGTGACAGTTCAGTATTACCTCCAGGCCTTGTGTTTAATTTTGTGACAGTTCAGTATTTCCTCCAGGCCTTGTGTTTAAAGCTGTGACAGACCAGTATTTCCTCCAGGCCTTGTGTTTAAATTTGTGACAGTTCAGTATTACCTCCAGGCCTTGTGTTTAAATTTGTGACAGTTCAGTATTCCCTCCAGGCCTTGTGTTTAAATTTGTGACAGTTCAGTATTTCCTCCAGGCCTCGTGTTTAAAGCTGTGACAGACCAGTATTTCCTCCAGGCCTTGTGTTTAAATTTGTGACAGTTCAGTATTCCCTCCAGGCCTTGTGTTTAAATTTGTGACAGTTCAGTTTTTCGTTCAGGCCCTGTGTTTAAATTTGTGACTGTTCAGTATTTCCTCCAGGCCTTGTGTTTAAATTTGTGACAGTTCAGTATTTCCTCCAGGCCTTGTGTTTAAATTTGTGACAGTTCAGTATTTCCTCCAGGCCTTGTGTTTAAATTTGTGACAGTTCAGTAGTTCCTCCAGGCCCTGTGTTTAAATTTGTGACAGTTCAGTATTTCCTCCAGGCCTTGTGTTTAAATTTGTGACAGTTCAGTATTTCCTCCAGGCCTTGTGTTTAAATTTGTGACAGTTCAGTATTCCCTCCAGGCCTTGTGTTTAAATTTGTGACAGTTCAGTATTTCCTCCAGGCCTTGTGTTTAAATTTGTAACAGTTCAGTATTTCCTCCAGGCCCTGTATTTAAATTTGTGACAGTTCAGTATTTCCTCCAGACCCTGTGCTTAAATTTGTGACAGTTCAGTATTTCCTCCAGGCCCTGTGTTTAAATTTGTGACAGTTCAGTATTTCCTCCAGGCCTTGTGTTTAAATTTGTGACAGTTCAGTATTCCCTCCAGGCCTTGTGTTTAAATTTGTGAAGTTCAGTATTCCCTCCAGGCCTTGTGTTTAAATTTGTGAGAGTTCAGTATTTCCTCCAGGCCTTGTGTTTAAATTTGTGAGAGTTCAGTATTTCCTCCAGGCCTTGTGTTTAAATTTGTGACAGTTCAGTATTCCCTCCAGGCCTTGTGTTTAAATTTGTGAGAGTTCAGTATTTCCTCCAGGCCTTGTGTTTAAATTTGTGACAGTTCAGTATTCCCTCCAGGCCTTGTGTTTAAATTTGTGAGAGTTCAGTATTTTCTCCAGGCCCTGTGTTTAAACTTGTGACAGTTCAGTATTCCCTCCAGGCCCAGTGTTTAAATTTGTGACAGTTCAGTATTCCCTCCAGGCCTTGTGTTTAAATTTGTGACCGTTCAGTAGTTCCTCCAGGCCCTGTGTTTAAATTTGTGACAGTTCAGTATTCCCTCCAGGCCTTGTGTTTAAATTTGTGACAGTTCAGTATTCCGTCCAGGCCTTGTGTTTAAATTTGTGACCGTTCAGTAGTTCCTCCAGGCCCTGTGTTTAAATTTGTGACAGTTCAGTATTTCCTCCAGGCCTTGTGTTTAAATTTGTGACAGTTCAGTATTTCCTCCAGGCCCTGTGATTAAATTTGTGACAGTTCAGTATTTCCTCCAGGCGTTGTGTTTAAATTTGTGACAGTTCAGTATTTCCTCCAGGCCCTGTGTTTAAATTTGTGACAGTTCAGTATTTCCTCCATGCCTTGTGTTTAAATTTGTGACAGTTCAGTATTCCCTCCAGGCCTTGTGTTTAAATTTGTGAAAGTTCAGTACTTCCTCCAGGCCCTGTGTTTAAATTTGTGACAGTTCAGTATTTCCTCCAGGCCCTGTGTTTAAATTTGTGACAGTTCAGTATTTCCTCCAGGCCCTGTGTTTAAATTTGTGACAGTTCAGTATTTCCTCCAGGCCTTGTGTTTAAATTTGTGACAGTTCAGTATTCCCTCCAGGCCTTGTGTTTAAATTTGTGACCGTTCAGGATTTCCTCCAGGCCCTGTGTTTAAATTTGTGACAGTTCAGTATTTACTCCAGGCCCTGTGTTTAAATTTGTGACAGTTCAGTATTTCCTCCAGGCCTTGTGTTTAAATTTGTGACAGTTCAGGATTTCCTCCAGGCCTTGTGTTTAAATTTGTGACAGTTCAGTATTTCCTCCAGGCCTTGTGTTTAAAGCTGTGACAGACCAGTATTTCCTCCAGGCCTTGTGTTTAAATTTGTGACAGTTCAGTATTACCTCCAGGCCTTGTGTTTAAATTTGTGACAGTTCAGTATTCCCTCCAGGCCTTGTGTTTAAATTTGTGACAGTTCAGTATTTCCTCCAGGCCTTGTGTTTAAAGCTGTGACAGACCAGTATTTCCTCCAGGCCTTGTGTTTAAATTTGTGACAGTTCAGTATTCCCTCCAGGCCTTGTGTTTAAATTTGTGACAGTTCAGTTTTTCGTTCAGGCCCTGTGTTTAAATTTGTGACTGTTCAGTATTTCCTCCAGGCCTTGTGTTTAAATTTGTGACAGTTCAGTATTTCCTCCAGGCCTTGTGTTTAAATTTGTGACAGTTCAGTATTTCCTCCAGGCCTTGTGTTTAAATTTGTGACAGTTCAGTAGTTCCTCCAGGCCCTGTGTTTAAATTTGTGACAGTTCAGTATTTCCTCCTGGCCTTGTGTTTAAATTTGTGACAGTTCAGTATTTCCTCCAGGCCTTGTGTTTAAATTTGTGACAGTTCAGTATTCCCTCCAGGCCTTGTGTTTAAATTTGTGACAGTTCAGTATTTCCTCCAGGCCTTGTGTTTAAATTTGTAACAGTTCAGTATTTCCTCCAGGCCCTGTATTTAAATTTGTGACAGTTCAGTATTTCCTCCAGACCCTGTGCTTAAATTTGTGACAGTTCAGTATTTCCTCCAGGCCTTGTGTTTAAATTTGTGAGAGTTCAGTATTTCCTCCAGGCCTTGTGTTTAAATTTGTGACAGTTCAGTATTTCCTCCAGGCCTTGTGTTTAAATTTGTGACAGTTCAGTATTCCCTCCAGGCCTTGTGTTTAAATTTGTGAGAGTTCAGTATTTTCTCCAGGCCCTGTGTTTAAACTTGTGACAGTTCAGTATTCCCTCCAGGCCCAGTGTTTAAATTTGTGACAGTTCAGTATTCCCTCCAGGCCTTGTGTTTAAATTTGTGACCGTTCAGTTGTTCCTCCAGGCCCTGTGTTTAAATTTGTGACAGTTCAGTATTCCCTCCAGGCCTTGTGTTTAAATTTGTGACCGTTCAGTAGTTCCTCCAGGCCCTGTGTTTAAATTTGTGACAGTTCAGTATTCCCTCCAGGCCTTGTGTTTAAATTTGTGACAGTTCAGTATTTCCTCCAGGCCTTGTGTTTAAATTTGTGACAGTTCAGTATTCCCTCCAGGCCTTGTGTTTAAATTTGTGACCGTTCAGTAGTTCCTCCAGGCCATGTGTTTAAATTTGTGACAGTTCAGGATTTCCTCCAGGCCTTGTGTTTAAATTTGTGACAGTTCAGTATTTCCTCCAGGCCTTGTGTTTAAAGCTGTGACAGACCAGTATTTCCTCCAGGCCTTGTGTTTAAATTTGTGACAGTTCAGTATTTCCTCCAGGCCTTGTGTTTAAATTTGTGACAGTTCAGTTTTTCGTTCAGGCCCTGTGTTTAAATTTGTGACTGTTCAGTATTTCCTACAGGCCCTGTGTTTAATTTTGTGACAGTTCAGTATTTCCTCCAGGCCTTGTGTTTAAATTTGTGACAGTTCAGTATTTCCTCCAGGCCTTGTGTTTAAATTTGTGACAGTTCAGTAGTTCCTCCAGGCCCTGTGTTTAAATTTGTGACAGTTCAGTATTTCCTCCAGGCCTTGTGTTTAAATTTGTGACAGTTCAGTATTTCCTCCAGGCCTTGTGTTTAAATTTGTGACAGTTCAGTATTCCCTCCAGGCCTTGTGTTTAAATTTGTGACAGTTCAGTATTTCCTCCAGGCCTTGTGTTTAAATTTGTAACATTTCAGTATTTCCTCCAGGCCCTGTGTTTAAATTTGTGACAGTTCAGTATTTCCTCCAGACCCTGTGCTTAAATTTGTAACAGTTCAGTATTTCCTCCAGGCCCTGTGTTTAAATTTGTGACAGTTCAGTATTTCCTCCAGGCCTTGTGTTTAAATTTGTGACAGTTCAGTATTTACTCCAGGCCCTGTGTTTAAATTTGTGACATTTCAGTATTCCCTCCAGGCCTTGTGTTTAAATTTGTGACAGTTCAGTATTCCCTCCAGGCCTTGTGTTTAAATTTGTGACAGTTCAGTATTCCCTCCAGGCCTTGTGTTTAAATTTGTGACAGTTCAGTATTTCCTCCAGGCCTTGTGTTTAAATTTGTGACAGTTCAGTATTTCCTCCAGGCCCTGTGTTTAAATTTGTGACAGTTCAGTATTTCCTCCAGGCCTTGTGTTTAAATTTGTGACAGTTCAGTATTTCCTCCAGTCCCTGTGTTTAAATTTGTGACAGTTCAGTATTTCCTCCAGGCCTTGTGTTTAAATTTGTGACAGTTCAGTATTTCCTCCAGGCCTTGTGTTTAAAGCTGTGACAGACCAGTATTTCCTCCAGGACTTGTGTTTAAATTTGTGACAGTTCAGTATTATCTCCAGGCCTTGCGTTTAAATTTGTGACAGTTCAGTATTACCTCCAGGCCTTGTGTTTAATTTTGTGACAGTTCAGTATTTCCTCCAGGCCTTGTGTTTAAAGCTGTGACAGACCAGTATTTCCTCCAGGCCTTGTGTTTAAATTTGTGACAGTTCAATTTTTCTTTCAGGCCCTGTGTTTAAATTTGTGACTGTTCAGTATTTCCTCCATGCCTTGTGTTTAAATTTGTGACAGTTCAGTATTTCCTCCAGGCCTTGTGTTTAAATTTGTGACAGTTCAGTATTTCCTCCAGGCCTTGTGTTTAAATTTGTGACAGTTCAGTAGTTCCTCCAGGCCCTGTGTTTAAATTTGTGACAGTTCAGTATTTCCTCCAGGCCTTGTGTTTAAATTTGTGACAGTTCAGTATTTCCTCCAGGCCTTGTGTTTAAATTTGTGACAGTTCAGTATTCCCTCCAGGCCTTGTGTTTAAATTTGTGACAGTTCAGTATTTCCTCCAGGCCTTGTGTTTAAATTTGTAACAGTTCAGTATTTCCTCCAGGCCCTGTATTTAAATTTGTGACAGTTCAGTATTTCCTCCAGACCCTGTGCTTAAATTTGTGACAGTTCAGTATTTCCTCCAGGCCCTGTGTTTAAATTTGTGACAGTTCAGTATTTCCTCCAGGCCTTGTGTTTAAATTTGTGACAGTTCAGTATTCCCTCCAGGCCTTGTGTTTAAATTTGTGAAGTTCAGTATTCCCTCCAGGCCTTGTGTTTAAATTTGTGAGAGTTCAGTATTTCCTCCAGGCCTTGTGTTTAAATTTGTGAGAGTTCAGTATTTCCTCCAGGCCTTGTGTTTAAATTTGTGACAGTTCAGTATTCCCTCCAGGCCTTGTGTTTAAATTTGTGAGAGTTCAGTATTTCCTCCAGGCCTTGTGTTTAAATTTGTGACTGTTCAGTATTCCCTCCAGGCCTTGTGTTTAAATTTGTGAGAGTTCAGTATTTTCTCCAGGCCCTGTGTTTAAACTTGTGACAGTTCAGTATTCCCTCCAGGCCCAGTGTTTAAATTTGTGACAGTTCAGTATTCCCTCCAGGCCTTGTGTTTAAATTTGTGACCGTTCAGTAGTTCCTCCAGGCCCTGTGTTTAAATTTGTGACAGTTCAGTATTCCCTCCAGGCCTTGTGTTTAAATTTGTGACAGTTCAGTATTTCCCTCCAGACCTTGTGTTTAAATTTGTGACCGTTCAGTATTTCCTCCAGGCCCTGTGTTTAAATTTGTGACAGTTCAGTATTTCCTCCAGGCCCTGTGTTTAAATTTGTGACTGTTCAGTATTTCCTCCAGGCCTTGTGTTTAAATTTGTGACAGTTCAGTATTCCCTCCAGGCCTTGTGTTTAAATTTGTGAAAGTTCAGGATTTCCTCCAGGCCCTGTGTTTAAATTTGTGACAGTTCAGTATTTCCTCCAGGCCCTGTGTTTAAATTTGTGACAGTTCAGTATTTCCTCCAGGCCCTGTGTTTAAATTTGTGACAGTTCAGTATTTCCTCCAGGCCTTGTGTTTAAATTTGTGACAGTTCAGTATTCCCTCCAGGCCTTGTGTTTAAATTTGTGACCGTTCAGGATTTCCTCCAGGCCCTGTGTTTAAATTTGTGACAGTTCAGTATTTACTCCAGGCCCTGTGTTTAAATTTGTGACAGTTCAGTATTTCCTCCAGGCCTTGTGTTTAAATTTGTGACAGTTCAGGATTTCCTCCAGGCCTTGTGTTTAAATTTGTGACAGTTCAGTATTTCCTCCAGGCCTTGTGTTTAAAGCTGTGACAGACCAGTATTTCCTCCAGGCCTTGTGTTTAAATTTGTGACAGTTCAGTATTACCTCCAGGCCTTGTGTTTAAATTTGTGACAGTTCAGTATTCCCTCCAGGCCTTGTGTTTAAATTTGTGACAGTTCAGTATTTCCTCCAGGCCTTGTGTTTAAAGCTGTGACAGACCAGTATTTCCTCCAGGCCTTGTGTTTAAATTTGTGACAGTTCAGTATTCCCTCCAGGCCTTGTGTTTAAATTTGTGACAGTTCAGTTTTTCGTTCAGGCCCTGTGTTTAAATTTGTGACTGTTCAGTATTTCCTCCAGGCCTTGTGTTTAAATTTGTGACAGTTCAGTATTTCCTCCAGGCCTTGTGTTTAAATTTGTGACAGTTCAGTATTTCCTCCAGGCCTTGTGTTTAAATTTGTGACAGTTCAGTAGTTCCTCCAGGCCCTGTGTTTAAATTTGTGACAGTTCAGTTTTTCGTTCAGGCCCTGTGTTTAAATTTGTGACTGTTCAGTATTTCCTCCAGGCCTTGTGTTTAAATTTGTGACAGTTCAGTATTTCCTCCAGGCCTTGTGTTTAAATTTGTGACAGTTCAGTATTTCCTCCAGGCCTTGTGTTTAAATTTGTGACAGTTCAGTAGTTCCTCCAGGCCCTGTGTTTAAATTTGTGACAGTTCAGTATTTCCTCCAGGCCTTGTGTTTAAATTTGTGACAGTTCAGTATTTCCTCCAGGCCTTGTGTTTAAATTTGTGACAGTTCAGTAGTTCCTCCAGGCCCTGTGTTTAAATTTGTGACAGTTCAGTATTTCCTCCAGGCCTTGTGTTTAAATTTGTGACAGTTCAGTATTTCCTCCAGGCCTTGTGTTTAAATTTGTGACAGTTCAGTATTTCCTCCAGGCCTTGTGTTTAAATTTGTGACAGTTCAGTATTTCCTCCAGGCCTTGTGTTTAAATTTGTGACAGTTCAGTATTTCCTCCAGGTCTTGTGTTTAAATTTGTGACAGTTCAGTATTCCCTCCAGGCCTTGTGTTTAAATTTGTGACAGTTCAGTATTTCCTCCAGGCCTTGTGTTTAAATTTGTAACAGTTCAGTATTTCCTCCAGGCCCTGTATTTAAATTTGTGACAGTTCAGTATTTCCTCCAGACCCTGTGCTTAAATTTGTGACAGTTCAGTGTTTCCTCCAGGCCTTGTGTTTAAATTTGTGACAGTTCAGTATTTCCTCCAGGCCCAGTGTTTAAATTTGTGACAGTTCAGTATTTCCTCCAGGCCTTGTGTTTAAATTTGTGACAGTTCAGTATTCCCTCCAGGCCTTGTGTTTAAATTTGTGAGAGTTCAGTATTTCCTCCAGGCCTTGTGTTTAAATTTGTGAGAGTTCAGTATTTCCTCCAGGCCTTGTGTTTAAATTTGTGACAGTTCAGTATTTCCTCCAGGCCTTGTGTTTAAATTTGTGACAGTTCAGTATTCCCTCCAGGCCTTGTGTTTAAATTTGTGAGAGTTCAGTATTTTCTCCAGGCCCTGTGTTTAAACTTGTGACAGTTCAGTATTCCCTCCAGGCCCAGTGTTTAAATTTGTGACAGTTCAGTATTCCCTCCAGGCCCTGTGTTTAAATTTGTGACAGTTCAGTATTTCCTCCAGGCCCTGTGTTTAAATTTGTGACAGTTCAGTATTTCCTCCAGGCCCTGTGTTTAAATTTGTGACAGTTCAGTATTTCCTCCAGGCCTTGTGTTTAAATTTGTGACAGTTCAGTATTCCCTCCAGGCCTTGTGTTTAAATTTGTGACCGTTCAGGATTTCCTCCAGGCCCTGTGTTTAAATTTGTGACAGTTCAGTATTTCCTCCAGGCCCTGTGTTTAAATTTTTGACAGTTCAGTATTTCCTGATGGCCTTGTGTTTAAATTTGTGACAGTTCAGTATTTCCTCCAGGCCTTGTGTTTAAATTTGTGACAGTTCAGGATTTCCTCCAGGCCTTGTGTTTAAATTTGTGACAGTTCAGTATTTCCTCCAGGACTTGTGTTTAAATTTGTGACAGTTCAGTATTTCCTCCAGGCCTTGTGTTTAAATTTGTGACAGTTCAGTATTTCCTCCAGGCCTTGTGTTTAAATTTGTGACAGTTCAGTATTTCCTCCAGGCCTTGTGTTTAAATTTGTGACAGTTCAGTATTTCCTCCAGGCCCTGTGTTTAAATTTGTGACAGTTCAGTATTTCCTCCAGGCCTTGTGTTTAAATTTGTGACAGTTCAGTATTTCCTCCAGGCCTTGTGTTTAAATTTGTGACAGTTCAGTATTTCCTCCAGGTCTTGTGTTTAAATTTGTGACAGTTCAGTATTTCCTCCAGGCCCTGTGTTTAAATTTGTGACAGTTCAGTATTTCCTCCAGGCCTTGTGTTTAAATTTGTGACAGTTCAGTATTTCCTCCAGGCCCTGTGTTTAAATTTGTGACAGTTCAGTATTTCCTCCAGGCCTTGTGTTTAAATTTGTGACAGTTCAGTATTTCCTCCAGGCCTTGTGTTTAAATTTGTGACAGTTCAGTAGTTCCTCCAGGCCCTGTGTTTAAATTTGTGACAGTTCAGTATTTCCTCCAGGCCTTGTGTTTAAATTTGTGACATTTCAGGATTTCCTCCAGGCCTTGTGTTTAAATTTGTGACAGTTCAGTATTTCCTCCAGGCCTTGTGTTTAAAGCTGTGACAGACTAGTATTTCCTCCAGGCCTTGTGTTTAAATTTGTGACAGTTCAGTATTTCCTCCAGGCCTTGTGTTTAAATTTGTGACTGTTCAGTATTTCCTCCAGGCCTTGTGTTTAAATTTGTGACAGTTCAGTTTTTCATTCAGGCCCTGTGTTTAAATTTGTGACTGTTCAGTATTTCCTCCAGACCCTGTGTTTAAATTTGTAACAGTTCAGTATTTCCTCCAGGCCCTGTGTTTAAATTTGTGACAGTTCAGTATTTCCTCCAGGCCTTGTGTTTAAATTTGTGAGAGTTCAGTATTTCCTCCAGGCCTTGTGTTTAAATTTGTGACAGTTCAGTATTCCCTCCAGGCCTTGTGTTTAAATTTGTGACAGTTCAGTATTCCTTCCAGGCCTTGTGTTTAAATTTGTGACAGTTCAGTATTTCCTCCAGGCCCTGTGTTTAAATTTGTAACAGTTCAGTATTTCCTCCAGGCCCTGTGTTTAAATTTGTGACAGTTCAGTATTTCCTCCAGGCCTTGTGTTTAAATTTGTGACAGTTCAGTATTTCCTCCAGGCCTTGTGTTTAAATTTGTGACAGTTCAGTATTTCCTCCAGGCATTGTGTTTAAATTTGTGACAGTTCAGTATTTCCTCCAGGCCCTGTGTTTAAATTTGTGACAGTTCAGTATTTCCTCCAGGCCCTGTGTTTAAATTTGTGACAGTTCAGTATTTCCTCCAGGCCCTGTGTTTAAATTTCTGACAGGTCAGTATTCCCTCCAGGCCTTGTGTTTAAATTTGTGACAGTTCGGTATTTCCTCCAGACCCTGTGTTTAAATTTGTGACAGTTCAGTATTTCCTCCAGGCCCTGTGTTTAAATTTGTGACAGTTCAGTATTTCCTCCAGGCCCTGTGTTTAAATTTGTGACAGTTCAGTATTTCCTCCAGGCCTTGTGTTTAAATTTGTGACAGTTCAGTATTTCCTCCAGGCCTTGTGTTTAAATTTGTGACAGTTCAGTATTTCCTCCAGGCCTTGTGTTTAAATTTGTGACAGTTCAGTATTTCCTCCAGGCCCTGTGTTTAAATTTGTGACAGTTCAGTATTTCCTCCAGGCCCTGTGTTTAAATTTGTGACAGTTCAGTATTTCCTCCAGGCCTTGTGTTTAAATTTGTGACAGTTCAGTATTTCCTCCAGGCCTCGTGTTTAAATTTGTGACAGTTCAGTATTTCCTCCAGACCCTGTGTTTAAATTTGTGACAGTTCAGTATTTCCTCCAGGCCCTGTGTTTAAATTTGTAACAGTTCAGTATTTCCTCCAGGCCTTGTGTTTAAATTTGTGACAGTTCAGTATTTCCTCCAGGCCTTGTGTTTAAATTTGTGACAGTTCAGTATTTCCTCCAGGCCTTGTGTTTAAATTTGTGACAGTACAGTATTTCCTCCAGGCTTTGTGTTTAAATTTGTGACTGTTCAGTATTTCCTCCAGGCATTGTGTTTAAATTTGTGACAGTTCAGTATTTCCTCCAGACCCTGTGTTTAAAGTTGTGACAGTTCAGTCTTTCCTCCGGGCCCTGTGTTTAAATTTGTGACAGTTCAGTATTTCCTCCAGGCCCTGTGTTTAAATTTGTGACAGTTCAGTATTTCCTCCAGGCCTTGTGTTTAAATTTGTGAGAGTTCAGTATTTCCTCCAGGCCTTGTGTTTAAATTTGTGACAGTTCAGTATTTCCTCCAGGCCTTGTGTTTAAATTACTGACAGTTCAGTATTCCCTCCAGGCCTTGTGTTTAAATTTGTGAGAGTTCAGTACTTCCTCCAGGCCTTGTGTTTAAATTTGTGAGAGTTCAGTATTCCTTCCAGGCCTTCTGTTTAAATTTGTGACAGTTCAGTATTTCCTCCAGACCCTGTGTTTAAATTTGTAACAGTTCAGTATTTCCTCCAGGCCTTGTGTTTAAATTTCTGACAGTTCAGTATTCCCTCCATGCCTTGTGTTTAAATTTGTGAGAGTTCAATATTTCCTCCAGGCCCTGTGTTTAAATTTGTGACAGTTCAGTATTTCCTCCAGGCCTTGTGTTTAAATTACTGACAGTTCAGTATTTACTCCAGGCCTTGTGTTTAAATTTGTGAGAGTTCAGTACTTCCTCCAGGCCTTGTGTTTAAATTTGTGAGAGTTCAGTATTCCTTCCAGGCCTTCTGTTTAAATTTGTGACAGTTCAGTATTTCCTCCAGACCCTGTGTTTAAATTTGTAACAGTTCAGTATTTCCTCCAGGCCTTGTGTTTAAATTTCTGACAGTTCAGTATTCCCTCCATGCCTTGTGTTTAAATTTGTGAGAGTTCAATATTTCCTCCAGGCCCTGTGTTTAAATTTGTGACAGTTCAGTATTCCCTCCAGGCCTTGTGTTTAAATTTGTGACAGTTCAGTATTTCCTCCAGGACTTGTGTTTAAAGTTGTGACAGTTCAGTATTTCCTCCAGGCATTGTGTTTAAATTTGTGACAGTTCAGTATTTCCTCCAGGCCTTGTGTTTAAATTTGTGACAGTTCAGTATTTCCTCCAGGCCTTGTGTTTAAATTTGTGACAGTTCAGGATTTCCTCCAGGCCTTGTGTTTAAATTTGTGACAGTTCAGTATTTCCTCCAGGCCCTGTGTTTAAATTTGTGACAGTTCAGTATTTCCTCCAGGCCTTGTGTTTAAATTTGTGACAGTTCAGTATTTCCTCCAGGCCTTGTGTTTAAATTTGTGACAGTTCAGTATTTCCTCCAGGCCTTGTGTTTAAATTTGTGACAGTTCAGTATTTCCTCCAGGCCTTGTTTTTAAATTTGTGACAGTTCAGTATTACCTACAGGCCTTGTGTTTAAATTTGTGACAGTTCAGTATTTCCTCCAGACCCTGTGTTTAAGTTTGTGACAGTTCAGTATTTCCTCCAGACCCTGTGTTTAAATTTGTAACAGTTCAGTATTTCCTCCAGGCCTTGTGTTTAAATTTCTGACAGTTCAGTATTCCCTCCAGGCCTTGTGTTTAAATTTGTGAGAGTTCAATATTTCCTCCAGGCCCTGTGTTTAAATTTGTGACAGTTCAGTATTCCCTCCAGGCCTTGTGTTTAAATTTGTGACAGTTCAGTATTCCCTCCAGGCCTTGTGTTTAAATTTGTGAGAGTTCAATATTTCCTCCAGGCCCTGTGTTTAAATTTGTGACAGTTCAGTATTCCCTCCAGGCCTTGTGTTTAAATTTGTGACAGTTCAGTATTTCCTCCAGGACTTGTGTTTAAAGTTGTGACAGTTCAGTATTTCCTCCAGGCATTGTGTTTAAATTTGTGACAGTTCAGTATTTCCTCCAGGCCTTGTGTTTAAATTTGTGACAGTTCAGGATTTCCTCCAGGCCTTGTGTTTAAATTTGTGACAGTTCAGTATTTCCTCCAGGCCTTGTGTTTAAATTTGTGACAGTTCAGTATTTCCTCCAGGCCTTGTGTTTAAATTTGTGACAGTTCAGTATTTCCTCCAGGCCCTGTGTTTAAATTTGTGACAGTTCAGTATTTCCTCCAGGCCTTGTGTTTAAATTTGTGACAGTTCAGTATTTCCTCCAGGCCTTGTGTTTAAATTTGTGACAGTTCAGTATTTCCTCCAGGCCCTGTGTTTAAATTTGTGACAGTTCAGTATTTCCTCCAGGCCTTGTGTTTAAATTTGTGACAGTTCAGTATTTCCTCCAGGCCTTGTGTTTAAATTTGTGACAGTTCAGTATTTCCTCCAGACCCTGTGTTTAAGTTTGTGACAGTTCAGTATTTCCTCCAGGCCTTGTGTTTAAATTTGTGACAGTTCAGTATTTCCTCCAGGCCCTGTGTTTAAATTTGTGACAGTTCAGGATTTCCTCCAGGCCTTGTGTTTAAATTTGTGACAGTTCAGGATTTCCTCCAGACCCTGTGTTTAAGTTTGTGACAGTTCAGTATTTCCTCCAGACCTTGTGTTTAAATTTGTGACAGTTCAGTATTTCCTCCAGGCCTTGTTTTTAAATTTGTGACAGTTCAGTATTTCCTACAGGCCTTGTGTTTAAATTTGTGACAGTTCAGTATTTCCTCCAGACCCTGTGTTTAAGTTTGTGACAGTTCAGTATTTCCTCCAGACCCTGTGTTTAAATTTGTAACAGTTCAGTATTTCCTCCAGGCCTTGTGTTTAAATTTGTGAGAGTTCAGTATTCCTTCCAGGCCTTGTGTTTAAATTTGTGACAGTTCAGTATTCCCTCCAGACCCTGTGTTTAAATTTGTAACAGTTCAGTATTTCCTCCAGGCCTTGTGTTTAAATTTCTGACAGTTCAGTATTCCCTCCAGGCCTTGTGTTTAAATTTGTGAGAGTTCAATATTTCCTCCAGGCCCTGTGTTTAAATTTGTGACAGTTCAGTATTCCCTCCAGGCCTTGTGTTTAAATTTGTGACAGTTCAGTATTTCCTCCAGGACTTGTGTTTAAAGTTGTGACAGTTCAGTATTTCCTCCAGGCATTGTGTTTAAATTTGTGACAGTTCAGTATTTCCTCCAGGCCTTGTGTTTAAATTTGTGACAGTTCAGGATTTCCTCCAGGCCTTGTGTTTAAATTTGTGACAGTTCAGTATTTCCTCCAGGCCCTGTGTTTAAATTTGTGACAGTTCAGTATTTCCTCCAGGCCTTGTGTTTAAATTTGTGACAGTTCAGTATTTCCTCCAGGCCTTGTGTTTAAATTTGTGACAGTTCAGTATTTCCTCCAGGCCTTGTGTTTAAATTTGTGACAGTTCAGTATTTCCTCCAGGCCTTGTGTTTAAATTTGTGACAGTTCAGTATTTCCTCCAGGCCCTGTGTTTAAATTTGTGACAGTTCAGTATTTCCTCCAGGCCTTGTGTTTAAATTTGTGACAGTTCAGTATTTCCTCCAGGCCTTGTGTTTAAATTTGTGACAGTTCAGTATTTACTCCAGGCCTTGTGTTTAAATTTGTGAGAGTTCAGTATTTCCTCCAGGCCTTGTGTTTAAATTTGTGACAGTTCAGTATTTCCTCCAGGCCCTGTGTTTAAATTTGTGACTGTTCAGTATTTCCTCCAGGCATTGTGTTTAAATTTGTGACAGTTCAGTATTTCCTCCAGACCCTGTGTTTAAATTTGTGACAGTTCAGTATTTCCTCCAGGCCTTGTGTTTAAATTTGTGTGAGTTCAGTATTTCCTCCAGGCCTTGTGTTTAAATTTGTGACAGTTCAGTATTTCCTCCAGGCCTTGTGTTTAAATTACTGACAGTTCAGTATTCCCTCCAGGCCTTGTGTTTAAATTTGTGAGAGTTCAGTACTTCCTCCAGGCCTTGTGTTTAAATTTGTGACCGTTCAGTAGTTCCTCCAGGCCCTGTGTTTAAATTTGTGAGAGTTCAGTATTTCCTCCAGGCCTTGTGTTTAAATTTGTGACTGTTCAGTATTTACTCCAGGCCCTGTGTTTAAATTTGTGACAGTTCAGTATTTACTCCAGGCCTTGTGTTTAAATTTGTGACAGTTCAGTCTTTCCTCCAGGCCTTGTGTTTAAATTTCTGACAGTTCAGTATTTCCTCCAGCCCCTGTGTTTAAATTTGTGACAGTTCAGTATTTCCTCCAGGCCTTGTGTTTAAATTTGTGACAGTTCAGTATTTCCTCCAGACCCTGTGTTTAAGTTTGTGACAGTTCAGTATTTCCTCCAGGCCTTGTGTTTAAATTTGTGACAGTTCAGTATTTCCTCCAGGCCCTGTGTTTAAATTTGTGACAGTTCAGGATTTCCTCCAGGCCCTGTGTTTAAAGCTGTGACAGACCAGTATTTCCTCCAGACCTTGTGTTTAAATTTGTGACAGTTCAGTATTTCCTCCAGGCCTTGTTTTTAAATTTGTGACAGTTCAGTATTTCCTACAGGCCTTGTGTTTAAATTTGTGACAGTTCAGTATTTCCTGCAGACACTGTGTTTAAGTTTGTGACAGTTCAGTATTTCCTCCAGACCCTGTGTTTAAATTTGTAACAGTTCAGTATTTCCTCCAGGCCTTGTGTTTAAATTTGTGAGAGTTCAGTATTCCCTCCAGGCCTTGTGTTTAAATTTGTGACAGTTCAGTATTTCCTCCAGACCCTGTGTTTAAATTTGTAACAGTTCAGTATTTCCTCCAGGCCTTGTGTTTAAATTTCTGACAGTTCAGTATGCCCTCCAGGCCTTGTGTTTAAATTTGTGAGAGTTCAATATTTCCTCCAGGCCCTGTGTTTAAATTTGTGACAGTTCAGAATTCCCTCCAGGCCTTGTGTTTAAATTTGTGACAGTTCAGTATTTCCTCCAGGACTTGTGTTTAAAGTTGTGACAGTTCAGTATTTCCTCCAGGCATTGTGTTTAAATTTGTGACAGTTCAGTATTTCCTCCAGGCCTTGTGTTTAAAGTTGTGACAGTTCAGTATTTCCTCCAGGCATTGTGTTTAAATTTGTGACAGTTCAGTATTTCCTCCAGGCCTTGTGTTTAAATTTGTGACAGTTCAGTATTTCCTCCAGGCCTTGTGTTTAAATTTGTGACAGTTCAGTATTTCCTCCAGGCCCTGTGTTTAAATTTGTGACAGTTCAGTATTTCCTCCAGGCCTTGTGTTTAAATTTGTGACAGTTCAGTATTTCCTCCAGGCCTTGTGTTTAAATTTGTGACAGTTCAGTATTCCCTCCAGGCCTTGTGTTTAAATTTGTGAGAGTTCAGTATTTCCTCCAGGCCTTGTGTTTAAATTTGTGACAGTTCAGTATTTCCTCCAGGCCCTGTGTTTAAATTTGTGACTGTTCAGGATTTCCTCCAGGCCCTGTGTTTAAAGCTGTGACAGGCCAGTATTTCCTCCAGACCTCGTGTTTAAATTTGTGACAGTTCAGTATTTCCTCCAGGCCTTGTTTTTAAATTTGTGACAGTTCAGTATTTCCTCCAGGCCTTGTGTTTAAATTTGTGACAGTTCAGTATTTCCTCCAGACCCAGTGTTTAAATTTGTGACAGTTCAGTATTTCCTCCAGGCCTTGTGTTTAAATTTGTGACAGTTCAGTATTTCCTCCAGACCCTGTGTTTAAATTTGTGACAGTTCAGTATTTCCTCCAGGCCTTGTTTTTAAATTTGTGACAGTTCAGTATTTACTCCAGGCCTTGTGTTTAAATTTGTGACAGTTCAGTATTTCCTCCAGGCCTTGTGTT
The DNA here is from genome assembly GCF_036365525.1 of Heterodontus francisci. NCBI lineage: Eukaryota > Metazoa > Chordata > Chondrichthyes > Heterodontiformes > Heterodontidae > Heterodontus > Heterodontus francisci. The sequence goes on along the minus strand of NW_027141873.1, from coordinate 789,547 downwards.
TAAATTTGTGACAGTTCAGTATTTCCTCCAGACCCTGTGTTTAAATTTGTGACAGTTCAGTATTTCCTCCAGGCCTTGTGTTTAAATTTGTGACAGTTCAGTATTTCCTCCAGGCCCTGTGTTTAAATTTGTGACAGTTCAGGATTTCCTCCAGGCCCTGTGTTTAAAGCTGTGACAGACCAGTATTTCCTCCAGACCTTGTGTTTAAATTTGTGACAGTTCAGTATTTCCTCCAGGCCTTGTTTTTAAATTTGTGACAGTTCAGTATTCCCTCCAGGCCTTGTGTTTAAATTTGTGACCGTTCAGTATTTCCTCCAGGCCTTGTGTTTAAATTTGTGACAGTTCAGTATTCCCTCCAGGCCTTGTGTTTAAATTTGTGACAGTTCAGTATTCCCTCCAGGCCTTGTGTTTAAATTTGTGACCGTTCAGTATTTCCTCCAGGCCTTGTGTTTAAATTTGTGACAGTTCAGTATTCCCTGCAGGCCATGTGTTTAAATTTGTGACAGTTCAGTATTCCCTCCAGGCCTTGTGTTTAAATTTGTGACAGTTCAGTATTTCCTCCAGGACTTGTGTTTAAATTTGTGACAGTTCAGTATTCCCTCCAGGCCTTGTGTTTAAATTTGTGACAGTTCAGTATTTCCTCCAGGCCTTGTGTTTAAATTTGTGAAAGTTCAGTATTTCCCTCCAGGCCTTGTGTTTAAATTTGTGACAGTTCAGTATTTCCTCCAGGACTTGTGTTTAAATTTGTGACAGTTCAGTATTTCCTCCAGGACTTGTGTTTAAATTTGTGACAGTTCAGTATTTCCTCCAGGCCTTGTGTTTAAATTTGTGAGAGTTCAGTATTTCCTCCAGGCCTTGTGTTTAAATTTGTGACAGTTCAGTATTTCCTCCAGGCCTTGTGTTTAAATTACTGACAGTTCAGTATTCCCTCCAGGCCTTGTGTTTAAATTTGTGAGAGTTCAGTACTTCCTCCAGGCCTTGTGTTTAAATTTGTGACCGTTCAGTAGTTCCTCCAGCCCCTGTGCTTAAATTTGTGAGAGTTCAGTATTTCCTCCAGGCCTTGTGTTTAAATTTGTGACTGTTCAGTATTTACTCCAGGCCCTGTGTTTAAATTTGTGACAGTTCAGTATTTACTCCAGGCCTTGTGTTTAAATTTGTGACAGTTCAGTCTTTCCTCCAGGCCTTGTGTTTAAATTTCTGACAGTTCAGTATTTCCTCCAGCCCCTGTGTTTAAATTTGTGACAGTTCAGTATTTCCTCCAGGCCTTGTGTTTAAATTTGTGACAGTTCAGTATTTCCTCCAGACCCTGTGTTTAAGTTTGTGACAGTTCAGTATTTCCTCCAGGCCTTGTGTTTAAATTTGTGACAGTTCAGTATTTCCTCCAGGCCCTGTGTTTAAATTTGTGACAGTTCAGGATTTCCTCCAGGCCCTGTGTTTAAAGCTGTGACAGACCAGTATTTCCTCCAGACCTTGTGTTTAAATTTGTGACAGTTCAGTATTTCCTCCAGGCCTTGTTTTTAAATTTGTGACAGTTCAGTATTTCCTACAGGCCTTGTGTTTAAATTTGTGACAGTTCAGTATTTCCTGCAGACCCTGTGTTTAAGTTTGTGGCAGTTCAGTATTTCCTCCAGGCCTTGTGTTTAAATTTGTGACAGTTCAGTATTTCCTCCAGACCCTGTGTTTAAATTTGTAACAGTTCAGTATTTCCTCCAGGCCTTGTGTTTAAATTTGTGAGAGTTCAGTATTCCCTCCAGGCCTTGTGTTTAAATTTGTGACAGTTCAGTATTTCCTCCAGACCCTGTGTTTAAATTTGTAACAGTTCAGTATTTCCTCCAGGCCTTGTGTTTAAATTTCTGACAGTTCAGTATGCCCTCCAGGCCTTGTGTTTAAATTTGTGAGAGTTCAATATTTCCTCCAGGCCCTGTGTTTAAATTTGTGACAGTTCAGTATTCCCTCCAGGCCTTGTGTTTAAATTTGTGACAGTTCAGTATTTCCTCCAGGACTTGTGTTTAAAGTTGTGACAGTTCAGTATTTCCTCCAGGCATTGTGTTTAAATTTGTGACAGTTCAGTATTTCCTCCAGGCCTTGTGTTTAAATTTGTGACAGTTCAGGATTTCCTCCAGGCCTTGTGTTTAAATTTGTGACAGTTCAGTATTTCCTCCAGGCCCTGTGTTTAAATTTGTGACAGTTCAGTATTTCCTCCAGGCCTTGTGTTTAAATTTGTGACAGTTCAGTATTTCCTCCAGGCCTTGTGTTTAAATTTGTGACAGTTCAGTATTCCCTCCAGGCCTTGTGTTTAAATTTGTGAGAGTTCAGTATTTCCTCCAGGCCTTGTGTTTAAATTTGTGACAGTTCAGTATTTCCTCCAGGCCCTGTGTTTAAATTTGTGACTGTTCAGGATTTCCTCCAGGCCCTGTGTTTAAAGCTGTGACAGACCAGTATTTCCTCCAGACCTTGTGTTTAAATTTGTGACAGTTCAGTATTTCCTCCAGGCCTTGTTTTTAAATTTGTGACAGTTCAGTATTTCCTCCAGGCCTTGTGTTTAAATTTGTGACAGTTCAGTATTTCCTCCAGACCCTGTGTTTAAATTTGTGACAGTTCAGTATTTCCTCCAGGCCTTGTGTTTAAATTTGTGACAGTTCAGTATTTCCTCCAGGCCCTGTGTTTAAATTTGTGACAGTTCAGGATTTCCTCCAGGCCCTGTGTTTAAAGCTGTGACAGACCAGTATTTCCTCCAGACCTTGTGTTTAAATTTGTGACAGTTCAGTATTTCCTCCAGGCCTTGTTTTTAAATTTGTGACAGTTCAGTATTCCCTCCAGGCCCTGTGTTTAAATTTGTGACAGTTCAGTATTCCCTCCAGGCCTTGTGTTTAAATTTGTGACCGTTCAGTATTTCCTCCAGGCCTTGTGTTTAAATTTGTGACAGTTCAGTATTCCCTGCAGGCCTTGTGTTTAAATTTGTGACAGTTCAGTATTCCCTCCAGGCCTTGTGTTTAAATTTGTGACAGTTCAGTATTTCCTCCAGGACTTGTGTTTAAATTTGTGACAGTTCAGTATTCCCTCCAGGCCTTGTGTTTAAATTTGTGACAGTTCAGTATTTCCTCCAGGACTTGTGTTTAAATTTGTGACAGTTCAGTATTTCCTCCAGGCATTGTGTTTAAATTTGTGACAGTTCAGTATTTCCTCCAGACCCTGTGTTTAAATTTGTAACAGTTCAGTATTTCCTCCAGGCACTGTGTTTAAATTTGTGACAGTTCAGTATTTCCTCCAGGCCTTGTGTTTAAATTTGTGACAGTTCAGTATTTCCTCCAAGCCTTGTGTTTAAATTTGTGACAGTTCAGTATTTCCTCCAGACCCTGTGTTTCAATTTGTGACAGTTCAGTATTTCCTCCAGGACTTGTGTTTAAATTTGTGACAGTTCAGTATTTCCTCCAGGCCTTGTGTTTAAATTTGTGACAGATCAGTATTTCCTCCAGGCCTTGTGTTTAAATTTGTGACAGTTCAGTATTTCCTCCAGGCCCTGTGTTTAAATTTGTGACAGTTCAGTATTTCCTCCAGACCCTGTGTTTAAATTTGTAACAGTTCAGTATTTCCTCCAGGCCTTGTGTTTAAATTTGTGACAGTTCAGTATTTCCTCCAGGCCTTGTGTTTAAATTTGTGACAGTTCAGTATTTCCTCCAGGCCCTGTATTTAAATTTGTGACAGTTCAGTATTTCCTCCAGGCCTTGTGTTTAAATTTGTGACAGTTCAGTATTTCCTCCAGGCCTTGTGTATAAATTTGTGACAGTTCAGTGTTTCCTCCAGGCCCCGTATTTAAATTTGTGACAGTTCAGTATTTCCTCCAGGCCTTGTGTTTTAATTTGTGACAGTTCAGTATTTCCTCCAGGTCTTGTGTTTAAATTTGTGACAGTTCAGTATTTCCTCCAGGCCCTGTATTTAAATTTGTGACAGTTCAGTATTTCCTCCAGGCCTTGTGTTTAAATTTGTGACAGTTCAGTATTTCCTCCAGGCCTTGTGTTTAAATTTGTGACAGTTCAGTATTACCTCCAGGCCCTGTATTTAAATTTGTGACAGTTCAGTATTTCCTCCAGGCCTTGTGTTTAAATTTGTGACAGTTCAGTATTTCCTCCAGGCCCTGTATTTAAATTTGTGACAGTTCAGTATTTACTCCATGCCCTGTGTTTAAATTTGTGACAGTTCAGTATTTCCTCCAGGCCTTGTGTTTAAATTTGTGACTGTTCAGTATTTCCTCCAGGCCCTGTATTTAAATTTGTGACAGTTCAGTATTTCATCCAGGCCTTGTGTTTAAATTTGTGACAGTTCAGTATTTCCTCCAGGCCTTGTGTTTAAATTTGTGACAGCTCAGTATTTCCTCCAGGCCCTGTATTTAAATTTGTGACAGTTCAGTATTTACTCAAGACCCTGTGTTTAAATTTGTGACAGTTCAGTATTTCCTCCAGGCCCCGTATTTAAATTTGTGACAGTTCAGTATTTCCTCCAGGCCCTGTATTTAAATTTGTGACAGTTCAGTATTCCCTCCAGGCCTTGTGTTTAAATTTGTGACAGTTCAGTATTTCCTCCAGGCCCTGTATTTAAATTTGTGACAGTTCAGTATTTACTCAAGACCCTGTGTTTAAATTTGTGACAGTTCAGTATTTCCTCCAGGCCCTGTATTTAAATTTGTGACAGTTCAGTATTTCCTCCAGGCCCTGTATTTAAATTTGTGACAGTTCAGTATTTACTCAAGACCCTGTGTTTAAATTTGTGACAGTTCAGTATTTCCTCCAGGCCCTGTATTTAAATTTGTGACAGTTCAGTATTTCCTCCAGGCCCTGTATTTAAATTTGTGACAGTTCAGTATTCCCTCCAGGCCTTGTGTTTAAATTTGTGACAGTTCAGTATTTCCTCCAGGCCCTGTATTTAAATTTGTGACAGTTCAGTATTTCCTCCATGCCCTGTATTTAAATTTGTGACAGTTCAGTATTTACTCAAGACCCTGTGTTTAAATTTGTGACAGTTCAGTATTTCCTCCAGGCCCTGTATTTAAATTTGTGACAGTTCAGTATTTACTCAAGACCCTGTGTTTAAATTTGTGACAGTTCAGTATTTCCACCAGGCCCTGTATTTAAATTTGTGACAGTTCAGTATTTCCTCCAGGCCCTGTATTTAAATTTGTGACAGTTCAGTATTCCCTCCAGGCCTTGTGTTTAAATTTGTGACAGTTCAGTATTTCCTCCAGGCCCTGTATTTAAATTTGTGACAGTTCAGTATTTCCTCCATGCCCTGTATTTAAATTTGTGACAGTTCAGTATTTCCTCCAGGCCTTGTGTTTAAATTTGTGACTGTTCAGTATTTCCTCCAGGCCCTGTATTTAAATTTGTGACAGTTCAGTATTTCATCCAGGCCTTGTGTTTAAATTTGTGACAGTTCAGTATTTCCTCCAGGCCTTGTGTTTAAATTTGTGACAGCTCAGTATTTCCTCCAGGCCCTGTATTTAAATTTGTGACAGTTCAGTATTTACTCAAGACCCTGTGTTTAAATTTGTGACAGTTCAGTATTTCCTCCAGGCCCTGTATTTAAATTTGTGACAGTTCAGTATTTCCTCCAGGCCCTGTATTTAAATTTGTGACAGTTCAGTATTCCCTCCAGGCCTTGTGTTTAAATTTGTGACAGTTCAGTATTTCCTCCAGGCCCTGTATTTAAATTTGTGACAGTTCAGTATTTCATCCAGGCCTTGTGTTTAAATTTGTGACAGTTCAGTATTTCCTCCAGGCCTTGTGTTTAAATTTGTGACAGTTCAGTATTTCCTCCAGGCCTTGTGTTTAAATTTGTGACAGTTCAGTATTTCCTCCAGGCCTTGTGTTTAAATTTGTGACAGTTCAGTATTTCCTCCAGGCCTTGTGTTTAAATTTGTGACAGTTCAGTATTTCCTCCAGTCCCTGTGTTTAAATTTGTGACAGTTCAGTATTTCCTCCAGGCCCTGTATTTAAATTTGTGACAGTTCAGTATTTTCTCCAGGCCTTGTGTTTAAATTTGTGACAGTTCAGTATTTCCTCCAGGCCTAGTGTTTAAATTTGTGACAGTTCAGTATTTACTCCAGGCCTTGTGTTTAAATTTGTGACAGTTCAGTATTTCTTCCAGGCCTTGTGTTTAAATTTGTGACAGTTCAGTATTTTCTCCAGGCCTTGTGTTTAAATTTGTGACAGTTCAGTATTTCCTCCAGGCCTAGTGTTTAAATTTGTGACAGTTCAGTATTTACTCCAGGCCTTGTGTTTAAATTTGTGACAGTTCAGTATTTCTTCCAGGCCTTGTGTTTAAATTTGTGACAGTTCAGTATTTCCTCCAGGCCTTGTGTTTAAATTTGTGACAGTTCAGTATTTCCTCCAGGCCTTGTGTTTAAATTTGTGACAGTTCAGTATTTCCTCCAGTCCCTGTGTTTAAATTTGTGACAGTTCAGTATTTCCTCCAGGCCCTGTATTTAAATTTGTGACAGTTCAGTATTTTCTCCAGGCCTTGTGTTTAAATTTGTGACAGTTCAGTATTTCCTCCAGGCCTAGTGTTTAAATTTGTGACAGTTCAGTATTTACTCCAGGCCTTGTGTTTAAATTTGTGACAGTTCAGTATTTCTTCCAGGCCTTGTGTTTAAATTTGTGACAGTTCAGTATTTTCTCCAGGCCTTGTGTTTAAATTTGTGACAGTTCAGTATTTCCTCCAGGCCTAGTGTTTAAATTTGTGACAGTTCAGTATTTACTCCAGGCCTTGTGTTTAAATTTGTGACAGTTCAGTATTTCTTCCAGGCCTTGTGTTTAAATTTGTGACAGTTCAGTATTTCCTCCAGGCCTTGTGTTTAAATTTGTGACAGCTCAGTATTTCCTCCAGGCCCTGTATTTAAATTTGTGACAGTTCAGTATTTACTCAAGACCCTGTGTTTAAATTTGTGACAGTTCAGTATTTCCTCCAGGCCCTGTATTTAAATTTGTGACAGTTCAGTATTTCCTCCAGGCCCTGTATTTAAATTTGTGACAGTTCAGTATTCCCTCCAGGCCTTGTGTTTAAATTTGTGACAGTTCAGTATTTCCTCCAGACCCTGTATTTAAATTTGTGACAGTTCAGTATTTCCTCCAGGCCCTGTATTTAAATTTGTGACAGTTCAGTATTTCCTCCAGGCCCTGTATTTAAATTTGTGACAGTTCAGTATTCCCTCCAGGCCTTGTGTTTAAATTTGTGACAGTTCAGTATTTCCTCCAGGTCTTGTGTTTAAATTTGTGACAGTTCAGTATTTCCTCCAGGCCCTGTATTTAAATTTGTGACAGTTCAGTATTTTCTCCAGGCCTTGTGTTTAAATTTGTGACAGTTCAGTATTTCATCCAGGCCTAGTGTTTAAATTTGTGACAGTTCAGTATTTACTCCAGGCCTTGTGTTTAAATTTGTGACAGTTCAGTATTTCCTCCAGGCCTTGTGTTTAAATTTGTGACAGTTCAGTATTTACTCCATGCCCTGTGTTTAAATTTGTGACAGTTCAGTATTTCCTCCAGGCCTTGTGTTTAAATTTGTGACAGTTCAGTATTTCCTCCAGGCCCTGTGTTTAAATTTGTGACAGTTCAGTATTTCCTCCAGGCCTTGTGTTTAAATTTGTGACAGCTCAGTATTTCCTCCAGGCCCTGTATTTAAATTTGTGACAGTTCAGTATTTCTTCCAGGCCTTGTGTTTAAATTTGTGACAGTTCAGTATTTCCTCCAGGCCTTGTGTTTAAAGTAGTGACAGTTCAGTATTCCCTCCAGGCCTTGTGTTTACATTTGTGACAGTTCAGTATTTCCTCCAGGCCCTGTGTTTAAATTTGTGACAGTTCAGTATTTCCTTCAGTCCCTGTGTTTACATTTGTGACTGTTCAGTATTTCCTCCAGGCCCTGTATTTAAATTTGTGACAGTTCAGTATTTCCTCCAGGCATTGTGTTTAAATTTGTGACAGTTCAGTATTTCCTCCAGGCCCTGTGTTTAAATTTGTGACAGTTCAGTATTTACTCCAGACCCTGTGTTTAAATTTGTGACAGTTCAGTATTTCCTCCAGACCCTGTGTTTAAATTTGTGACAGTTCAGTATTTCCTCCAGGCCCTGTATTTAAATTTGTGACAGTTCAGTATTTCCTCCAGGCCTTGTGTTTAAATTTGTGACAGTTCAGTATTTCCTCCAGGCCTTGTGTTTAAATTTGTGAGAGTTCAGTATTTCCTCCAGGCCTTGTGTTTAAATTTGTGACAGTTCAGTATTTCCTCCAGGCCTTGTGTTTAAATTTGTGAGAGTTCAGTATTTCCTCCAGGCCTTGTGTTTAAATTTGTGACAGTTCAGTATTTCCTCCAGGCCTTGTGTTTAAATTTGTGACAGTTCAGTATTTCCTCCAGGCCCTGTGTTTAAATTTGTGACAGTTCAGTCTTTCCTCCAGGCCTTGTGTTTAAATTTGTGACAGTTCAGTATTTCCCTCCAGGCCCTGTGTTTAAATTTGTGACAGTTCAGTATTTCCTCCAGGCCTTGTGTTTAAATTTGTGACAGTTCAGTATTCCCTCCAGGCCTTGTGTTTAAATTTGTGACAGTTCAGTATTTCCTCCAGGCCTTGTGTTTAAATTTGTGACAGTTCAGTATTTCTTCCAGGCCTTGTGTTTAAATTTGTGACAGTTCAGTATTTCCTCCAGGCATTGTGTTTAAATTTGTGACAGTTCAGTATTTCCTCCAGGCCTTGTGTTTAAATTTGTGACAGTTCAGTATTTCTTCCAGGCCTTGTGTTTAAATTTGTGACAGTTCAGTATTTCCTACATGCCTTGTGTTTAAATGTGTGACAGTTCAGTATTTCCCTCCAGGCCTTGTGTTTAAATTTGTGACAATTCAGTATTTCCTCCAGGCCCTGTGTTTAAATTTGTGACAGTTCAGTAT